>NC_088417.1:27171330-27521330 GCF_034236695.1 Oncorhynchus nerka
ACACACACACACACATACACGCACACACGTACACATGCACAAGCACACACACACATACACGCACACACGTACACACGCACAAGCACACACACACACATACACGCACACACGTACACACGCACAAGCACTCACACACACATACACGCACACACGTACACACGCACAAGCACTCACACACACATACACGCACACACATACACACGCACAAGCACTCACACTCGCACTCCTGTAGTTGTTGCCTTGCAGTGAAATATTCAAAAATGATGTTTAATTTCCATCTCAGTATGCATTGATACTCATTGCACAGTATTGATATTGGAGACAACTAGTCGAAACCGTTCGCAATGTCTTTGTGCTGGGAGCTAAGGCTGTGGGACCAGGCAGCTGATACTTGGTGGGTTTGAAGTGTTACCCCACACATCCTAATTACAGCTTTCACAAACAAGGAGAAATAATTGAGTAATGAGCCTGTGCTTTTGTGTGCTCTCCAACATAGTGAGAGTGCATGTGCGTGTGTGTGTTTGTGTGTGTGTGTGTGTGTGTGTGTGTGTGTGTGTTTGTATGTGTGTAGGCTCTACAACAGAGTGTATTGTCCCTTATTGCTCTTCCCCTCCCTTTAACTGAAGGGCTCTGTCGGCATGTTGGGGTTTGATGATGCCAAGCCACAAATACCACACGTCCTTCTTTGATTAAGTGTTTTTGCTCATGTGTGTGTATACGAGAGAGCGAGTGTGCGTATGTATGTATGTGTGTGTATGCACGCTTGTGTGTGTGTTGTGTTAGTGTGTGTGCATGTGCATGTGCATGTGCAGGGGAATCTGTTGCACCTGGAGCTGCAGGGAGAGAAAATTGAGTATCTCTCATAGCTAATGCCTTTGCGACTCACAAGGTCAATTATCATACAAATCTGACTTCACACTTTCTCTTTGAGAAGCCCTCTCCTCTCCTCAGCACACGTGCACATTTTGGCAACCATTCTCTCTCCCCACCCCCCTTCTCTCTCCCCTCCCACGCCTGTACTCTGCTCAGAGCTGGATCCAAGAAAGAATCTGTGAGGTTTTACACTTGATAAACTCATTTCAGTGGTGTCCAACATGGCAGCCGTTCACTTGTAAGCTTCAGTCCTTCAATCCCACCCCCGTTCAGTTGGACATGTAAATGGAAGAGGATAAGGAGTCCAGGCTCTGGTTATCCATAGCGTTCTGTTCATAGTGGGGTGAAGCACAAACTCCCTGTTAATAGAATTGATTCCCTGTTAACGGTTACAAGTACTAGCAAATCACTTTTAACATGAATACATTCATAAAAACAAATGGATTTAAGTAAATAACTCGGGTCATAGTGCATGAGGAGCGGGAAAGCATCGTGAAAAAGCATGGACCTGCGTTTGGAAAGGAGCAATGTGACTGAGCGTTCTTTCTGTGCTCATGTTGGATTGAAGTCTGTAGCCCATTGGCTACTCTCCATGCACCCATGTGACACACACACACACACACACACACACACACACACACACACACACACACACACACACACACACACACACACACACACACACACACACACACACACACACACACACACACACAACACCAACTCCACCATCAAGTTTGCTGGCTACACCACAGTTGTAGGCCTGATTACCACCAATGATGAGTGAGTCAGTCTATAGGGAGGAGGTAAGTGAGCTGGCATTGTGGTTCCTCTCCCACAACGTCAGCAAAATAAGGGAGATGATCATTGACTATGTCAAACAAAAACCATTGATTTCAACGTTTAACAAACCATACAACTCTATGCACAAGGACTACTTTTAACAATTTACACTGAACATTTTACAAAAACACATTTACTAGAAGAACTGCGCAGATGCAACGTTTGGTAACAGAATTTCAGTCAAATCTTTTTTTACGTGAATATGTGAACGAATTAGGATTAAATGGTGTCTGCAGAAAGAATGAGGTGTCAGCTATGATGTGACACCTTGAGTTATAAAAATAGATATTTTAGTTATTATACTACAGTACGTAAGTGAAGTGGATTTACACACAGTAGCAGAATTTCAATAACAGAATTTCATCATGGGTCCCTGATATGTACTACACAGGAATGCATAATTATGGATATGAATGTCATTCTCTTCATGGTGATGTATCCTAAATAAGTACACAAAGGTAGAAATATGCAATATCCTCCTTTGCATATTTGGGAATTATTCAACACACTGGCTATTATTTTTAATGAGCTCCGCCACCAAACAAGACCAAATTTGGTTGGTCTGGACTGGACCAAATCTGAACCAATCATAGACGTCTGTGTTTCACACGTTCGGAAATCAAAGTACAGCAGAGTGGAGCTCAGTAGAGTACAGTATATTTCAGTAGAGTAGAGTACAGTAAAGTACAGTAGAGTAGAGTACAGTACAGTATAGTTCAGTACGGTACGGTAAATGACATTGTAATCAACTCTAGTGTGCTCTACTGTGTACTGTACTGAACGCTACTCCACTCTATTCTATTCTACTCTACAGTACAATACAGGACTCTAATTTACTGAACTATACTATCCAACTATACTAGACTTGTCCTTAAGGTACTATACTGTATTGGACTCTATTGGGCTCTTTTGTACTGTAGTGTGCTTTCCAAAATATCTTCAAGATACGTGTGTTTCTAATGGAATTTCAAGGCACAAAGTAATGTTTCTTAAACTTACAGAAGGTGGAAAAGCATATCCTATATTTAGTTTAGAATATGCTTTTCCACCTTCTGTAAGTTTAAGAAACATTACTTTGTGCCTTGAAATTCCATTACCAGAAACCCACGTATCTTGAAGATGTTTTGGAAGTGTGTTGATGTTAGTTGGCAGGGGTCTTTACTTCAACATTATTGTGTTTTGATGTATTTCTAATACCTTTAATTACTTTTTCTCGTAGATGATTTCTAAGACCCCTTTTCTATCTGTTTGACAGGAAATCAAAGCCTTTGCTTATTATACATTTTTAGGATGGAAAATGGTTGGAACAATTATATATGCCTTAATTTAAAAAATATATACAGACTCTTCACTTTCATTTGACGCCCAATTTGAGATGCTCCTATGCAGGGGCGGACTGGGACAGGAATTTGGCCCTGGCATTTTATCCACACCAGCCCACATCACTACACATGCCGCCAAATCACCATTTTGTTTGCATCCTTGTTGTGCTGTCCATCAGTCTCAGCATCTTTTCTGCTGTCACTCTGTGCTTATTCTGTCTGTCTGTCTGTCTGTCTGTCTGTCTGTCTGTCTGTCTGTCTGTCTGTCTGTCTGTCTGTCTGTCTGTCTGTCTGTCTGTCTGTCTGTCTGCCTGTCTGTTTAAGACTTATACATTATAAAAGCCAAGATAACTAATTAGGCTATTTGCAAATGAGTTCCTGTCATATGTGTGCTCCTGAATCAACACCTACCCTAAGTGTTAATTACTATTACAGGGCTCCTTTAACTTGCCTAGTTAAATAAAGGTAAAATGTTTTTAAAAATCAAGGGATTGTCATCAATTTCAGGATGACAATTAGTTGCTGTATTTTAATGTCCAAATAGGACTCCATAATGTCAAGATATTTTTCATTAATTAGAGATGAATTACATACATCTATATGTGCACTAACTAATATCATAGGGTAATTAATTTGAGGTTCAACACCTGCCCAGAAAGCACACATACATCTCGCCGACGTCAGCCTGACAGCGATAGGGTAGCCTAGTGGTTAGAGCGTTGGACTAACAACCGAAAGGTTGCAAGTTGAAATCCCTGAGCTGACAAGGTAAAAATCTGTCATTCTGCCCCTGAACAGGCAGTTAACCCACTGTTCCTAGGCCGTCATTGAAAATAAGAATTTGTTCTTAACTGACTTGCCTAGTTAAATAAAGGTAAAATAAATATCGTTAGTAGATCGCGTTCCGTTTAGAAGATTGGCGGGAGGGTGGCCGTCACATGGCCGCTCAGCATCACGGAGTCGGCCGTGGATCCTGTAGACATCAAAATTGGGACCCAGATAGCACACATAAGTCTGCCCTACCTAGTCACAACGTATACATGATACATCGGGAAGATGTAGTATGGAGAGGGTCAGCACATTGGCAAGACGTCTTGCAGATGTGTGTAGAATGCCTACATTCTAAATTCTAAAGCTTTACATCATTTAGACGTCGGCCAGGCATTACCATTCTGTTCTGATGTCTCTGCGTCGTCATGCCAATGTGCAAACACTCTACAAACTACATATTCCCTGTGCATTTTGATATGCCGGCCAAAGGTGTGCGTACTGACTGTGGACGAGTGTCACAATGCTGCCTTCCCTCGATGCATAATCATTCCTCACCCAAGGGGGGTACCTTTCACATATTTTAGGCATAGCCTACCCATGCACAGAGAAACATTTTCGGGGCATGGTTGGCAATACTTTTATCAGAAAATATGTATGAAGCCTATAGGTTTAAATATTTATTTATTTGACCTTTATTTAACTATTCAAGTCAGTTAAGAACAAATTCTTATTTTCAATGACAGCCTAGGAGCAGTGGGTTAACTGCCTGTTCAGGGACAGAATGTACCTTGTCAGCTCGGGGGTTTGAACTTGCAACCTTCCGGTTACTAATCCAACACTCTAACCACTAGGCTACCCTGCCACCCCAATAAATAAATGAATAAAAGCGCATTTTTCTCTGTTCCTTGTTTCTTTCTTCTCTGTGATGGATCATATATACATCGCACCGACGTGTGCTGTCTGTGTGAGGAAGTCGAAACTCTAAACACATGAACTAGATTGCTAACTCTAAATATAATACCCAATGCTAGTAGCCATGTATTCATTCAACAGTACATGTTATGTCCTAAGACTTTGTAGTTGTATTCTACTAAACATAAGACCTATAGGCCTATGCCCTCGCAATGGCCGGTGTGCATTTCTCACAAGTGCCGCTCCATATCTCAAAGCCACATCAAATATGGTTATAAACATAGTTGCTATTGAGCTGAATAGGGAGTGTTGAGAAATGTAAATACAAATACAAATGTCTGCTTCATATATCTCTTTCCTGATGCCAAGTTTGAATTTGAATGTGAGTTTGTGTGACCTCCGCTCAGCCTATCAGAAAACCATGCCAGCCCATCTTGGTAGGGGGGCCAGCCATTGCCCATTGATCAGCCAAAGGCTCATGATACAGTATAGTATAAAAAATAAAAATGCATAAGGATTTTTTTTAAACAATCTTAACAGGCCCCTTGGGCTGCCGGCCATGTCACCCTTTTCTTTGTTTTATTTTCATTTTAATTTTAATTTATAAAAATATATTTTTGTGTGTGTACATTTTGACCAGCCTACCCAACAAACAAATTCTCTAGCCCATTTCACATTTGCCAGAATTGCCAGATAGCCAATCTGCCCCTGCTGCTATGAACCTCACATGTTGGTGCTCATGGGTCCTTTCACATGGAAATGACCACTTCAAAAAGCAGAGAAGGGAACATACTGTAAAGCAAAGGAACAGAACTGCAGTAGAGAGAGTCAGCAGTTTTAAGTTCCTCGATATCCACATCAATGAGGACTTGACATGCACCAACAACACCACCACTCTTGTCAAGAGGGTACAACAGAATCTTCTTCCTAAGGTGGCTGAAGAAATTTGGCATGCCACCATGGGCCCTCTCCAAATGCTACCGCTGCATCATCGAGAGAGACCTGACCGGTTGCATAGGTCAGGTACGGGAAATTCTCCGTCCAAGACCGTAAGGCCCTCCAGCTGGTGGTGAAGACTGACCAGTACATCACTGGGACTGTGCTCTCACCCATCCAGAACATCTACTCAAAACTGTGTCTGAGGAAGGCCGCAGCATCATCAAGGACCCTATACACCCTGACCACGAGCTGTTCACTCCCTTACCGTCGGGCAGACTGTATTAGAGCATGAGATCTGATTCCAATCGGCTTCCAATAGGCTTCCATCTGTCACTCTGCACCTTAGCACACACACACACACACACACACACACACACACACACGCACACACACACACACACACACACACACACACACACACACACACACACACACGCACACACACACACACACACATATACAGCACATTCAAGCGACACACACACATCACAATTGCTGCTACCAGACTCTTACTATGATTGCAAAATACTGCACTATTTAAAGACTTGCCCCCAATGTAAATGTTGGACTATAAATTGTGCCCAGCTAATTGTGCCCAGGAACCTGCAAGTAAGCATTTCGTTGGACGGTGTAAAAACACACACACTATTGCATTCACACACATGCACACACACGTACACACACACAAACAAACAAACAAAAAACCTGTTTTACCTGAAACCCGTTTTTCCTAATTTCTACCAGCATGTCACCTTTACTCCACACACAGGGATAAATACAAAGCTCTCCCTCGCCCTACATTTGGCAAGTCTGACCATAACTCTATCCTCCTGATTCCTGCTTACAAGCAAAAACTCAAGTAGGACGTACCAGTGACGCGCTCAATACGGAAGTGGTTCGATTAAGTGGATGCTAAGCTACAGGACTGTTTTGCTAGCACAGACAAATACATCCGATGTTATTTAGGAGTTTACCACATCAATCACCAGCTTCATTAATAAATGCACTGACGACGTCCCCACAGTGACCACAGGAGGCTGCTGAGGGGAGAACGGCTCATAATAAAGGCCGGGACATATCAAATGGAACCATGTGTTTGATGTATTTGATACCATTCCACTGATTCCACTCCAGCCATTACCACAAGTCGATTCCAATAAGCGGGACACTAATCCAGACACATAAGAAATCATTCTACAACGAACCATCAAACAAGCCAAGTATCAATACAGGACCAAGATTGAATCCTACTACACCGACTCTGACGTCCGTCGGATGTGGCAGGGTGTGCAAACTAGAATGGATTCGAGGGTCGCAACACATGACAACACACAACATATGCATGAGAGCACCAGCTGTTATGGACGACAGTGTGATCACACTCTCTGTAGCGAGGTGAGACCCTTAAACAGTGTAAAGGAAATGTTACTTTGTTCATCTTGTCTTTTGTGTCATAAACAATCCTTGGTTCCTGCCTGTGCCTGGTAAAGATATCAGGGGGGCCGTCATGGCCTCATCCTTTAGACTATTTGGCAGAACGTCCAGAATACGTTCTTTAACCTCTTGATTCTAGCCATCCCGAATCCGGGATCGTGAATACAGCCTCAAGCTCATTACCATAACGCAACGTTAACTATTCATGAAAATCGCAAATGAAATGAAATAAATATATTTGCTCTCAAGCTTAGCCTTTTGTTAACAATACTGTCATCTCAGATTTTCAAAATATGCTTTTGAACCATATCTAAACAAGCATTTGTGTAAGAGTATTAATAGCATTGCATTTAGCCTAGCATTCAGCATGCAACATTTTCACAAAAACAAGAAAAGCATTCAAATAAAATAATTTACCTTTGAAGAACTTCAGATGTTTTCAATGAGGAGACTCTCAGTTAGATAGCAAATGTTCAGTTTTTACAAAAATATTATTTGTGTAGGACAAATCGCTCCGTTTTGTTCATCACGTTTAGCTACGAAAAAAACTGTATCCAGGAGTGTAATTCTCTTCGCAAGCTCATTAGCATAACGCAACGTTAACTATTCATGAAAATCGCAAATGAAATAAAATAAATATATTAGCTCTCAAGCTTAGCCTTTTGTTAACAACACTGTCATCTCAGATTTTCAAAATATGCTTTTGAACCATAGCTAAACAAGCATTTGTGTAACAGTATTGATAGCCTAGCATAGCATTAAGCCTGGCATTCAGCATGCAACATTTTCACAAAAACAAGAAAAGCATTCAAATAAAATCATTTACCTTTGAAGAACTTCAGATGTTTTCAATGAGGACTCTCAGTTAGATAGCAAATGTTAAATTTTTACAAAAAGATTATTTGTGTAGACAAATCGCTTCGTTTTCTTCATCACGTTTGGGTAAGAAAAAAAATGAAAATTAAGTAATTACAACGCAAACTTTTTTTCCAAATTAACTCCATAATATCGACAGAAACATGGCAAACGTTGTTTAGAATCTATCCTCAAGGTGTTTTTCACATATCTATCGATGATGAATCCTTCGTGGCAGTTGACTTTTTCCTCTGAAGAAAATGGAACGCGCATGGACCTGGAGATTACGCAATAATTTCGACGCAGGACACCGGGCGGAAACCTGGTAAATGTAGTCTCTTATGGTCAATCTTCCAATGATATGCCTACAAAACGTCACAATGCTGCAGACACCTTGCAGGAAACGACAGAAAGGGCAGGCTCATTCCTGGCGCATTCACAGCCATATAAGGAGACATTGGAACACAGCACCTTCAGAATCTGGGGCATTTCCTGTATGAAATTTCATCTTGGCTTCGCCTGTAGCATTAGTTCTGGGGCACTCACAGATAATATCTTTGCAGTTTTGGAAACATCAGAGTTTTTTCTTTCCAAAGCTGTCCATTACATGCATAGTCGAGCATCTTTTCGTGACAAAATATCTTGTTTAACCTGTTGCTTCTACTCGGGACGCTTGCGTCCCAACTAGAGCTCTGGAAATGCAAATGCGCTACGCTAAATGCTAATAGTATTAGTTAAAACTCAAAAGTTCATTAAAATACACATGCAGGGTATCGAATTAAAGCTACACTCGTTGTGAATCCAGGCAACAAGTCCGATTTTTA
The DNA here is from genome assembly GCF_034236695.1 of Oncorhynchus nerka. NCBI lineage: Eukaryota > Metazoa > Chordata > Actinopteri > Salmoniformes > Salmonidae > Oncorhynchus > Oncorhynchus nerka. Next base: position 27,180,104 of record NC_088417.1, read on the forward strand.
AAATGCTTTTCGGCGAAAGCATGAGAAGCTATTATCTGATAGCATGCAACACCCCAAAAGACCCACAGGGGACGTAAACAAAATAATTAGCATTTCGGCGTTACACAAACCGCACAATAAAATAGAAAACATTCATTACCTTTCACCATCTTCTTTGTTGGCACTCCTAGATGTCCCATAAACACTATTTGGGTCTTTATTTCGATTAAATCGGTCCATATAAAGCCTAGATATCGTTATATGTAGACTGTGTGATAAACGAAAAAAACATTGTTTCAAAACGTAACGTCATTTTTTTAAATTCAAAAATTCGACGATAAACTTTCACAAAACACTTCGAAATACGTTTGTAATGCAACTTTAGGTATTAGTAAACGTTAATAAGCGATAAAATTCATCAGGAGGCGATGTAAAGATCATTAGCTGTCCGTCTGGAAAAATGTCCGGCTAGAAACTCAACGAAAATATCCGGTCCTAGACCGGAGGAAATACGGTGTCCTGCATGTGTTTGACCAAGAAAAAACTTGAAGGGAAATGACAAGACTCTAGACACCGTGTGGAAGCTGTAGGTACTGCAACCTCAGTCAATTAATTGTGGTTCACCTTTATCAATGGGATCAAGTAGCGCATGGATATATTTTCCCATTTTCAGTGATCAGTTTTTCCTGTGCTTTTCGATGTAAATGCCGTTCTGGTAAAGCCACAGCAGTGATTTAACCAGTTTTTTAAACGTCTGAGTGTTTTCTATCCACACAGACTAAGCAAATGCATATACTATATTCCTGGCATGAGTAGCAGGGCGCTGAAATGTTGCGCGATTTTTAACAGAACGTTCAAAAAAGTAGAGGGTCGACTTAAGAGGTTAAAACGGGAACGTTTTTTATCCAAAAATTTAAAGCGCCCCCTATCTCGAAGAAGTTAAGTTAAGATAGGAGTCCGTGCCAGACACGCCGGAACCAAACCTATGAACTATGCCTATGTAACATGTCTTTAACCAGTATATAAGGGAACTTAACGGGACAGCCCCGTTAGAGCTCCTGGTCGACATGTGTACATATGGTGCATTGAGTTGGTTGGTACCTCTCCAGCATGCTGATAATAAACAATGATTCATTTAAGATTGACTTCAAGTGTCCCTGTGATTGATTCTGCCTGCGGAGCTTTCCAGTAGGGGTAAGCAAGGAAAACCAGTTGCACATTTTATGAAGAGGAGGGAAATTGACATCTGACCACAAGACGACGAGACCCACCCAGACCAGACCCTTACTGTGAGCTGCCCAGGATGAGACATTTCATCCGTGAACAATTGAGGGACGGCAACTGATTTCAGTAAGTTAATTTTAAATGAATCTGTATAAAAATCATCTCAAAAAATTCTCAAAAAATAAAATCAAGGCGAGTAACTCTTAAAAGGTAGTCGTAGTCTTATAGGGAGAAGGCTATTAACTCGTTTTCTAAGAAGACTAGAGCAAGGGTGTAACGGTACCATGGAAAGCCCTGCTGACAGCTGTCAGTAGGCATTTATATGAAATGTCTACGTGGTCTACAGCCACTACAAATAACACAAGGTGTTTTTGAATACATGGTGTTATTGAATATGTACAGGACATACATATGGTGCATAGCAAGTAACGACAAGTGAATTGTTGAAGATGCACATGTGTAATAAAGGAGATTACCGAGTGTGTTTGGGAATAGTACTAAGTGAATGTGGATGTGACATATTATTAAGATTGAAATTTGGATTATAAATGTATTGAAATTAGTACTATTAAGATTGAAATTTGGATTGAAATGTGAATATTAAGCAAATTGAAATTTGGATAACAAGATTGATAATTTGGATATTGGACAATAAGAGATTGAAATTGAGCTATAACGTACTGAGTGAATGAGAACTGTCAGGAGACTAGCTCCAGTGTAAATGTGAGCTGAGTTTTCCACTTCTGTGTGAGTTATATAGGGGAAATAATGAATACCCCAACCAGATCTGTGAGCTGAGTTTTTAGATCTATACCCTTATCTGGGGGTTCTGTCCACCACTGCTCATTGATTTACAGGTAGTGAGCACTGACAGGATGAAGCCATTGAAATATTTGAGAGGGTAACAGCACCCGGACACTGATTTCCTCGATATGAAAGATGTGTGTACCTCTCGGGCTGCTGCGCTGTGATCGTTGCTGCGATTTGGAGGTGAAAACCAAAAGATTTATAATGTTATTTTGTATGGAGATAGGAAAGAGGAAAGTATTATTCCCGAATATATGCTGTTAAATAGAATAACTAGTGTAAATATCTAAACCCCTGTATGAATAGAACACTCGTCTAAAGTAGGAATTGGTGAAGAAAAGTTTACTGGGGTACTAGAGATGATAATGTAACAATGGAGGAAAATAATAATAATATACAACTTGCATAGACATATGTAAGTGGTGCAAAAAGTATTCTGAGAAATGTTCAGAGTGGTCCCTTTATGGATCATTTGAGGTATGATAAGGTTAATGTCATGCCCTGATCTGTTTCACCTGTTCCTATGATTGTCTCCACCCCCTCTAGGTGTCGCTTATTTTCCCCAGTGTATATATCCCTGTGTTTCCTGTCTCTCTGTGCCGATTCGTCTTGTATGTTTAAGTCAAGTCAACCAGCGTGTTTTTGACCACGAGCCTGTCTGCCACTCTGTACGTCCTGGACTCTGATCTGGTTTTGACCTTTTGCCTGTCCACGACCATTCTCTTGCCTACCCCTTTGGATTAATAAACATTTTAAGACTCCAGGTATCTGCCTCCTGTGGCTGCATCTGGGTCTCGCCTTGTGCCTTGATAGTTAAAGCATTGTCAGGAATTTACTTACCGCTAACCAATAAAACTATAAATAGAACCAATGAATGTTGAACATGATTTTCTATTAACTAAACTTAAGGCTAGAATGGATTGTACTCCTGATGAAGTTTTCGTTGACATCCCAAACGATGAGATATTAAACCAATGAGTAAAGCAGGCAAATTGAACCACTCCCCCAGGAGGAGTGGGAGTCTGACACTGCCTCCCAGTCTATTTTGACTCAGGTGCCAGACACCTTATGGATAGAACATTCCAATGCCAATGGACTGATAGGCCATGCTAGCCCAGTCATAATAACTGTTTATCTCTCCCCTTCGGAATTGACTGATGTATTTTATAAATGTGCCACATTACATAACAATCTTAAAATAATAGATAATAAGTGTGAAGCAGAAAGTGAATAGAAATTTGAAATAAATATTAAGAGTAACATTGTTGGGTATACGAAAATAAAAACAATGCTTTCCAATATGGAGAAAGTTATCATGTTTGTTTTGTTTTGTTTTAAACATTGCAATAGGGGGAAAAGCAGAATGTTGTTTGAGAGTGATCCATATGTATTAGTAGTGGTAGATTGAGAAGGTCTTCCTATTGGCAAGAAGGGAGTCCTGGTTGAAGGAAACAGATATGGAGATTGTTAATTGGCTTTCAGATAGCGTTCTAATAATGCAATATCTTAGTAATTTGACGAAGTAAGACCGAGGGATTGAGCATTGGAACTGATATTAACTTCTTGATGACAGGGGGCAGTATTTTCACATTTGGATGAAATTCATGCCCAGATTCAACCGCCTGCTACTCATTCCCAGAAGATAAGTGTCACGACTTGTTCGTGCGGTGCTTGGCGGTCGACGTCACCGGTCTTCTAGCCATCATTGATCCATTTTTCATTTTTTCATTGGTTTTGTCTTGTCATCCTACACACCTGGTTTCAATCCCATTCATTACCTGTTGTGTATTTAACCCTCTGTTTCCCCTCATGTCTTTGTCAGAGATTGTTTGTGTTTCAGTGTTTTATATATTTTTGTATTGGTGCGCGTCGGGTCCTCGTACCCATTTTTGTTATTCGTTACATTTTAGTGTTTGGAGTATGTTTCGTTCATTGTTATTAAATAACTCCATTACACTCAGTTTGATTCTCCTGCGCTTGACTTCCCTGCCACCTATACACACGACTCTGACAATAAGATATGCATATTATTAGTAGATTTGGATAGAAAACACTCTGAAGTTTGAATCATGTCTGTGAGTAACAGAACTTATGTAGCAGGCGAAACCCAGAGGAAAAAACATTCCGATTTTTTTCCTACCGCTTCCACTGGATGTCACCAGTCTTTAGAAATTGGTTGAGGTTTTTCCTTTATGTAATGAAGAAGTAGCCCTGTTCAAAACGAGGGTCACTTCAAGTCTACTGTTTGTTAGAGGCGCGTGACCAGAAAGGTAGCATCAGTTTGTTTTCTTCCTGTATTGAACACAGATCATCCCGTCTTCAATTTTAGCGATTATTTACTTTAAAAACTACCTAAAGATGTATTACAAAAGTAGTTTGAAATGTTTTGGCAAGGTTTACAGGTAACTTTTTAGATATTTTGTAGTCACGTTGCGTAAGTTGGAACCGGTGTTTTTCTGGATCAAACACGCCAAATAAATTGATATTTTGGATATATATCGACAGAATTAATCGAACAAAATGACCATTTGTGATGTTTATGGGACATATGCTTCTCTCTCTTTGTTTACGGATGTGCTATCCTCAGATAATAGCATCGTTTGCTTTCGCCGAAAAGCCTTTTTGAAATCTGACATGTTGGCTGGATTCACAACACATGTAGCTTTAATTTGGTATCTTACATGTGTGATGTCATGAAAGTTCGATTTTTAAAGTAATTTATTTGAATTTGGCGCTCTGCATTTTCTCCGGCCTTTGGCCGGAGGTTAAATTAAAGGCCGCTCACTCTTCAAGGCCTGGTCCACTGCTCTCGTGTTTAAGTCATCTGTTGTTTGGGTTAGAGATAAGCTTCCGGTTGAACAATAAATTAGCCGCCAGTACACACTGAACTCAAACAGGCTGGAAATTTGGGACAAAGGTATGAATAATTAAATAAGACACGTTTTTGAGAATGTAATTCTAAATTCTATAGTTTGGGTAGCACCAGTGATTTAAATAAGAAGGTAAGGTCATCTAAAACAATAATCTGTTTCCATTACGTGGAACTGTGTCCAGAATGAAGTAGATCCAAGTAAATGTTTTTGTACCCAATATTGAGATGATAAACCAGCACCAACTTTGATGGTCCTAGCAGATTTGTTAAACAACAGGTTTTATATTTTGACTAAGTTTATGTCCCTGGGACAGTTTGTACAGAATTGTATTCCAATGTAAAAGGTCAAACTGACAATGATTCTAAGAGAGGGGCTCTGGGATTGTTTACTTTAGAAGGTGCCAATTCAGCTTGAAGGGACACTGTATCATCTGATATAATTTTCTATATTTTATCTTCATTTAACTAGGCAAGTCAGTTAAGAACAAATTCTTATTTTCAATGACGGCCTAGGATCAGTGGGTTAACTGCCTGTTCAGGGGCAGAACGACAGATTTGTACCTTGTCAGCTCGGGGGTTTGAACTTGCAACCTTCCGGTTACTAGTCCAACGCTCTAACCACTAGGTTATGGACTGATGGAATGTCCGCTACCGAGTTTGATTTCATGTTTCTCAATGATTATGTATCTTCCTAAAGGTACCCAGATCCAACTGTTAAGGGAGCTCCCAAATTAAGTAAGGCCTGGTCATTTTGTTTGTTTTTGCCCTACAATTTTTATTATAAACACGCCAGCAACCACACACAACCCACCTGTAAATGAAGATTTGTTAGTGGTTAATACTCTGTTTGATTTATTGTGGGGGTCTTTTTATGTTGGTTTTAGGATGTTGTACACAAATTACATTTTCTGAAGTGTCTATTGTCAGAATTTTGGGTGCACACATATAAATGATCTTGACTAGAAATGTACTGAAAAACCCAATGTAAACTTAATACACAAAATGTTTGAAATGTTTCAAATATCTATAAATAATGTCTGAGGTATAGGGAAACAAACACTTAGTAGGGCTGACTGGCCTCTGACTTCTGTTCTGACTTCCTGGTGAGGCCTGATCGCCCTCACTAGAAAGACTGGAGACATTGGGTGAAATTTAAATGGGCTATGCAATCACTAATAATTAGAAGAAGTCTCTATGTTACCAATAGTCCAATATGTGATTCGGACTACGGGAAGGACAGAGAGAGAGCGCTGCCCCTGAATGAGGGACACCTGTCTCTAGTCTATTTTACCATTACATTATGGGATAGAATTATGTCCTTATGGAGTTATTAAGAGTTGTACATCTAATTTGATTTGTTATTCTAATTTGTTAATTTTTGATTTAACCAGACAGTGTTGTTGTTTTTTGGACACAGTAATCATGATGTGAGTCATGTGTCCAAATGAGGAATTACCAGTCCCCTGGGACCCTTTGTTAAATATGCAAATAGATTTTGTTCACATGCCAGCTTATAAAAGGAAGAAATAAATGTTGGTATTGGTTAACAGTTACTCCAAATGGATTAAAGTTTTCCCCACCTCGAGTGTTATATGTGTATTGCTGTTGTTGTTTTCTTTGCTTTGTTTTTGTCCTGCTTAAAAAACAATTCTCACCAGTTTGGGTCTGCTGGATGGTCAGGATATCTCCCTAAGGATTAGCCATCTAACTCCCTGACCTGTAACCTTCAACCCTGAGTTTTGTTAAGTATTTGTTTGCCACCCTGCCAAGAGTGTGCAAAGCTGTCATCAAAACAGAGGATGGTTATTTGAAGAATCTCAAATATTGTCATGCTGGAGAGATTCGGGAGACAGATGCAGGAATGCGTAATAGGGTATTTTATTCAGCCCAAATTATGGCGTGACGTGTAAAGGCAAGGGGACGAAGACCAAACAAACACGTCCCAAAACTCAGGGTTGAAACCCAAACAAAAGAGCGAGGAATACCTCAAATAAATAACACAAGCGCACAATGATTATCACATGGGACGAGACCCGTAATCATCTGCGCAATCCACAATGGCACAAAAGCCAAAACACACAGCACAGGTACTCACACGCACCAACGGACATTGTAATAATAAACGACAGCACCATGGTGAATAAAGGGCACATATTTACAAATACAATCAGTGGGAATAGGGGCCAGGTGTGCACAATGAAAGTTCCAGAGGGATCCGTGAAAAATATCAAATACATTCTGATTTGTTTAACACGTTTTTGGTTACTACATAAATCCAAATGTGTTATTTCATAGTTTTGATGCCTTCAGTATTATTCTAAAATGTAGAAAATATTAAAAAATAAAGAAAAACCTTTGAAAGATTGTGTTCTTGTCACGTTCTGACCTTAGTTCTTTTGTTATGTCTTTGTTTTAGTATGGTCAGGGCGTGAGTTGGTTGGGTTGTCTATGTTCGTTTTTCTATGTTGTGTTTTGTGTTTTGTGTTTGGCCTGGTATGGTTCTCAATCAGAGGCAGGTGTCGTTAGTTGTCTCTGATTGAGAATCATACTTAGGTAGCCTTTTCCCATCTGTGTTTTGTGGGTGATTGTTTCCTGTTTTGTTGTTTGTGTCACCATTCAGGACTGTTTCGGTTATGCATGTGCACTAGACCAAATCCGGGAGATCTTTAGAGACGTAGAAAATTGGCAATGCTAAAAGAATAGCGTAAATTGGCTCTGCAAAACAGAGAGACTCTTGACTATCCTTTGGCAGGTCAAGGGAGCACTTGTGCAATCATTGGCGATGAATGTTGTACTTTTGTCCCAGATCACTATTCTAATATGACTGATCTCGACGAATACATTGCCACTGTTGCTAAGAATAATTCCCCACAACCAGAGTGGACGCCTGCAACTTGGTTGAAATCCCTATTTGGAAGTTGGGTATCCCAAATTGCCAAATGGGTTGCAGCGTGTGTTTTTTTCTTAGTTTGTCTAAATTGTTATTTAACGTGCTGTGTATGTGTGTGTATTTTTGATAATTTCACTGTATTTTTGATAAATTCACTATATAACCTTTATTGTTGTCACGCCCTGGCCATAGAGGCCCTGGCTTTTTATTTTCTATTTTGGTTAGACCAGGGTGTGACTAGGGTGGGCATTCTATGTCCTTTTTTTCTATGTTTTGTATTTCTATGTCTTGGCCTGGTATGGTTCTCAATCAGGGACAGCTGTCTATCGTTGTTTCTGATTGAGAACCATACTTAGGTACCCTTTTCCCCCACCTGTTTTGTGGGAAAATAACTTTGTGGTTGTTCAGGGCACATAGCCCAAAGCTTCACGGTTGGTTTTTTGTTCTTCGTGTTGTCGGCGTCATTTTTAAATAAAGTTCAAATGTACGCTTACCATGTTGCACCTTGGTCCAGTCCTTCAGCCAGCCGTGACAATTGTGATGATGGTATTACCATACTAATTGGATTGTACAATCCAGAATGAAGGGCTTGAAATGATGAAGTGTCTGTTTTTATGTGTTGATTTCCCTTACTTCAACAGAACTTAGATAAACAATACTTACAATTTTTTACCTTTATTTAACTAGGCAAGCCAGTTAAGAACAAATTCTTATTTACAAAGAATTTACAATTCTTATTGACGGCCTAATCCGGCCAAACCTTAACGACGCCGGGCCACCCCATGGGACTCCCAATCATGGCCGGTTGTGATACAGCCTGGAATCAAACCAGTTTCTGTAGTGATGCCTCTAGCACTGAGATGAAGTGCCTTAGACAGCTGCGCCAACTTGGGAGCCCATCTTAAAATGTAATTATTATTATCACACAAGTGATAAAAGGATGGAACATAAAGGAAATCATACTTTGAGCATCATGACTTTGGTGTCATAAACAATCCTTGGTTCCTGCCTGTGCCTGGTAAAGATATCGGGGGGCCGTCATGACCTCCTCCTTTAGACTATTTGGCAGAAAGCCCAGAATATGTTCTTTAAGATAAGATAGGAGACCGTGCCAGAACATTCCCGGAACAACCCTGTGAACTATGCCTCAAATCTCTTGCGTACTTTAATAAATTAATAAATGGATTTAATAAAGGTATCACTAGTCACTTTGAATAACGGCACTTTAATAATGTCTCCATATCCTACATTACTCATCTCATATGTAAACTCATCAAAAAAAGAAACGCCCTCTCACTGTCAACTGCATTTATTTTCAGCAAACTTAACATGTGTAAATATCTTTATGAACATAACAAGATTCAACAACTGAGACATAAACTGAAAAAGTTCCACAGACATGTGACTAACAGAAATGGAATAATGTGTCCCTGGACAAATGGGGGGTCAAAATCCAAAGTAACAATCAGTATCTGGTATGGCCACCAGCTGCATTAAGTACTGCAGTGCATCTCCTCTTCATGGACAGATTTGCCATGCTGTGAGATGTTACCCCACTCTTCCACCATATCACCTGCAAGTTCACGGACATTTCTGGGGGGAATGGCTCTAGCCCTCACCCATCCAACAGGTGCCAGATGTGCTCAATGGGATTAAAACCAGGCTCTTCGCTGGCCATGGCTGAACACTGATATTCCTGTCTTGCAGGAAATCACGCACAGAATGAGCAGTATGGCTGGTGGCATTGTCATGCTGGAGGGTCATGTCAGGATGAGCCTGCAGGAAGGGTACCACATGAGGGAGGAGGATGTCTTCCTTGTAATGCACAGTGTTGAGATTGCCTACAATGACAACAAGCTCAGTCCGATGAAGCTGTGACATACCGCCCCAGACCATGACGGTGAGACAAAACCACGACTTGTCAGTGAAGAGCACTTTTTGCCAGACCTGTCTGGTCAAGCGATGGTGGGTTTATGCCCATAGGTGACATTGTTGCCGGTGATGTCTGGTGAGAACCTGCCTTACAACAGGCCTACAAGCCCTCATTCCAGCCTCTCTCAGCCTATTGCGGACAGTCTGAGCACTGATGGAGGGATTGTGCGTTCCTGGTGTAACTCGGGCAGTTGTTGTTGCCATCCTTATGTTACGAATCCCTTTGGCCCTGCAGTCTAGGGGGGGTGGAAACGAGACCCGTAACATAACTCATGCAAATTATAACAGTTAAAAAATAACAGTGAGAACTAATAACCACAGACAACTTAAATCTACGGTCAAACACTATTGGTTTATTTTTAAACACACGGTAAAGTGGCGGGAAAAGGGGCTGAGCTGGACCCAAGGAAAGAAACAAATATCCAAAAACAACCCTAAGCTAGACTAGCCTGCTTCAATACAACTACCTAACCAATAAAACACAGTGGGTGGTCCGACCAGTTCTAACTAGGGTATTTAGACAAAGTATTCCTAAGTGTAATGTAGGCCCATGGGCGAGTTGGCTTGGTACCCCCTTTTCCCACCATCAAACAAACAATCAAACACCCAGACAATATAAACGACTGCGCCACACCAGTATCTCTAAGGATTTTAATCGGACGCTGAGACGCTTCGTCATTCGTTAGGGAAACAAACCCCTTGAATATTAACGGTTCATAACTGTGGTCAGGGACTGTGACTTTCAAACTACATGTACCCTGAGGCACCTGTTTCGTTTCAGACCTCACAACCGTACGAATTAGACCAACACCTGATGGCGGCTTGGCACGAAGAGGCATCCCTTGTTTGCGTTTTAGCAGGAAGCAATCATTAATCAAATGTCCCACCTTATGACAATAGAAACAGGGACGCTCATTTTTCTGGCATGCTTGATATACTACTGCTGGCCGACTAGGGCTAAAAGTGGGCAATTCAGTGGCTCTACTCTCAGTATGAGCCAAAAACACGCTCTTGTGCGTCAACACAAACTCGTCTGCCAACACAGACGCTAATGACAGGGAGGATACTTTCTGTTCGTTTAGGTAAACTACAATCCGTTCAGGTAAGCAATTTTTAAACTCTTCCAACAAGATTAACTCCCGGGGAGAGTTGAAATCAGTTACCTTGCTAGCAGCATGCCATTTATCAAACAGATTTCCCTTGTCTCTAGTAAATTCCACATAAGTCTTACTAGAAGACCTTCTATGAGACCTAAATCTCTGTCGGTATGCCTCAGGCACAAGCTCATAGGCACGAAGAACAGTAGCTTTGACCACTTCATAATTCAAACTGTCTTCAAGAGGTAGCGCTGACAAAACCTCTTGGGCTTTACCAGTTAATTTAAACTGAAGTAATAGGCTCCATACCTCTTCAGGCCATTTCAATGCTACGGCTATACGTTCAAAAACACAAAAGTACGAGTCAACATCTATAACAAAACAATACTCACAGGATGACGGATAAAGTGACATGTAGTTGCGAAAACCAAAAGAGAGATTGACTCTCTGAACAAAGGTACAAAGGCAATCTGCCTACTAATGTCAAAAGTGTTGGAAGCTACAGCTGGTGAGGACGCCTCACTAGCAGGAACAGAGGCTAGCCTCGCTGTCTCTGCCTCCAGTTCCATCTGGCTCATTTTGAACTCCAACTGACACTGTTCTTTTTCTGCCTCAATTTTACACATCTCCAACGGCCGCTGGTCTCTTTCTTTTTCGGCCTCCATTTTACACATCTCCAACTGGAGAGTCTCTCGCCTAATTTGAGCTTCCTGCCTCCAGTTGGAACTGTGTTGAACGGACATCCCTTCTGGCATCACCGTTTGACAGTGGGGAGAGTGGATCAAAATGGGGCAATGTGGCTGGAGCTTTATCCTCGCCCTCGTTCTCAGACACCGATGGGCTTACAGGAGTAGCAACCTCCCCTACAGGAGTAGTAGGCTCAGGCAGCGGTAACACAACCACCTGCTCTTCCAACAAAACATTTAACACCAGCTGTTTAACCTCCACCTTAACTAAACTCTGCGGAATAGATACTGAATAATGGTCAGCCAAGGTCAGTAAATCAACTTTACGACATTTGTCAAAAACCTCCCACGAAGGCTTATCCAAAAAGGATTTCAAATCAAAAGTAGCCATTTTGAACTACTACCAAAACACAAGAGCCAACAAATAGCAAACACTAATGCTACATCAGCTATGACGCTCAACACTGTACTAGACAACTACAATCTGTGCGAGAGTTCCTGGGTTACTCTAGGCATCCTCAGGCATCTCACGGTACGGACATTGCAATTTATTTCCCTGGCCACATCTGCAGTCCTCATGCCTCCTTACAGCATGCCTAAGGCACATTCACGCAGATGAGCAGGAACCCTGGGCATATTTCCTTTGATGTTTTTCAGAGTCAGTAGAAAGGCCTATTATCCCTTTACATTTATGTGTATAAGGTAGTTGTGAATTTGTTAGATTACTTGTTAGATATTACTGCAATGTCGGAACTAGAAGCACAAGCATTTTGCTACACTCGCATTAACTTGTTTGGGATAGCGGGCAGTATTTTGACGTCCGGATGAAAAGCGCGCCAAAAATAAACTGCCTGTTACTCAGGCCCAGAGGCTAGGATACGCATAAAGTTTCTAAAACTGTCAAAATAATGTCTGTGAGTATAACAAAACTGATATGGCAGGCGAAACCCTGAGGACAAAAAAATGTCAGCCTACCACTATTTTCAATGGATGTCACTTTTATTATTAGGCGAAGTCCTCTCAGATTGCAGTTCCTAGGGCTTCCACTAGATGTCTTTAGAAAGAGTTTCAGGCTGGTTTTTGGAAAAATGAGACAGAAATTGTATTTTTTCTAGGTGGCTCCCATTTTGGCTGTAGTGTTTCCAAGCGCGTGTATGAGAACGTGTTCTTTGATATTTTTCTCCGGTAAAGACAATAACGATTCTCCGTCTTAAATTGTATAGTTTATTTACGTATTAGGGTACCTAAGGTTTGATTATAAACGTTGTTTGACTTGTTTGGAAAACTTTATTAGTAACGTTTGGGATTAATTTTGTATGCATTTTGATGGAGGGAAACTGTGTGGATTATTGACTGAAGCGCGCCAGCTAAACTGAGTTTTTATGGATATAAAGAAGGACATTATCGAACAAAAGGACCATTTGTGTTGTAACTCGGACCTGTTGGAGTGCCAACAGAAGAAGATCATCAAAGGTAAGGCATTTATTATGTGGCTATTTCTGACTTTCGTGTCGCACCTGCCTGGTTGAAATATGTTTTCATCGCTCTGGATAAGAGCGTCTGCTAAATGACTTAAATGTATGTAAATGTAAATGGTTTTGTATGCGGGGCACTGTGCTCAGATAATCGCATGGTGTACTTTCGCCGTAAAGCCTTTTTGAAATCTGACACAGCGGCTGGATTAACAAGAAGTTAAAGAATAGTCAACCAATAGCTACCCAGAATAAATTGGTCATCAAATTTGATCTGATCTTCATCTAACTCACAACAATAGACAAACATATTATGCATAAATTAATAACACACAAATTATTGTATTTTTCTTGTCTATATTAAATACATAATTTAAACATTCACAGAGTAGGTTGTAAAAAGTATGTGAACCCCTAGACTAATGACTTCTCCAAAAGCTAATTGGAGTCAGGAGTCAGCTAACCTGGAGTCCACCAATCAATGAGACGAGATTGGAGATGTTGGTTAGAGCTGCCTAGTCCCATAAAAAACACTCGCAAAATGTAAGTTTCCTACTCACAAGAAGCATTGCCTGATGTGAACCATGTCTCAAACAAAATAGATGTCAGAAGACCTAAGATTAAGAATTGTTGACTGAAACAGTTTTGTAAAGAGGAATGGTCCAAAATTCCTCCTGACCGTTGTGCAGGTCTGATCCCCAACTACAGAAAACGTTTGGTTGAGGTTATTGCTGCCAAAGGAGGGTCAACCAGTTATTAAATCCAAGGGTTCACATACTTTTCCCACCCTGCACTCTGAATGTTTACACGGTGTGTTCAATAAAGACATGAAAACGTATAATTGTTTGTGTGTTATATGTTTAAGCAGACTGTGTTTGTCTATTGTTGTGACCTAGATGAAGATCAAACTTTATGACCAATTTATGCAGAAATCCAGGTTTATCCAATGGGTTCACATACTTTTTCTTGCCACTGTACCTCAATTACCTTGTACCCCTGCACATTGACTCTGTACTTGTACCCTGTGTACATAGCTGTAACGGCGTTCTTCGTTTGTGGAAAGAGAGTCGGACCGAAATGCAGCGTGTTGGTTACTCATGTTACTTTAATGAAAGAAAACGTGGTACATGAAATAACTCATACTATGAAAACAACAAACAGAACGAGAAACCTAAATACAGCCTATCTGGTGAACTACACAGAGACAGGAACAAACACCCACGAAATACCAAGCGAAACTCAGGCTGCCTAAATACGGTTCCCAATCAGAGACAACGAAAGCACCTGACTCTAATTGAGAATCGCCTCAGGCAGCCAAGCCTATACCACACCCCTAATCAGCCGCAATCCCAAAAATACAAACCCCAATACGAAACATAACATATAAACCCATGTCACACCCTGGCCTACCCAAACATATGACAAAAACACAAAATACAATGACCAAGGCGTGACAATAGCCATTTTATCATTACTCATTGTGTACTTATTCGTTGAGTTATATTTATATATATATATATATATTTTTTAAATTATTATTATTTTTTTATTTATTATTATTTTTTATTTTTTTTATTATTGTTTGGAAGGGCTCGTAAGTAAGCATTTCACTGTTAGTCTACACCTGTTGTTAACCAAGCATGTGACAAAGAACATTTGATTTGATTTGATTCATGTGGTTCTGTCTGTCCCTATAGCCTATCTCCCCATCCCTGGCCCACTGTATGGCAGCCACAGGAGCCTGGGTGTTTGTGCGTAGGCACATCAACGTGTTCCCACCCCAGTCTCCGTGTCAGCCAGTGATGCCATTTTAATTGTCGCACTTTTAAAGGTCAAATTTGCAACACCCACTCACTGCTTGCATCATGTGATCTCCATTGAGTGGCAATTACTGATGCTTGGTTGCACTCTGCGGGCTACGGTTTCCCTTCTCTGCGACCTCACCATCCATGCCATCCATAACCCCAAACTGGCCCACCTATCACAGCGTTGATTGGACTCAGATGAGGTGGTGTATTATTAAAACAAATTGGGTTTCTTTGCACAGGAGTCATATCTGTTATTAAAACTGTGCTCTCATCCCTTAGCCAATGGTGCATGGTGCATGGTGCATGGTGCATGGACAGCCCAGGAATTATACCGCCCGTGCTGTGCAAGGAAAATAAATATTATTCAGCGCTTGCCTTTAACAAATGATGTCTTCATAATGATGGATGGCCACATTAGAGTGTGTACATTACTGATCTATGGGAGATAGGGTAGTCATTCACACTATTGATTAGGTCATGGCATAGTCCACAGAGAAACATATGTCCATCCGAGTGTGTCTTACTGAGTGAGAGGGATAGAGAGGGGAATATGTGTGCATGTGTGTCTGTTTGTGTGTGTGTGTCTGTGTGCCTGTGCGGGGGTGTGTTTGTGTGTGTGTGTGTGTGTGTGTGTGTGTGTGTGTGTGTGTGTGTGTGTGTGTGTGTGTGTGTGTGTGTGTGTGTGTGTGTGTGAAGGGGTGGATGGGGGCTTATTCTCTTTCTACAGTTGAGAGAAAGATTTTTGCAAATGCATTTTTCTTCTCACATGTAGTAATGACTGTAGAATAAATCAAAATGTTCATATTTATAAAAAAGATGTCAAAAGAGCCTCCGTTGCTTTTAGAGGGAACTGTTGATATAAATATGGATTACCTGATGTTAAGTGTGTACATTAGAAAATATGAAATCCACATTTTGAACTAAGTGTCTCTTAATAAGTCTAGAATTTGTCAGCTTAAAGGTCCAATGCAGCACTTTTATCTCAATATATAAATATTTCTGGGTAATAATTAAGTACTTTACTGTGATTGTTTTCAATTAAAGCGGTCAAAAAGAAACCAAGATTGCTTCTTAACAAAGAACAATTTCTCAAACAAGAATCTTTCTAGGTCTTAGTGGGGAGGGGAAAACTAGAGGTTTGGAACTCTCTTTCTTATTCGTGATTCGTAATGTCACCAGGCAGGCCAAAAATCCATCCCACCAGAACAGACTGAAATTTCTGGCGGTCTTTTCAGATACAGTCTCATACTAAAAGGGCATCACAATTTTACAGTATTATTCCAACCTCATAGTGTGAAAATATATGTAAAACATAGGAAAATCACGTTTCAGACTGCACTCGGCCTTTAACAAAATATAAGAAACTTCTGGAAAGTATTTATTTTAATTTTATTTAACTAGGCAAGTCAATTAAGAACAAATTTATATTTACAATGACGGCCTACCAAGAGGCAAAAGGCCTCCTGCGGGGACAGGGGCTGGGATTAAATATAAAATGTATGACAAAACACACATCACGCCAAGAGAGACACCACAATACTACATAAAGCGAGACCTAAGACAACAAGACAACATGGCAGCAACACATGACAACACAGCATGGTAGCAAGTAGCAACACAAAATGACAACGACACGGTAGCAACACAACATGGTAGCAACACAACTCTAATACAATGGCCATCAAGGTTATCCCTGTCCTGTTTCAGAAAGCTATGTCTGTCATGGCCTTTCTATTCCCCCTCAGCTGTGGAAACATTCAGAGCCAGTGGCTTGTCCTTCAGCTAACTACGGGCCAGATGACAGCCTTCTACTCACAATATCCTGGGTGAATTGAATGTTTCACCCTTTTCTGCAGTCATAAATTGCCTCCAGATGATGTTCACTTTGTCACAAATAGATTGTGAGTTTTCCTTCCTTCGGTGGCCAGTGAGAATGAGTTCCGAGCAGTACTCTGAGGTACAAAGGTTTCCTCATCTTGTCACCCTCATTTACCTCTTCTCCTCTCCATCGCCCCCCCCCCTTTCCTGTTGTCTGCCTTCGGTCTGTGGGGTCGGTGGCGTGACGTGATGCGGTCATTCAGCCACCTCTGTGGGGAGGGAGTAAATCTCCATTAGGTTTAATGTGTCTCTGCCTTTTTGGGTTTATGAGAGCTGCTGAGTGTTGGGTGATGGATGATCCAGCTCCCCGCTCTCTCCTCCCTCTTGTCTGGTCTTCTCTTACCGTGTGTGTGTGTGTGTGTGTGTGTGTGTGTGTGTGTGTGTGTGTGTGTGTGTGTGTGTGTGTGTGTGTGTGTGTGTCTAATGAGTGTTCTCTTGTCTCCTCTCCAGGGTGCCACCGTCTAATTACTCTCCAGCACCTGGTCCTTTTTAATTATCACCTGATCCCTGATCATCTCTTAATCGACTTGGAACATTAAGAAACAAAAGCCTCTGTCTCCAGGGGAGGGCGGGGGAGGGATTGTGTGTGTGTGGGGGGGGGCACCAGGGGGAGTGAGGCACCAGGGGCGTCATACTGACGGCAACCAGGGAGCACCCCCTCCTCTAATGACCAATGGCTTAGGGGTGACACACAATCATGCTACACACACACACACACACACAGGGTAGAATAAGGTTCCTTCATCTGTTGCCATATAATCACCCAACATTTTGATTTTTCTCTATCGTCTCATCAGTGATCAAGGCACGTTGGAAGTGTAGGGAACGAGAACAGCGGGAGACGAGTTCTGATCCCAAAGGGTTTAAGGAGTCAGGGGTTACTGGAGAAACCATGGAGATTCATCTTCAGTCAAATATTAACGTCTAGATGAGATAATGTGACCGTCTGCCAGAAAGTCAGTCGTCTGGGAATCATAGGCCAAGTTTGAGGAAGAACAGAAAGTTTAGTGTTTAAGTCACAGATTGATATTTCAGTTCGACTGGTCAGAAAGAAGTAGAGAGCAAAGGTAGAATCGAAAGAGTAATAATTCAAGTCAGACATTTTCTTTGATTTTGTTTTTGACTGTAAACGATTTTTATCTCGTATTGCATATTTAATATATTATCTATTGTGTGTCTTTTTTCATTATACAGTATGTTTTGACACTATATAGCAGGCATGCTCTACTGATTGAAATCCTCTCATTTTGCGTGTAATTTCATCTGAAGCCTCATATTGATGGATTTTATCTGAGGTCCACTTTCAAGTCCACATCAGATCAGCCAGAGCCAGTCAGCTGCTGTGTTAGCTCATCTCCAGTCATATTATCTGGCAGCCCCATGTGAAACCACAGGCTAACTATACACAACAGGGTACTAGAGGAGAGGAGCTGTCCACAGTACAGGGGGTGCTGATTTTACAGCCAGACTACACAGTCTATTGAGTGACTGTGGCTTTATGTGTACACTGTACTCTTACCGATTCCAGTTATTCTATACCCACCCATCCACGCATTATTTTCCCTCTGTCTGTCTGAAATACAGTTTTTTTTTTAAAGGTTAGCAATAATGGGGTAAAAATCTAATTGGGATGCGTGTTTAACTGTCCCTTTAGTAATCAGAGATGTGTGTATTGTAATATCTCTCCATCTATTGATCTGGGAGCTGGGCTGAGCAAATGGCACTATTAGCCAAGGGGGCCCAAGCACACTGCAATAACAGAGTGCACATCAATCGAGACGGTCAATCAACCTGCCACTCATCTCCTCAACTCACCCCCCTCCTCTACCCTCTGTCCATTCCTCCCCTCCGCCTATACTGCTCCTATTCCCCCCTCCTCTCTCCTCTCCTTCGCTCCTCATCATCCCCCTCCCATCCTCCCCACCTCCTTCTTCCTCTCCTCTCCTCCACTCCTCCTTCCTCTGCTCCCTCTCCTTCCCTCCTCTCTTCTTCTCCCCTTCTCCCCTCTCCCGCACCCCTCCCCTACCTTACCCCTCGACACCGGCCCATCCTCTTTTCACAGGGAAACCTGCAAGGGAGGCCAAATATTTTGAGATTAGACTTGAAGTATAAGGAACAGGGATTTACTTATCTTGATTCACTTATCACCATTCACTTATCCCGATAGGACAGGAGTCTATTTTATTTGGTGTTTTCTTTAAATCGATTCCTTAATTAAAAACATTATATTTACGACATCTTCAATCATACCACCATTCTGCTAAATGACAGAACTGCTGAGGTGAGGTTCAAACTCACTACCACTGTGATTAATAAAGAGGTACTATAGGCCAAGGAGTTATGGCAGCAGAATCCAGGCTCTACAGGGAATGAAAGAGTACCCTGGCCTACTCTTTTGTCTTCATCTTTCTGCCTTCATCTTCAACCAGAGTGGAAGCAGGCTGATTAAAAAGCACTTCAAATACAGCCAGGCACTTTGGAGTAATGAGAGGCAGCCAGCTAGCGGATACTGGCATGAAAAAGGAAACAATGGTGGCTAAGAAGATAGGATCAGGACATCTCAATATCAAAAGTGTGTGTGTGTGTGTGTGTGTGTGTGTGTGTGTGTGTGTGTGTGTGTGTGTGTGTGTGTGTGTGTGTGTGTGTGTGTGTGTGTGTGTGTGTGTGTGTGTGTGTGTGTGTGTGTGTGTATGTGTGTGTGTGTGGGTGCCTGCATGCATGTGTGTGTGCATGTCAATGTTCAAATGGGACCCCCACAAATACACAATATCATAAGGGGTTGCTGTTAACTTTCAACAGAAGAAAAATAGGTTGCTGTCTTCTTTATTTTCAAGAGACACCTCTCACCTATGTTGAGCTTCACCTGCTGCAGTATAACTGTGATTCTCAGGTGTAAACTAAAGTTAGCCTGGCAGAAATCAAAGAGAAGGGTGAATGGTGCCATAATGAACTAATGAACAGCAACACAATCATTTAAAAGCCCAGTGAAACCAGTAAGAGCCTGATGGATAGAGGGCGAACCAGGCCTATAAAGAGAGAGAGGGAGGGAGGCTGGCTGGGGGGGGTCAAACACTCATCTATTCCTCCAACTGGTCAAACACTCATCCATTCCTCCCTGGGCTATAAATCAGAGTGCTCCTTTGATTCACCTCCTCTACAAGCGAACACAGACCTCAATAAGAATTACAGACCTCAATAAGAGCACAGACCTCAATAAGAACACAGACCTCAATAAGAGCACATACCTCAATAAGAATACAGACCTCAATAAGAACACAGACCTCAATAAGAACACAGACCTCAATAAGAGCACAGACCTCAATAAGAACACAGACCTCAATAAGAATACAGACCTCAATAAGAGCACAGACCTCAATAAGAACACAGACCTCAATAAGAACACAGACCTCAATAAGAGCACAGACCTCAATAAGAACACAGACCTCAATAAGAAGCATATCCTGTGTCGTATTTTATTTCCCTCTCTTTCATTTTAGAAGCAGAATTTTGTTGCATAGCTTTTTAGCAAAGACACTTTTCATTTAGTTTTGGTTATGCATGCTTTTTGGAAGTATGAATGTATGAATGCTTTCTCCTCCTCTCTCTGACACGGAGAATAAATCTCTCGGCGGAATAAAAGGAAGTCAGTGGTTTGTAGCCCGGGGGCTGTTTGTAATCAACACTATGTTGCTGGTTTTGCCGCAGCGAACCTTGACTGTGTATGTGTGTGTGTGTGTGTGTGTGTGTGTGTGTGTGTGTGTGTGTGTGTGTGTGTGTGTGTGTGTGTGTGTGTGTGTGTGTGTGTGTGTGTGTGTGTGTGTGAACGTTTGTGTGTTTATAAGTGTGTGTGCTCGTGCTGACATGGCTGGCATGGGAAAGAGATATGATTCAATCAGACGCGTTCCAGAATCTCTCTGAAATGCTGTTTGTTTACAGTTCGTCTTTCTAACTTCCAGGCCTTCTAATGTCTTCCTGTCTGGCACACTGACACATGAAAATATATCAGTAATACTATAAGATACTAAAATACTGGACAACAAAAAAATGTTTCAATGGTGATTGAAAATTGACAGCACTTTTTAGTCCAGGACTAGACTTAATCTGCGTCTGGGAAACCAGCCTTAGAGGTTTCAAATATTGCATATGTTAAGACCTTGATGATGATTGTCTCTTTTCAATACTATTGATGATCATTCAATACTTACAGATTCAGTCGGTGATTGTTACATCAACTGGAGTTAGAAATAAAGTTACAGAATGTTGCTGAAGTGCAGTTACAGTAACCTAGAGTAACCTATCTATATTCATGGATAAAATATTCTTATATTCACAATTCTGATATTCATAGCACTCCACATAATAAAGCCTTTTTAATGGACTAGTAAACAGTTCATTAATCATTCATTAATCCTTACTCTTACATTTGTAAATGTTATTCATGTAGTTATTCACACATTTATAAATATCTTTTAACTTAAGATTTTAGTAATGATTCATAGGATCATTCATAATATGTTTAATATCGGTCCTTATAAACCATGAATGAATCATGAGATAAGTATTTTTGCGTGGCCTCATCTAAAGTATGGGCTATACTTTATAAATACTTGAATACTATAAGCAGTACCTGATACTCCTTAAGGTCTCAAAATGGTGCCTAGAACATAATGGTTAAACGATAAGCACATAACACAGAGGAATGTTTAAGAAAACATATTGAATTATAAACAATATATAATATGATAATATAATTCTTAGTGTCCAATATATTTTCTTAAACATCGTCTGTATTGTGCGCCTATTGTTTAGCCATGGATATGTTCTAGGGACCATTTTGAGACCTTAAGGCGCATCAGGTGCTTCTGGAATGACTACCAATGGCATGTCAATCTTTTTGTGAGAAATCACACTGTTTACTCAAAACATTTATGAAGTATTTATAAAGTATAAATAGCTCAAACTTTAGATGAGTCCATGCAAAAGGATGTAACTATTGATTAGTAAATGTTTTATAAGGACCTACACTACAGGTCAAAAGTTTTAGAACCCCTTCTCATTCAAGGGTTTTTCTTTATTTTTACTATTTTCTACATTGCAGAATAATAGTGAAGACATCAACACTATGAAATAACACATATGGAATCATGTCAAAAAAAGTTAAACAAATCCAAATACATTTTATATTTGAGATTCTTCAAATAGCCAACCTTTGCCTTGATGACAGCTTTGCACATTCTTGGCATTCTCTCAACCAGGCAAAATATATTTGTCTGGATTACTTATTGTAATATTGTAATCTACAGCCACACTAATCTAGCTAACAAGCTGCATGGGATAAAAAGGTGTGTCAGTCACTGTGCGGCCATATGGATTGAATTTGATGACATTAACTTCAATAAAAATGTCCCTCGTCTGTGGATGATTAGTGGGCAGATGCCGACGCAGAGCCCTGAAGATGGAGTGGGGTTACTGTAGCGGGGTGTCTGTCTCTCTCTGTCTGTCTGTCTGTCGGTGTGTGTGTGTGTGTGTGTGTGTGTGTGTGTGTGTGTTGTGTGTGTGTGTGTGTGTGTTGTGTGTGTGTGTGTGTGTGTGTGTGTGTGTGTGTGTGTGTGTGTGTGTGTGTGTGTGTGTGTGTGTGTGTGCGTGTGTGTGTGTGTGTGTGTGTGTGTGTGTGTGTGTGTGTGTTCTTCCTGCTTGACTGTGGAGGCGAGGGGATTTTCGGGGACAGATGTAAATGGGTAGTGGGATGTTTTGTCCCTTCGGATGATATTCTAGATCAAAGGCAATATTCAACGTTTGTCCAGGTCCCCAGGAAGTCAGGAGATACCTTCCAAACTGGTCAGTAGGGGCAACAGTGAGCGCTATTACCGTGAAGAAGGCTTGCAGCTTGCTAGAGCATTATGAGCGGGGATGGCGTACAGGCGTAATTAAATCAAATCAAATCAAATTCTATTGGTCAGATACACATGGTTAGCAGATGTTAAAGCGAGTGTAGCAAAATGCTTGTGCTTCTAGTTCCGACAATGCAGTAATAACCAACAAGTAATCTAACCTAACAATTCCAAAACTACTACCTTATACACACAAGTGTAAAGGGATGAAGAATATGTAGATAAAGATATATACATATATCAGTATATACATATACATTTGAGATGAGTAATGTAGGGTATGTAAACATTATATTAAGTAGCATTGTTTAAAGTGGCTAGTGATATATTTTTACATCAATTTCCATCCATTTCCATTATTAAAGTGGCTGGAGTTGAGTCAGTGTGTTGGCAGCAGCCACTCAATGTTAGTGGTGGCTGTTTAACAGTCTGATGACCTTGAGATAGAAGCTGTTTTTCAGTCTCTCGGTCCCTGCTTTGATGCACCTGTACTGACCTCGCCTTCTGGATGATAGCGGGGTGAACAGGCAGTGGCTCGGGTGGTTGTTGTCCTTGATTATCTTTATGGCCTTCCTGTGACATTGGGTGGTGTAGGTGTCCTGGAGGGCAGGTAGTTTGCCCCGGTGATGCGTTGTGCAGGCCGAATTTCTTCAGCCTCCTGAGGGTGAAGAGGCGCTGCTGCGCCTTCTTCACAACGCTGTCTGTGTGGGTTGACCAATTCAGTTTGTCCGTGATGTGTACACCGAGGAACTTAACACTTACTACTCTCTCCACTACTGTCCCATTGTAGATAAGGGGGTGCTCCCTCTGCTGTCCACAAACATCTCCTTTGATTTGTTGACGTTGAGTGTGAGGTTATTTTCCTGACACCACACTCCGAGAGCTCTGAGGGTTGTGAGTTCAATCCCAGTGCTAGGCACTGTGCTAGGCACTTGTCAATAAAACATTTTTAAATGTAATTTCCAAGATGGCGTAGCAGTGCAGACGTGTTTTGTTCGTCCTCCCGTGAACTTTTGTATTTTCCTCTTTTTGTATATATTTCAATTTTATTTTCAATCACTTCTCCATTTTAGTTCAATTATACCTTCTGATAACCTTCCTCACCCAATGTGATACGGAACCGCTATTCTTTTTTATTTTTAGACCTTATAGCAAGAACCACCTAGCCATCAGAAGCTAACCAGCTAATTAGCTGCAAGCTATTTAGTCATTGTTAGCCACTGCTAGTGGCCTTTACCTTCTGCACAGATACCAGCCCTTTTTTTTTGCCTGGATAATACTCGCCAGCCTACCAGTAACAGACTGTCTCTCCACTACAATGCCGGATTCCTTCCGTACTCCCTGAACCATTACTCCTGATCTTCACTAGCTAGCACCCACCGAGTTACCCAGTACTGAAGCTATCCCTGAGGCCCACCTCCCGGCCTACTCAGTTGTTCACCCGGACTCCACCCAAACACGGCTAGAACACACTACTCCACCGGATCCTTGCCGTAAGCTCTGGACCTTGGCACCAGATCACCACTGCTACCGAGTGGCTATAGTGGCTAACGCCCCTTCCCCGAAGCTAGCACCAGTTAGCCGTGAGCCAGGCGCATCTTCCGGCTAGAAAACTAAATTACTACAACTACAATAACTATTTCGCCATCTGGCTTGGATACTTAGTCGACACGGCGCTCCGCCGCACCACCACGACTGGTCTGCCGACGAATACTCCATCCGCTGTGCCTTCAACCGGCCTCCGTCGGACGTCGGAGTAGTCGCTTCTACTAGCCCCGGGCTACTAACTTTAAACTCTGTGTCGCCCGCGTGCTAGCATAGTAGCAACTACACCGCGGCTTCCCTGTTCCATCTATTGCTGCCCCCTGGACCCTATGATCACTTGGCTACATAGCTGATGCCTGCTGGACTGTCCATTAATCACGGTACTCCATTCTGTTTATTGTTTTGTTTATCTGTCGGCCCCAGCCGCAAACTCAGGCCCTGTATGTAGTTAACCGACCCTCTCTGCCCATTCATCGCCATTTTACCTGTTGTTGTTGTAGCTGATTAGCTGTTGTTGTCTCACCCGTTGTTGTCTTAGCTAGCTCTCCAAATCAACACCTGTGATTACTTTATGCCTCACTGTATGTCTCTCTCATATGTCAATATGCCTTGTAAACTGTTGTTTAGGTTAATTATCATTGTCTTAGTTCACAATGGAGCCCCTAGTTCTACTCATTATACCTCTGATACCTACTTTGTCCCACCTCCCACACATGCGGTAACCTCACCCATTATAACCAGCTTATCCAGAGATACAACCTCTCTTATCATCACTCAGTGCCTGGGCTTACCTCTGCTGTACCCGCATCCCACCATACCCCTGTCTGCACATTATGTCCTGAATCTATTCTACCACACCCAGAAATCTGCTCCTTTTATTCTTTGTCCCCTATGCTCTAGGCGACCAGTTTTGATAGCCCTTAGCCGTACCCTCATCCTACTCCTCCTCTGTTCCTCTGGTGATGTGGAGGTAAACCCAGGCCCTGCGTGTCCCCAGGCACCCTCATTTGTTGACTTCTGTGATCGAAAAAGCCTTGGTTTTATGCATGTCAACATCAGAAGCCTCCTCCCTAAGTTTGTTTTACTCACTCAAGTCTTTGAAAGCCAAGTTAATAAA
Organism: Oncorhynchus nerka; assembly: GCF_034236695.1. Taxonomy (NCBI): domain Eukaryota; kingdom Metazoa; phylum Chordata; class Actinopteri; order Salmoniformes; family Salmonidae; genus Oncorhynchus; species Oncorhynchus nerka. The sequence goes on from NC_088417.1 coordinate 27,205,302, forward strand.
CAGATCACTGACCATTTCGAATCCCACTATACCTTCTCCGCTGTGCAATCCGGTTTCCGAGCCGGTCACGGGTGCACCTCAGCCACGCTCAAGGAACTAAACGATATCACAACCACCGTCGATAAAAGACAGTACTGTGCAGCCATCTTTATCGACCTGGCCAAGGCCTTCGACTCTGTCAATCACCGTATTCTTATCGGCAGACTCAATAGCCTTGATTTTTCTAATGACTGCCTCGCCTGGTTCACCAACTACTTTGCAGACAGAGTTCAGTGTGTCAAATCGGAGGGCATGTTGTCTGGACATCTGGCGGTCTCTATGGGGGTACCATAGGGTTCAATTCTCAGGCCGACTCTTTTCTCTGTATATATCAATGATGTCACTCTTGCTGTGGACGATTCCCCGATCCACCTCTACGCAGACGACACCATGCTGTATACTTCTGGCCCTTCCTTGGACACTGTGCTAACTAACCTCCAAACGAGCTTCAACACCTTCCTTGGCCTCCAAATGCTCTTAAACACTAGTAAAACCAAATGCATGCTTTTCAACCGTTCCCTGCCCGCACCCGCCCGCCCGACTAGCATTACCACCCTGGACGGTTCCAACCTAGAATATGTGGACAACTATAAATACCTAGGTGTCTGGCTAAACTCTCCTTCTAGACTCATATTAAACATCTCCAATCCAAAATCAGAATGGGCTTTCTATTTCGCAACAAAGCCTCCTTCACTCACACCGCCAAACTTACCCTAGTAAAACTAAATATCCTACCGATCCTCGACTTTGGCGATGTCATCTACAAAATAGCTTCCAATACTCTACTCAGCAAACTGGATGCAGTCTATCACAGTGCCATCCGTTTTGTTACCAAATCACCTTATACCACCCACCACTGCGACCTGTATGCTCTAGTCGGCTGGCCCTCGCTACATATTCGTCGCCAGACCCACTGGCTCCAGGTCATCTATAAGTCTATGCTAGGTAAAGTGCCACATTATCTCAGTTCACTGGTCACGATAACAACACCCACCCGTAGCACACGTTCCAGCAGGTATATCTCACTGATCATCCCCAAAGCCAACACCTCATTTGGCCATCTTTCCTTCCAGTTCTCTGCTGCCAGTGACTGGAATGAATTGCAAAAATCGCTGAAGTTGGAGACTTTTATTTCCCTCACCAACTTTAAACATCAACATCTGAGCAGCTAACCGATCGCTGTACATAGTCCATCTGTAAATAGCCCACCCAATCTACCTACCTCATCCACATACTGTTTTTATTTTATTTACTTTTCTGCTCTTTTGCACACCAGTGTCTCTACTTACAAATCATCATCTGCTCATTTATCACTCCAGTGTTAATCTGCTAAATTGAAATTATTCGCTCCTATGGTCTATTTTTTGCCTACCTCCTCATGCCTTTTGCACACACTGTATATAGACTTTCTTTTTTCTACTGTGTCATTGACTTGTTTGTGTTATTGGCTTGTTTATTGTTTACTCCATGTGTAACTCTGTGTTGTTGTCTGTGTCACACTGCTTTGCTTTATCTTTGCCAGGTCGCAGTTGCAAATGAGAACTTGTTCTCAACTAGCCTACCTGGTTAAATAAAGGTGAAATAAAATAAAATAAAATAAATGACCTTATCCCAAACCTTAACCCTTACATTAACCATTCATTATGAATCCTTAAACTAAACTGTCAAGATGTTTCTGTTTTAAATCTATCTCAAACCTTAACCTTTACCTTAACCATTTGGAATTAATGCCGAAACATAACTGTATAAATTTGACGTTTTTTCTTCCCCGGACAAACGTTGAATACTGAAGTCAAACCGTCCCAAACTGTGAGCTCTTGTTGCTCAACAAGTGAGGTTACACACTGGGCCAGTAGAGGGAGGTCTTACTATGTGTACATCTAGACGGAGTGTGTGTGTGTGTGGAGGGGGAGGTGTATGTGTAGACAACAGAGAGAGCGAGAGAGAGTGTGTGTTCATGTGTTTGTGCGTGTGTGCGTGTGTGTGTTGTGTGCGTGCAAGAGGGGGCACAGGAGGAGGGAGGGGAATGCTTGGAATCAGTCCAACACTATAATGCCTTTACTTTCTAACCATTCCATGAGCAGCAGACTCTTTTTTTCTTTCACTTGGACTGTGTGTGTGTGTGTGTGTGTGTGTGTGTGTGTGTGTGTGTGTGTGTGTGTGTGTGTGTGTGTGTGTGTGTGTGTGTGTGTGTGTGTGTGCGTGTGCGCGCGCATGGAGCTTTGTGCTGCCGTCTCCCTGGTTTCCATGACGATAATAGGCATAACCAGATTTATTTTCCTGTACAGTTGCTCTAAGTGTTCCACTGATGGTGCAGTCTGGGCTCAGCCACTGAGATGGTGTGTGTCCAATGCCATTGGTTACGTCTACACATGCCAGTCTAGCATCTTGATTGCTTCTACTAGGGCCTGGCTTCCTCTAGCTGGTGGTCCTGCTATCTCTGAACGTCTGAATGGAAATGCATGAAGGAGAGGAAGAGAAATGAAGAGTGAGAGAGAGAGATAGTGAGAAAGAGAGAGAGAGAGAGAAAGGGGGAGAGAGGGACAGAGTCGGTCACAGAGAGAGAGACAGAGAGAGAGAGAGAGAGAGAGAGAGAGAGAGAGAGAGAGAGAGAGAGAGAGAGAGAGAGAGTGAAAGAAAGAAAGAAAGAAAGATTAATGATGTAAATATTGTAAATCTCCAATGTAAGCTTTGGCAATATGTACATTGTTACGTCATGCCAATAAAGCAAATTGAATTTAATTGAAAGACAGAGACGGACACAAAGAGAGAGAGAGAGAGAGAGAGAGAGAGAGAGAGAGAGAGAGAGAGAGAGAGAGAGAGAGACAAAGATTTTTGTAGTGTTTCCTCTGTGAAGGTATTAATGTAACCAGCTAGCACGTCAAATTTTGAAGTTTCTCTGAACGTCAAATTCGGACAGTGGTGTTTCTGTGATAAGAGAAGAGAGGGGTTAGGATATGCACACACACACATACAAATACACACACACAAGCAAACACACTACTGCACACATACACACACTCACGCACACTCGCATGCACAAACACACGCACACACAGCAGAGACAAGGGAGGGACAGGCTGGGGTCCTCTAGCAGACACAGCATGCAGAAACATCACAGGGTCAGCAGCACACATCCACACGGATTATCGACCTGTCACACCACCCTGTCAGGCCGAGGCATGGAGGGAAGAGAGGAGGAGAGGGATGGAGGAGAAAAGGATGGAGCAGGGCAAAGGGATGGAGGCAAAAAGGAGCAGGGGAGGGGGATGGAGGAGATGAGGGAGGAGGGGAGAGGGATGGAGGAGAGGAAGGAGCAGGGGGAGGGATGGAGGAGAGAAAGGAGCAGGGGGAGGGATTGAGGAGAGGAGGGAGGAGGGGAGAGGGATTGAGGAGAGGAAGGAGCAGGGGAGGGATGGAGGAGAGGAGGGAGGAGGGGAGAGGGATTGAGGAGAGGAAGGAGCAGGGGGAGGGATGGAGGAGAGGAGGGAGGAGGGGAGAGGGATTGAGGAGAGGAAGGAGCAGGGGGAGGGATGGAGGAGAGGAAGGAGCAGGGGGAGGGATTGAGGAGAGGAGGGAGCAGGGGGAGGGATTGAGGAGAGGAAGGAGCAGGGGGAGGGATGGAGGAGAGGAAGGAGCAGGGGGAGGGATTGAGGAGAGGAGGGAGCAGGGGGAGGGATGGAGGAGAGGAAGGAGCAGGGGAGAGGAATGGAGTAGAGGAGGGAGAAGGAGAGAGGGACAGAGGGTGGAAGGAGAGAGGGAGGAGGGTGAGTAGGAATGAAGATTAAACTGCTTACACACACAATCAAACGTACTCAAGCGTACCAACCATAATTTCCTCTTTTGTAATAATCAAGCGTATGTGCAAGCATGATAGTGTGTACCAATGTGTTTGTGTCAGTGTGTGGTGTGAGTGTGTGCTTTTTGCACGTGTGTAACACAACGTATGTGTTTTTCCCTCCAGATAGGCTACACAAGGCATGCAGATATGACCAGGTTTGAACTGGTTTGTGTGCTCTCCCTTGAGGAGAGTTGATGACTGCACAGCCAGTGAAGCTGAGAGGAATATGAAATCCAATCTGCTCATTTCAAGGTTATTATCCTCTCAACACACCACACAACAATTTAATGATGGATATTCAATTCATCCCTCCCTGAAAACAAAATATCATCCAGCCCATTCTTTCAATTATTAACATGATGTTCACGCTACGTCAATTCAAACTACTACTTCACTGCGACTACTACTACTACTACGCAAATTCAATACCAAATATGGCAGTATGATTGGTACATTTCTTTCAATGCATATCTTATCCTTTCCTACACTTCTTCCCACTCAACCTAAATAGTATATTCCACACCACCTTACCACCACTAGAGAATCTAAAAACTTGAAGGCTGCTTTATTGTTAGTGTTTCTAAAGGGGGAAAACGATGGAAAGAGTAGAGAAACGAAAGGGAAAATTCTCTCTCCTCCCCATCCCCATTATGAACATGTTCCCTGGCATTTGCAGTTAGCAGAGCAGATGGTGTGAATATGCAGGCCAGTAATTTCCCAATCAATAGTGAGGCACATGGGACACACTGTATGTTCTGGAGGAGGGAAGCCATGACAGGCCCAGAGGAGAAACACTCAAGGAGCAGCCAACAGACACAAAGGCAGCTCTGCAGCTCCCCGTTCTCTCTCTCTCTCTCTCTCTCTCTCTCTCTCTCTCTCTCTCTCTCTCTTTCTTTCTTTCTCTCTCTCTCTCTCTCTCTCTCTCTACCCCCCTCTCTCTCGTCCTCTCTCTTGCTTTCTCTCTGTCTTGTTGCCTGTCTGTCTGTCTGACTGTCGTTCTCTGTGTTCATACATCTTACTCTGTCTTTCTCACTAAAATATGAAATTTTAACAGTCTACTGTGTGCTAAAACAGGTGAATGTTTCATTCAGGGCACCACTAACCTTTCAAAATGGGGAATAGTAAGTAATATCTATTAGTTTGCCATAAGAATATGTACATATTGTAGGTGTAGACCCTTTCCTCAGTTGAATCCCAATGGACATTTTAGTTTCCATCTAAATCTATTTGGCATTTCCGACAGTCAATGGAGGTAGGAAACTAACATCCAACAAAGCAAGATATAAAAGATAATACAACAGAAAGAGCAAGAAAAATCTAAGAAGCCAGTGGATAAGAGAATAGAGAATGTTAGAGAGAGACAGAGAGAGAGAGAGAGAGAGAGAGAGAGAGAGAGAGAGAGAGAGAGACATAGAGAGACATAGAGAGAGACATAAAGAGAGAGACATAGAGAGAGAGAGAGAGAGAGAGAGAGGGGGAGACATAGAGAGAGAGAGAGGGGGGGGAGAGAGAGAAACTAACAGCCCTAGAGCTTTTTTCCTTAGACAAGCTGTTGTTTAATATGACTTTGGCGCAGGCCAGGATAAAATCATAGGCCCTCCTGCTGGTAAAGTGGAGGGGCCGAAAATCTGGATTCTTCTTCTTCATCTCAGAGAGCCATTACATTATACACCATAAGTTAGTGGAGAGCCAAACATGGCAGTCCGTTTATAAAACTATTTATAGTTCATTAAATATTTGGAGTGTGTCGTGCAGACAGGTAGCACAGTGCTGTTGTTGTTATTTACTATCGTCACTGATGTGGTGAAACATGAACATCTCCATCCCTACCTTCCCTCCCTATTTTCCCTCCCTCTTTTCCCTCCCTCTTTTCCATCCCTCTTTTCCCTCCCTCCCTCCCCTCACCAAAGCCCTGTGGTTGATACTTGAGATTTGGACTCTAGTTTTTTCAAATACTGTCTTTTTCTCCTCTTCAAACCAGATGCTACTGATGTTTATGTGGAATATGAATTCATCTGTTGAAGGTGTCGTTGATATAGCTATGGGGAATAGTCGATCCTCTGCCGTAACTACTGTTTTGTCTGACAAATGTGTGCAACAAGAGAGATGCAGCAACAGACTCAATTGAGGTTCAGGAAGTGTTTGACGGGAGGATGGAAGGAGGGGGATCGACTGGGGAGTTTTGTCTAACTTATCTGATTTAGATGTTGTGGTACTTTCCCAATCCGATTTACTTTATCAGTCTGACTCGTAATATTGATAAAAAAACAGCTCGACTTTTGAACCAAAAAGTCCCCATTTACAATGTCCTTTTTGTACCTCTCCCTGCATATCTAAAGGATCTGGTCAGCAACTCCCGCGTCAACTCATCATACTTTATGGGGAATTCAATGGTCAATAGGATTTTGTTTGATATGAATACATCAGACTGAGATGTTTATGTGTGATTAGTCAGCAGTCATTGTCGAGGCATGATTACCTCTCACGTGAGGTGGTGAAAGATGTAACTTTCCCCTCAGCCCCTAAACAAATCCCACACTTTTTATTACCACTAAAAGATTAATACGCAATTTATTCATTTTCTGTCAGCAACTAGGCAATTCATATACAGCACATTTTCAGCTGGATAAATCAACTTCCCTCATATTCAAAGCTGTAAAGAAACAGCTAGCTGATGAAAGTGGCTGTGCATGCAGCTGTGCTTCAGGCAACTTAATTGTTCTATACTGGAAAACAAGGCACTTCATCCATTAGTTTATAGAGGCCTTTCCCCGATTCCTTCCCTGGAGACAGGGAATTATTGCAGGTCAACAACACTGATTTTGTCCCTGTGTGTTTTTCCTTTCTATTTTTCAAAACATAAGAGCTAATTATAGTATTTGTTTCCATTTACTCAAGAAAAAAAAATGCTCTTTTAATAAACCTATTCTAATCAGAGACCTTACATGCAATATTGTATCAAGGATATGGTTGGAAAGCATGAAACTTACAGGGACCATTCTCCATGAACCACCAATATATTCTATTCCATTATAGCAAAGGGATCATTATACAGTGCATTCAGAAAGTATTCAGACCCCTTAACTTTTCCCACATTTTGTTACGTTAAAGCCTTATTCTAAAATGGATTTTAAAACATTAATTCACCTGAACATTCTACACACAATACCCCATAATGACAAAGCAAAAACAGGTTTTTAGAAGTTTTTGCAAATGTATAAAAAAATAAAAAAAACTGAAATATCACATTTTCATAAATATTCAGAACCGTTACTCAGTACTTTGTTGAAGCACCTTTGGCAGCGATTAAGCCTGGAGTCTTCTTGGGTATGACGCTACAAGCTTGGCACGCCTGTCTTTGGGGAGTTTCTCTCATTCTTCTCTGCAGATCCTCTCAAGCTATGTCAGTTTGGATGGGGAGCGTCGCTGGGAGGAGGTGAGGGCCCTCGGAGTGTGGTGTCAGGAAAATAACCTCACACTCAACGTCAACAAAACTAAGGAGATGATTGTGGACTTCAGGAAACAGCAGAGAGAACACCCCCCTATCCACATCGATGGAACAGTAGTGGAGAGGGTAGCAAGTTTTAAGTTCCTCGGCATACACATCACAGACAAACTGAATTGGTCCACTCACACAGACAGCATCGTGAAGAAGGCGCAGCAGCGCCTCTTCAACCTCAGGAGGCTGAAGAAATTTGGCTTGTCACCAAAAGCACTCACAAACTTCTACAGATGCACAATCAAGAGCATCCTGGCGGGCTGTATCACCGCCTGGTACGGCAACTGCTCCGCCCTCAACCGTAAGGCTCTCCAGAGGGTAGTGAGGTCTGCACAACGCATCACCGGGGGCAAACTACCTGCCCTCCAGGACACCTACACCACCCGATGTTACAGGAAGGCCATAAAGATCATCAAGGACATCAACCACCCGAGCCACTGCCTGTTCACCCCGCTATCATCCAGAAGGCGAGGTCAGTACAGGTGCATCAAAGCTGGGACCGAGAGACTGAAAAACAGCTTCTATCTCAAGGCCATCAGACTGTTAAACAGCCACCACTAACATTGAGTGGCTGCTGCCAACACACTGACACTGACACTGTCTCAACTCCAGCCACTTTAATAATGGGAATTGATGAGAAATGATGTAAATATATCACTAGCCACTTTAAACAATGCTACCTTATATAATGTTACTTACCCTACATTATTCATCTCATATGCATACGTATATACTGTACTCTATATCATCGACTGCATCCTTATGTAATACATGTATCACTAGCCACTTTAACTATGCCACTTTGTTTACATACTCATCTCATATGTATATACTGTACTCGATACCATCTACTGTATCTTGCCTATGCTGCTCTGTACCATCACTCATTCATATATCCCTATGTACATATTCTTTATCCCCTTACACTGTGTATAAGACAGTAGTTTTGGAATTGTTAGTTAGATTACTTGTTGGTTATTACTGCATTGTCGGAACTAGAAGCACAAGCATTTCGCTACACTCGCATTAACATCTGCTAACCATGTGTATGTGACAAATAAAATTTGATTTGATTTGATTCGTACAGCTATTTTCAGATCTCTCCAGAGAGGCTCTGGCTGGGCCACTCAAGGACATTCAGAGACTTGTCCCAAGGCCACTCCTGCATTGTCTTGGCTGTGTGCATAGGGTCGTTGTCCTGTTGGAAGGTGAACCTTCACCCCCAGTCTGAGGTCCTGAGCGCTCTGGAGCAGGTTTTCATCAAGGATCTCTCTGTATTTTGTTCCGTTCATCTTTGCCTCAATCATAACTAGTCTACCAGTCCCTGCAACTGAAAAACATCCCCTCAGCATGATGCTGCCAACATCATGCTTCACCTTAGGGATGGTGCCAGGTTTCCTCCAGACATGACGCTTGGCATTCAGGCCAAAGAGTTCAATCTTGGTTTCATCAGACCAGAGAATCTTGTTTCTCATGGTCTGAGAATCCTTTAGGTGCCTTTTGGAAAACTCCAAGCGCACTGTCATGTGCCTTTTACTAAGGAGTGGCTTCCGTCTAGCCACTCTACCATAAAGGCCTGATCGGTGGAGTGCTGCAGAGATGGTTGTCCTTCTGGAAGGTTCTCTCATCTCCACAGAGGAACTCTGAGCTCTGTCCGAGTGACCATCTGGTTCTTGGTCATCTCCCTGACCAAGGCCTTTCTCCCACGATTGCTCAGTTTGGCCAGGCAGACAGCTCTAGGAAGAGTCTTGGTAGTTCCAAACTCCTTCCATTTAAAAATGATGGAGGCAACTTTGTTCTTGGGGACCTTCAATGCTGCAAACATTTTTTGGTACCCTTCCCCAGATCTGTGCCTCGACACAATCCTGTCTCGGAGCTCGACGGACAATTCCTTCAACCTCATGGTTTGGTTTTTGCTCTGACATGCGCTGTCAACTGTGGGACCTTATATAGACAGGTGTGTGCCTTTCCAAATCATGTCCAATCAATTTAATTTACCACAGGTGGACTCCAATCAAGTTGTAGAAACACCTCAAGAATGATCAATGGAAACAGGATGCACATGAGCTCATAGCAAAGGGTCTGAATACTTATGTGAATAAGGTATTTCTGTTTTTTGTTTTTAATACATTTACAAAAAATTCTAAAAACCTGTTTTCACTTTGTCATTATGGGGTATTGTGTGTAGATTGCTGAGGGAAACAATTGTTGTATCCATTTTAGAATAAGGCTGTAACATAACAAAATGTGGAAAAAGTCAATAGGTCTGAATACTTTCGGAATGCCTATAATCCTCCCTTTGATATTGACCACACCTGTGTGTATGAACTATGGTCCTTAGATCCAGAGAGACCCAATTGGCCCCTGAAATCCTGTTGCCAATCACAGTCAATGGATGGGCAGAGGAATGCATCAGCACCCTGAGTCAGCTGATCAACCCACCGGGGTATAGGCAGCAACCTATCTCACCTACCCACTGTACCAATCCACCAGCCACGGGCCCCAGCCACGACTCTGGCCTCTCAGAGAGTAGATCCTTCATTGTGATTGGAGGACTCCTACTCCCACAGATCCATTGTAATGCCTGGAGCCAGCACAACACAAAACATCTCTGCTCCTGGCACTGAGACTGATTTAGTTTTCCCTTCCACCCATAGTCACCATCCTCTTGAGCATCTAAAAACATGTTTTTAATTCACATTCCTTTAAATGTCAGGAACACAGTGAATCAGTCATACTGTTCAGAGTTCAGACTAACACTCACACTCCCCCGACTGAGGAATGTCTGAAAGGTTTTCAAATTTCAGACCTTGAGTTTATTAATGGGATTTTCTTCTATCTTTGAGAGGCCTTTTCTCCTCTGCTGTCTTCCAAACCTGGAGGCCAGATTAGGACTGCGAGTATGCAGTGGTACATCTCTCTGCCTTCCTATGAGGAGGACAGAGGGTGTTTCTGAACATGCGCCCTGCTCTGATACTTCACTTATTGCCTTTACAGTGAAAAATGGGTGTGTACAGCTGCAGTGGCACACTCCAGCTATAGCACTGCAGACCCCAGAACCATTCCTGCAGCTTCTCAAAATGAGATGCAGCATTTCATGAAGAGTCACAGAGTTTACTGTTGCCAGAGGCGAAGTGTGTGTTTGTGCGTGTGTGTGTGCATGTGGACATGTTTAACTATACTTGTGGGGACTAGAAGTCTAGTAAATGGACAAAAATGCTATTTCCAGGGGATGTAAGGTTAAAGTTACAATTGTGTTAGGGTTAGAATTGTGTTTAGGGTTAGGATCTAGGGTTAGGAGCTAGGGTTAGTTTTAGGGTTAGGGTTAAGGTTAGGTTTTTGGTTTAAGGTTAGGGTTAGGGATAGGGTTATGGTTGGGGTATGGGTTAGGGTTAGGTTTAGGGGTTAGGGAAAATAGGATTTTGAATGGGGCTGAATTGTGTGTCCCCACAAGGTTAGTTGTACAAGACTGTGTGTGTGTGTGTGTGTGTGTGTGTGTGTGTGTGTGTGTGTGTGTGTGTGTGCGTGCGTGCCTGCGTGTGCGTGTGTGTGTGTGTGTGTGTGTTTGGTGTGTGCATGTGTTTGATGCGTGCATATGCATGCTTGCGTGCGTGTGCATTTCTGTGAGTCTAAGGTGTGTGTGTTCTTCACCTCGGCTCAAAGATAACAGCTGGGGCTCTGAGAGTGTCTCCGTATGCTCCCCATGCCTCTTGCGGAGGAACTGCAGTGTGTGTATGTTTTACATTTTAGTCATTTAGCAGACACTCTTATCCAGAGCAAATTACAGTTAATGAATTCATCTTAGGATAGCTAGGTGAGACAACCACATGTCACAGTCATAGTAAGTACATTTTTCCTCAATAAAGACATTATCAGTTGGAGGATTAAGCAGGGAGGAGAAGGTTGAAAATAGTGTCCCAGGGTTGGAGGCAGAGGCTTGGAATTTAGAGTGACAGAAAGCCACTTTAGCAGCAGATACAGAAGAAGAGAAGGTAGAGAGGAGGGAGTGGAAGGATGATAGGTCCTCCGGAAGTTTAATTTTTCTCTATTTTTGCTCAGCTGCCCGCAGCCCTATTCTGTGAGCACGCAGTGAGTCACTCAGCCACAGAGCAGGAGGGGAGGGTCAAGCCGGCCAGAAGGAAAGGGGACAGTGGGAGTCAAATGAGGTGGAAAGGAGAAGAGTAGGGTCACAAATAAGGATTTAGCAGAAGGTAGAGATTGTAGGATAGAAGAGGAGAGAGTAGTCGGTGAGAGAAATCGAAGATTGAGATGGCGCATTGCCATCTGGGTAGGGGCTGAGTGAGTAGTGATCAAAGACCTGGAGGGGGGTTGCAGTGAGATTAGTAGGCAAACAGCATCTAGTAAAGTTGAGGTCAAGTGTATTGACTGCCTTATGAGTGGGAGGGGCCTGGGAAAGGGTTAGGTCAAAAGAGGCAAGGACGGGAAAGAAAGAGTTGGAAAGAAATGAGTCGAAGTCAAGTGTTGGGAGGTTGAAGTCTCCAAGTATGACTAGTGGTGAACCATCATCGGAAAATGAGCTTATCGAGGAGCTCATTGAGGAAATCTCCAAGGGCACTTGGTTGGAGAGAGATCAAATCAAATTGTATTTGTCACATCCGCCAAATACAACAGGTGTAAACGTTACAGTGAAATGCTTGCTTACAAGCGCTTAAGAAAAAAAAGAAGAAAAAGGTAAGAGATAAGAATAACAAATAATTAATAAGGAGCAGCAGTAAATAACGATAGCGGGGCTATATACAGGGGGTACTACTACAGAGTCAATGTGCGGGGGCACTGGTGTCGAGGTAATATGTACATGTAGGTAGAGTTATTAAAGTGACTATGCATAGATAACAACAGAGAGTAGCAGCAGCATGGGGGGTGGGGCAATGCAAATAGTATGGGTATCCATTTGATTAGCTGTTCAGGAGCCTTATGGCTTGGGGGCAGAAGCTTGGCGCTCTGGTAGCAGAGAGAACAGTCTATGACTAGGGTGGCCGGAGTCTGACATTTTTTAGGGCCTTCCTCTGACACCGCCTGGTATAGAGGTACTGGATGGCAAGAATAACAACCATTTTAAGCGTGAGTGGACAAGAGAGAGTGACAGCATGGAATTCAAATAAAGAGATGGACAGGTGAGAGAGGGTGGGGGGAATAAAAAAATCTCCATTTAGAAGAAATAAGTAGCCCCGAGCCACCACCATGATGACCAAATGATCTCGGACTATGAGAGAGCAGCTTGAGTAGCATTGTTCTCGTGGGTAACGCATGTCTCCGTAACAGGGCCAAATGTCTAGGGAGATGAACTCCTGAACCTTGTTGACCACCGATTGGCAGTTCCAAAGCCTGCTGGAAACAAGGAATTCCACCTCGGTTGTGAGAGCAGGGTACACTAGAATAGAAGGGTTGTAGCCCCGGTTGGGGAGCGTCTATAAAGCCTACATGGAGAGGAAGAAACAGGTATAGAAATCACACCCATACTTGACAAAGCATCTAAAGAGCAGCAAGAGATAATCTGAAAATAACTAGGGAAGATACTCAAGTGAGAGAGTGGTGTGAAGCCTTCCTCTCGTTCCTTCCTCGAACAACTCGGCTGAACGTCTTTGTTTCAGCGACAGTCTTTGTTTAGGGCGACAACACCGCCGCTTGACAAGACCTCGCTGAAAAACTAGGGAGAGACTGAAGTACTAACACTATTTGCTGATTTCCTAGCAGAGGTGAAGAAAAATACCCCCTCCAACAGACACACCCACCAATCATCACAAAGCTATCACAAATTGACCTGAATCCAGTCCAAGTCAATGTTCCAACACTTCATAGTCACAAGTACTGAGCATTCAGCAGCGATGATTAAGTAGGCTACTAGGTAGAGGGGCAGCACTTAACTAGAACTGCACTAGCCAGACTATACCAACAACAACACTTATTGAAAGACGGAAATATACTTAGGCTACTATTGCAGAGATGTGTTGTCTTTCCAGGCTATAGATGTATATGTGTCTCTGCCCCATGCCTCTCAGAGCCTGTGCAGCTAATAGCCTGCGAAATTCTGTCACAAAATATCACCTCAGATGTTCTACAGGGGAGCTTTAGTGAGATTGCACGGATGGAAAAATGTGCGGACATAGGATCCTTTAGTGGAAGGATATTTCACCAGAAGTGCCTCACTGCTGTATTACGGCTCCCAGTCCCATGTCAGAGAGAATTAGGAGAGGAGGCAGAGGAAATGTAGACCCTGTAATGAGAACTATACTCCCTACAGCCCTCATTGCAACGGATGGCGTAGTCACACTTTGGGCTGTAATGCTGTACACATAATGCAGCCAGACCCATTATTGTGTGGTTCCATTAGGCAGCTGATTGAATAATTTGTCTTTCATGATCATCAATGCTAAAAACAAGGTGCTCTCTAACTTATGTATGATGTGCTTAGTTACCCCAGTAGCTCGATATTTCTTTGCAAAGATGATGAGGAAGGGACATGTTTTTTTAAGGCAAAGTGGGGACACAGATTACAGTGTCTGGATGGAGGATTGTTGGAGACATCAGGCTAAGTCATTCCACAGGCGCTCTAAGTAATGAATAGTCTATATAGAACATACGACAGGTAGCCCTACGCTGAATCAATGACCACAAATGAGATGGACAATAGCTATTTCCTCCATCTAAGCCGATACTCTATATCAGGGGTGTCAAACTCATTCCATGGAGGGCTGAGTGTCTGCAGGTTTTTGATATTATCTTTCAATTTGTGTCTAATTAAGACCTAGACAACCAGGTGAGGGGAGTTCCTAACTAATCAGTGACCTTCATTTAACAATGTAGTACAAGGGAGGAGTAAAAACCTGTTGACACTCGGCCCTCCATGGAATTAGTTTGACACCTGTGCTCTATACCAGTGTGTGGAAACAGTTCATATGTAACTCAAATGCAGCTTCTATTGCTATATTGCTAAGCCTCAACATTACCATCATTTAGTTTAATAACTCAAATACTAATCGGCAGATTAAAACCACAACTGCATTCCTAATGAGCAAAAATGATAAGGTCCTGAGATGTTTTCAAGGTTTTTTAAGGCACAGTCTTTTCCTTATTGGCTGCGTTTTACACAGGCAGACCAATTCACTAATTGGTCTTTTGACCAATCAGATCAGCGCTGTGTGACAAAAAAAATGTATGTGATTGGTCAAAAGACCAATCAGTGGAAACATTTTCAGAATTGTAAACACAGCCATAATGCCGATAAGTCACATGATAGAGAAGTAGGCATAACAATAAAAGAAACGGATCCAGAAAGAATTTGTTTTTCTAGACTTGGACGTGTAAGAAGAATGAAATAGGTCTTCCACCCCCTCAGATATATGTTAACAATAGCAAGTCACACTGCATGATAATGACTGAACCTGGCCACTTATGTGATCAGACAGAGCCACAACAGTGTCGTGTTTGCCCACGTATAGTATCCACATAGTGGAGACAGCAGGAATGAAAAGAGGAGCCCATATACATTTTATGGCAGGGGCATAATCCAACAGAAGGCCTGGGTTCATTCAGAGGTCTGCAGTGCCAAGGCAGCAATGCATTTGAAATGTCTCCATGTTATTTGTGATTTACAGGCCAACTATGACTGATACCATTTCCATTTAATTTGGAGCCGACTGAACGCGGCCCATCCATCATGAGTTTTTAAAGTCAACATGAGACAGACGACAAAGCAGTTCTGGAACATTGCTCAAACCCAAAAGGCCAGCTCATAACTGCTCTATAAAACTCCATGCTAGTAACCTGCTTTTTTCCCTCCTCCCTCCTTCTCTCGCTCCCTGACAGACTTAAGATGGTTAGATAAACATCGGGCGAGGCTAGAGATCGCATTGTTCGACCTGAAATTTAAAACAAGAGAAAATCGTATACGGAAAGTTATAATTCTAAAAAGCCACTAAGTTAAATGTAAGCATTTGTTTGTTTATTCGTTTCTGCATAATGCTATTTGTATTTTTTCCAGGAGCTCTGTCTGCAATAAAACATGGAGGTGACAGAGGAAACCTACACGTCATATCTACAAATGTAGAGTTTATTTCCAAAGCGATACATCCACCAATTTTTTCACATTTGTGTTTTTTCATCAGAAATGATTCCTTATGATTTTAGATGTGTAGGAATATGTTTTTTGTTGTTGTTGCAAAATTCTATATATCCATTATTTAGCTGGAATGGAATGTTTGTATCCTGTAAATTTGACTGTGATATGTGGTTGTCTCACCTAGCTATCTTAAGATGAATGCACTTACTGTAAGTCACTCTGGATAAGAGCATCTGCTAAATGACTAAAATGTCAAAGTATTACATAGAGATCTCATATTACTGTATTGAATTTTTTTATAAATTTTTACATGTTTTAAATATTTTTTATTTGACCTTTATTTAACTAGGCAAGACAGTTGAGAATTTTTTTAAATTTACAATGACGGCCTAGGAACAGTGGGTTAACTGCCTTATTCAGGGGCAGAACAACACATTTGTACTTTGTCAGCTCAGGGATTCAATCTAGCAACCTTTTGGTTACTGGCCCAACACCACTAGGCTACCTGCTGCCTCTATCTCTAATATTGATCTCACAAATATATCAATTGTAAAGATCTTTATTGAAAATGTAGTTATTTGTTACATTTGACTGTGTAAAACCTAGCAGTACTATTTACTTCTCTGAGAGTGAGGCGAATATACAGAATTTTGCAAAATCAAATTATTTGATTATTTGTCTCTCTGAAATGAAACCATCAAGTGATAGATTTTAAACAAAGACATGTCTGTCATTAAACACCCCCATGTCATGATTTATATCTTTCATAATTTCTTTAAACAATAAAAGCTCATTTACAAACATTTCTGAAAATGGATATATAGTGTTTTGGAATTCAACAATACTTTTCAGAAGCCAAACTGGTCTTGAAGCCGTTAGTAAAGATGAATAATTTTGATTGACCACCCATTTTTGTCTTTTGGCAAAACTTTACTTAAAGCCTGCAGGTATAAAGAGTCATAACTTGTTATAAACACTTGTGAGCCTTTATATTGTCTTATGATAAGTGAAGTAAAAAGCAGTGGTTGCCTGTTGTTCAAGTGATTCACCAAAGAAAGGATTGATATTGTTCATAGACTGCATTCAGGTGAAAAGCCAAGCCAATTGGGCTTCATGGTTTACAAGCCAATTGGGCTTCATGGTTTACAAGCCAATTGGGGCTTTATTAAGCTTCATTAATCAGGAACAACAGCATCCGAGCAGAGTAATTAATTAATCTATTTTAATCAGATTGAAACAAGATGATCCCATTATTTTGAAAGGCGTCTGGCTAGTCAAGGAGGGAAATCACATGCAGGACTTCAGTCAGCGAGAGATGAGATACAAAAGAAAGCCTTTAATTGAGACATTGCAAAGTCTAACAAACCTGTTTTGTAACATATCTTGAAAATGAGTGTGTAGGCCTAATGGCTCTCAATTCAAATACATTTACAACAAGTATTGAAGCCACCTAAGTGGTCTTTCTATTGTAAATAAAAGCTGTCCACATCAGTCTAGACGCATTGTCTTACTTCAGATTGTGTCACTCCTACGCAACGCTCATCCCTCAGCCGATCCGTCTTGTAGGACATGGAACTCATTTTCAAATTGTAATATTGAGCATTTGTTATATCACTGTGCTCCCGTATGAGTCTCCATGGAATAGGCAAAATAACTAGCTAAATGATTACAAACATTGTAACAGCGGTTTAAAAGTGCTGGCTATCTTTAAATTCTATCCTGCAAAAATGATGTGCCAGGACATCGGTCGTTAGTGCAGTGACAACATGATCAGCTGCTTAGCTTACTGTTGTAAACATTAGTTAGCTAGTTAGCTCTACCTTGCTTTACTAACATAAAACTTGTGTGTAGCCTGTTTAAATTACCCTGATGTTGTAGACATGCAGCACCACAATTAGGAGGGACTGTTATCAGAAATCAGTCTGTAGATCCTGTTTCTCTGTGATCGCAAAGGTTACTTTGTATTGTTGGGTCAGCTGAGCACAGCAGCTGACTCGGGACTGGAGGCTACTCAATGACTCGCGGCAGAACACCTGCTTCAGGAAAACGCATAATAATGTTAGAATTAGCGCTACTCCTGTAGCTTGCTAACTAGCGAGCTTTGTTTGAATGCATTGAACATTGTGTGTGCAGCACTACGCAAGGTAGGTTGGTTAGCAACATTGTTTCAGTGTAGACATGCAGGCTGCTGATGTTGGACAGATTTATGCTAGGTTTAGTGCCCTTTGTCAAACTTGAGAACTGCTGCTTTTTGAACGACACATATCTTTAACTAGATGTAAAAGGGATTGATTTAAACTTCCAATAGAAATGAAAAAAATGATGGACAGATTTATTGTTTTAGCTTAGAGTGATTCAGACTGTTACGAATCAGAAATGGGGTTCAGCAAACGATGTCATCCTAGGTAATATTTTCAAATGTTAGACATCACATTGTAGCCAAACTCATTTTGATCTATTCCATTACCCTTTGCGAGATATGACAAAGATCAGTGCAGGTGGAATCAATGCACTATCTGACATAAGACAATGGTCTAGACCAAGCACTCTCTCATCGGCCCTACTGTATATTTATGTGGGTACATTGGATTTGTATAGATTTGTGTGAAAACATCTGTGAATGACAGGGTGTGTTTAGGAGTGTTTTAATTTCAACTAGATTCAAGCAAACATTTGCATCATGTTTTTTATTTTCACTGTGACCTTTGTTTTCCTTAAAATGGCATTAAAACAGCATTTTCCAGCAGTTGTAGTGATTCCTCTCAATACACAATCAGGCTTTCTAAAACCCTGTTGTGTGATGTCTTTTGGAGATTTGCAAATATTACATTTAAATGTTGTTATTGGTCTCCAATCCCAGGAGCCCTTCCGCTCGCATGATTTTATGACGCACATCTGTGTGGTAGAGCTGTCCAGCATCACCTGCTAACCCCACAAAGTGAAGAAGACCTCAGCCCAGTTTCTACTCCTAAAAAAACACATTGCTCTCTTTAAGGCTCTTTTTGACCTCTCTACCATTCTTTCTTCATCTCCCTTCATGTATTTATTCCTCTCTTCCTCCAATCCTTTACAACATATTTGATCTAATTGGATGCATACAGTAGAACCCCATTTGGAACACAGTTGTATTGTTCTTGAAGTGTTTTTTGTTTGTTTGCACCCTGTGTCTATGCAAGGGAAGTACTTGGAATGTCTGACTCATCCAATGCCTGTTGAGACACAATATATGTCTGTTTTAAAATGTGGAAATGAATTGATACAGTGGGTATCAAGTATGAGAGATTAGAGGAAATAGAAAACCATGTAAATAATGGCAGACAACACAACACAAACGGCAGCTTATCCAATGCAGTCCAATCACATTTGGTTTGTTTTCTGTTTCTCATCGACTTTCCACATTAATCATAGCAGGGACTGTCTCTGCATGATCGAGCCAAATTATTACAGCTAAACACACAAGACTGCGGAATGATTTAAAGGCCCAGTGCGGTCATAATCGTGAGTTGCCATTCTTGATACACACAAGAAACTGTTGTGCATGAAACACCCAGCAGCGTTGCTGTTTTTGACACAAATCGGTGTGCCTGGCACCTACTACCGTACCCCGTTCAAAGGCACTTAAATCTTTTGTCTTGCCCATTCACCCTTTCTATAGCACACATACACAATCCATGTCTCAACTGTCTCAAGGATTAAAAATCCTTATTTAACCTGTCTCCCCCCCTTCATCTATACTAATTTGAAGTGGATTTAACAAGTGACATCAATAAGGGTTCATAGTTTTCACCTGGATTCATGGAAAGAGAAAGTGTTCTGAATGTTTGTATACTCAGTGTACTTCCACACTACACTAAAAAAATGAGGGGTTCAACAAGGGTTCTTCTAAGATCCTCTAAGTTCTTTGAAGAACCTTAGGGTTCTTGGAACTGAAAATTGACCCCAAAATGTTCTTCCAAAAACCCTATATGAGATGGGGTTCATCGAGGAATCTCCTTAGTTGGTATGGGTTCTTCCAGGAACATTAGGATTTGAATTTGAAAGGACAGCAGGTGCAGGCACTTAACTGAAAAATGTAAAAATCTCAATTTAAGGTCATATTTGTCCCTTGTAGGATCTAAATTGATGTTATTTTACGATGATACCATTTATCTTTTCATATTTGTGCAAGTCTATCTAAAACAGAAAATGGACACAATTCAATGGATATCAATCAACATAGAGGTCAGAATATATATGCTATAAGAATATGCTGAAGGCTAGCTGTATTGGGTGCAGATGACTGGACTGCTCACTTTGTGTCCACAGGTATATAGACGAGGAGGCATACAAAGGTATGTCAATTGGTATTGGTATGTTATGCAGATCACATTTACCATCCTGCTCCCTTACCTCGTCAATGAAAATCTCACAGGCCTCTACATTATGGACAACAGTGTTTTTCATTCACATTTACCACAAAAACCAAGGTATGAATACTCTGTTATGTGCATGTTTTGTTAAACATCTGTATAATTGCTATTTTTTGGGATTTACAGACTTCACCCTCCCTACACCTCTTATGAATTTAACAGGAAACCTGTTTGATCACCATGCACTGCAAAATCATTCTGGCTGTGGATACGGAGAACATCAACACATTAACATCAACATGCCAGAGGATAAACCCATTAGACTTGGGGCTCTGCTGGGAGTTTTCATCATATTTGTATTATTTTATTCTGCTTTGCCACTAAAATCATAACAAACACTGACAACTAAAATATTGTGTTATTGTTGTTGTTGTTATGCATATTATTATTATTAATAATAATAATAGGGGAAGGGGGGGTAGTTCAAAAATATAGCCCAATAGGTTCTTCAAAAGGTTCTTTGAGGATCCATTAAAAGGGGTTCTTTGAATAACTTATAGTGGTTCCCTACAGTTTCAATTTGAAGGACCCCTAAAGAATACTGCGGGAACCTTTTGTTTTTAAAGTGTATGTGGTTGGAATAATACTGTGATATAGTGAAAATGATGATAATGCCCTTTTAGTGTAAGAGCTGTTTGAAAAGACCGCCTGAAATGTTTGTCTGTTTTGGTGGGAGGGAGTTTTCAAGGTGGTTAATTAGTTAATAGACCGATAAGAAAGAGAGTTCCAAAGGTCTCCGCCAAAAGCAGCTAGTTGTCAGTTTTCCCCTCCCCACTCAGACCGCACCCAGGCAGTCCTAGCTAAATTCTTGCTTGATTACCTGCTCTTTGCTAAGAAGCTATTTGTGTTTCTTTTTGACCATTTTAATTGAAAACAATCACCGTAAGGTACATAAATGTTGTTACCCAGAAATGGTTTGATATTGAGATAAAAATGACTGCATTTTGCCTTTAAGTGTCTGGGCCCCTCACAGTGGAGATAGAGAAATGATTAATAGCTTCAACAAAACCGGACAGAAATGTAAAAAAGATTAACATTGACTGCTGCCTAGGGTGGTTCTCTTTACGTAAATCTAAATACAGTAGCTGCAGGCTAGCTGTAGGCTCACTGTACATTAAATACACAATTACAGAGCGAAGTAAACACTGTCTCTGTGACTATACCCTCACTAACATACTTCTAAGAATGCTTTCCCAATACATTGTGTCTTATTAAATACTATTCTAGTGTGGACATTGGAACTGAACCACAGCATCTAATTCAACTGACCACATTCATATAGTGTCATAATATATTGATATGTATTCCATGTACTGATAACTATAATGTCATGGTGCACAACAATAAATAGTCAATAACCAGAATGTCACAAGTGAAACAAGAGAAATGGTGTGTTCTCCCTTGTACATATTGGATGAATGCTGACATTGCTGTAAGTATTTTATGTATCAGCTGATATTGCTCTTCTGCAAATAGATGATTCATGAAATCTCAGATTGTTACAATCAGATAATGTCATACATCATGGTTCAGCGGTAATGAAAGAATCAGGTTGTCCTTTATTGGAAATGTGGCATAGTCGCCTAAGGGAGGACAAGCTTGAGCTAGCTGTTTTTAGTACAAGAAGGGAGAATTACTTTGATAATAGGAGCGCGAACAGAGGAATATACAACACAAATATTGCTCATAGGAGCTTGCGTTCTATAATACTTGTCATCAAACAATAATATGTTGGCACTAGTTTTGGATCCACATAAGCATCTTTTATTTTATTTCACCTTTATTTAACCAGGTAGGCCAGTTGAGAACAAGTTCTCATTTACAACTGCGATCTGGCCAAGATAAAGCAAAGCAGTGCGACAAAAACAACAACACAGAGTTACACATAAACAAATGTACAGTCAATAACATAATAGAAAAATCTATGTACAGTGTGTGCAAATGTAGAAGAGTAGGGAGGTAGGCAATAAATAGGCCATAGAGGCAAAATAATTACAATTTAGCATTAACACTGGAGTGATAGATGTGCAGATGATGATGTGCAAGTAGAGATACTGGGGTGAAAAATAGCAAGAGGATAAATAACAATTAACTTAATTAATTAATTAACAATATGGGGATGTGGTAGCTGGATGTGCTATTTACAGATTGGGTGTGTACAGGTACAGTGATCGGTAAGCTGATGCTTAAAGTTAGAGAGGGAGATATAAGACTCCAGCTTCAGTGATTTTTGCAATTCGTTCCAGTCACAGGCAGCAGAGAACTGGAAGGAAAGGCGGCCAAATGAGGTGTTGGCTTTAGGGATGATCAGTGAGATATACCTGCTGGAGCGCGTGCTACGGGTGGGTGTTGCCATCGTGACCAGTGAACTGAGATAAGGCGGAGCTTTACCTAGCATGGACTTGTAGATGATCTAGACCCAGTGGGTCTAGCGACGAATATGTAGCGAGGGCCAGCCGACTAGAGCATACAGGTCGCAGTGGTGGGTGGTATAAGGTGCTTTAGCAACAAAGCGGATGGCACTGTGATAAACTGCATCCAGTTTGCTGACTCTTGCGAAGACAATTTGAAAAATAAGCCATAGGAGTTTTTTGAGCGAGAATTCAGATGACTTTCGAGTAGTAAGACATGTATAAAAGCAACATATAGCATTAATAAGAAGGGGCTAGAAGCGTCTTATATGGTGAGCTACTAAGTGGCTACGTCAGGCAAGCCCCATACTATTGTGGAGGACTTAATTCTTCCTGCTGCCGGGACATTGCTGGGGGAAAAGGCCCAAAGAACTAAACAGACAATGCCTTCATCAAACAACACAGTTTCACGACGCATCAGTCGCATCATATGGCTGGGACATTGCTGGGGGAAAAGGCCCAAAGAACTAAACAGACAATGCCTTCATCAAACAACACAGTTTCACGACGCATCAGTGACATGGCAGGAGATGTTTTGAAATAATTACTGCTTCTCATACAAGCCAGTGAATTCTATGCATTACAGCTGGATGAGTCAATAGACGTGGCGGCCTGGTACAGTTCCTGATATACGTCCGTTACGTTTATGGGGGTCAATTAAGGAAGACATCCTCTTCTGCAAACCACTGGAAACCAGGACAACAGGAGAGGATATTTTAAAGTACTGGACAGCTTTGTGACATCAAATGGACTTTGGTGGTCAAGATGTGTTGGTATCTGTACTGATGGAGCAAAAGCCATGACAGGGAGACATAGTGGAGTGGTAACACGCGTGCAAACAGTGCTCCCGACGCCACTTAGGTACACTGCAGAATCCACCGAGAGGCTCTTAGGTACACTGCAGAATCCACCGAGAGGCTCTTAGGTACACTGCAGAATCCACCGAGAGGCTCTTAGGTACACTGCAGAATCCACCGAGAGGCTCTTAGGTACACTGCAGAATCCACCGAGAGGCTCTTAGGTACACTGCAGAATCCACCGAGAGGCTCTTAGGTACACTGCAGAATCCACCGAGAGGCTCTTAGGTACACTGCAGAATCCACCGAGAGGCTCTTAGGTACACTGCAGAATCCACGAGAGGCTCTTAGGTACACTGCAGAATCCACCGAGAGGCTCTTGCTGCCAAAGGAAAGACGTTTTGGACACTACAGTAAAAATGGTTAACTTTGTTAAAGCATGGCCCCTGAACTTTCATGTATTTTCTGTACTACGCAATGATATGGGAAGCGACCATGTAACGCTTTTACAACATACAGAAGTGCGCTGGTTATCAAGGGGCAAGGTACTGACATGTTTTTTTTTAAATTGAGAGACGAGCTTAATGTTTTCTTTACTGACCATAATTTTCACTTGTCTGATCGCTTGCATGACGACGAGTTTCTCACACGACTGGCCTATCTGCGTGATGTTTTTTCTCGCCTGAATGATCTGAATCTAGGATTACAGGAACTCCCAGCAACTATATTCAATGTGTGGGACAAAATTGAGGCTACGATTAAGAAGTTGGAGCTCTTCTTTATCTGCATTAACAAGGACAACACACAGGTCTTTTCATCATTGTATGATTTTTTTGTGTGCAAATGAAGTCAAGCTTACAGACAAAATGTCAAATGTGATATAGCAAAGCATCTGATTGAGTTGGGTGCGCAATTACTCAGGTACTTTCGCTAAACAGATGACACAACAACTGGATTTCTTATCCCTTTCATGCCCTGCCTCCAGTCCACTTACCGATATCTGAACAAGATAGCCTCATTGAAATTGCAACAAGCGGTTCTGTGAAAATTTAATTTAATCAGAAGCCACTGCCAGATTTCTGGATTGGGCTGCGCTCAGTGTATCCTGCCTTGGTAAATCACACTGTTCAGACCACGTACCTATGTGAGAGTGGATTCTCGGCCCTCACTAGCATGAAAACTAAATACAGGCACAGACTGTGTGTGGAAAATGGTTTAAGACTGAGACTCTCTCCAATACAACCCAACATTACAGAGTTATGCGCATCCTTTCAAGCACACGCTTCTCATTAACCTGTGGTGAGTTATTCACAATTTTCAATTAACAAATCAAGTTTTATATGTAAGATGGTTAAATAAAGAGCAAAATGATTGATTATTATTATATTATTATTTGTGCCCTGGTCCTATAAGAGCTCTTTGTCACTCCCCACGAGCTGGGTTGTGACAGAAACCCTTTATGTTTAATAAATGGATCATATAGCGTGTGTGTGGCAGGCTTACAATGATGGCAAAAAACAACATTTGAGAGTACTCTGATCCTGGTGCTAGAGGGGGTACGCAGCTGGAGGTTGAATATTTGAAGGGGTATGGGACTATAAAAAGTTTGGGAACCACTGGCCTAGAAAATAACAAAAAAGCCAAATCATGTTCTTGAAATTGTATATTTTCTTACTTGCCTCTTGACACGTACTGAACACTGACTATACCAAACATCAGGAACGCTTTTTTGCCCTCAGAGCAGCCTCAATTCGTAGGGGCATGGACTCCACAAGCTGTCGGAAGAGTTCCACAGGGATGCTGACCCATGTTGACTCCAATGATTCCCACAGTTGTGTCAAGTTGGCTGGATGTCCTTTGCGTGGTGGACTATTTTTTATACCCCCCCTCCCCCGGGATAAAAAATACAATAAAAATAAAAACATTATGTCCGTTGAGCGTGAAAAACCCAGCAGCGTTGCAGGTCTTGACACAAACCGGTGCATTTTGGCACTTACTACCGTATCCCGTTCAAAGACACCTCTATCTTGTCCATACACCCCCTCATTGGCACACATACACAATCCATGTCTCAATTGTCTCAAGGCTTAAATATCATTTTTTTTACCTGTTTCCTCCCCTTCATCTACACTGATTGAAGTGGATTTAACAAGTTTCAATAAGGGATCATAGCTTTCACCTGGTCAGTCTATGTAATGGAAAGAACACGTTCTTAATGTTTTAATGTTTGGTAGGCTTATCCAATGGAAATATGGATAGGCCTACCAGGTGGCACTACACTAAACTAGCACTTGACTTGAATATGTTTAAAACTGTGGTCTCCAGATAATTAATCTTCCAAAATAACACTGGCTAGTTTAAGAAGAGCTATTGTACTGAGTGTGCCAGCATTTCCCAGCACCGACACATCACAAAATGTTTATGCATGACCATTTTCATTATCTGTCTCTGTTTCTTTCTCTGTCTGTCTCTGTCTGTCTCTCTCTCTCTCTCTCTCTCTCTCTTTCTCTCTATATATCTCTATCCCTCTCCCTCTCTCTCCCTCTCTCTCTCTCTCCCTCTCTCTCTCTCCCTCTCTCTCCCTCTCTCTCTCTCTCCCCCTCTCTCTCTCTCTCTCTCCCTCTCTCTCTCTCTCCCTCTCTCTCTCTCTCTCTCTCTTTCTCTCTATATATCTCTATCCCTCTCCCTCTTTATCCCTGTCTCCCTGTCTCCCCACCTCAGGGACACACAGAGAGACTTTTTGGCATTCTCAATTAACCGAATCACCTCTCATTTGGGTGTCTGAGTAACAAGTCGAACATTAAGGAATTAAACCTTCCAGTTACAGCAATTAGCAGGTGCATTTATGATTTCTCAATTGGCATCCTGACGCACCTGCATATTAAAGACATGGAAATAGTCCTGATTATTATTAATGGGATGCATAGAGAGGCGTGCAGGTGGTCACACAGGCCCTGAAATACAACTGATCTGATTAGACGATGAGAAGACGCAAGCATCTCTTTTAGTATCTGGGAGGATCAGATGTCCTCATGGAGAGAGGAGTTAAATGATCAAATTAAATTATGTTTGGAATTGTATTAGGGTACCTTACCCATTCTAGCCAAAGTCCGGACTATTTACATTGACACCCTCCCCCCTTTGTTTTTATACTGCTGCTACCCGCTGTTTATTATCTATGCATAGTCACTTTAACCCTACTTACATGTACATAGTTATCCGGATAATGGTAAGACTCAGATGCAGACCGTGTAACAATGTTTATTACAGCAACAGGGGCAAAGGTACAGGATGGCACGCAGGCTCAGGTCAGTCAGAGGTCGGCAATCCAGAGGTGGGGCAAAGGTACAGGACGGCAGGCTCAGGGGCAGGCAGAGTGGTCAGTCGGGCGGGCTCAGGGTCAGGACAGGCAAGGGTCAAAACCAGGAGGATGAGAAAAGAGAGACTGGGGAAAAGCAGGCACTGATACAAAAAGCACTGGTTGACTTGACAAACAAGACGAACTGGCCCAGACAGACAGAAAACACAGGTATAAATACCCAGAAGATAAGTGGGGGAGATGGGCGACACCTGGAGGGGGTGGAGACAAGCACAAGGACAGGTGAAACAGATCAGGGCGTGACAATATTACCTCGACTAACCTGTACCACCCCCCCCCCCCCCGCACATTGACTCAGGACCGGTACCCCCTATACGTATATAGCCTCCTTATTGTTCTTTTAATGTGTTACTTTTTATTTAGTAAATATTTTATTAACTCTATTTCTTGAACTGCATTGTTGGTTAAGGGCTTGTATGTAAGAATATCACGGTAAGGTCTACCTGTTCTATTCGGCGCATGTGACAAATATAATTTGATTTGATTTATTATCACTGTATTCTGCTCCACTTGTTACGTCTTCCATTTAATCGAACAACAAACATTCACTGCAACATTTCAAGCACAGTAGTATTTTTCTCCAATAAGTGTTGTTTGCCCATGAAATCTATTGGTGGTTGGATTCATACAAAATTGAAACACTGATCTATTCTAGCAACCCTCCAGCCTGAATTTTAATTAAACTGTCTTTAGTGACCGGTCTTGATTGAGAAGCCAAGGGCCAAACTCTTCAATATGCTTCCAATGTTTCTCTGTGAGGGAATCAGAGTATTTGGCATTGTGATATTTGGACTGAGGACGACACCAGAGACCAACCATGGGAGCCAAGCTGGACTGCATCTATCTGTGTAAATCATGTGTAAACATTGCTGGATTGATGCGGAGGGAAAAAACACTCAGTGCCAATGAGTATAGTCTGTGAACATGTCTCACAGAAATGGGTTTTATACATTTGTGCTTGCTCCATTATGCTTGCCCACGCACTCAAGGACACACGCATTGAGCAAAAACAATCGCAACATTTTAAATAGATGGGATTATCCAAGGCGAGTTCCAAATACACGTATACGAATATGAGTGAAGTCAAACCAAATTCACAATTTGTTCTGTAAAATGGCCACTGACTCCTCCTGCACTGACATAGGGAGTTATCTTAGCTCAGGATTGCCTGTGATTGCAGTGTTTAGTGTGGCTTACAGAGGTCGCTGCCCCAATCTCCCCATTCTTAGTGCATAATAGGTACTTCTCCAGGCCTGGCCTGCCCTCTGTCTGGTCTGCCATGCCTTGTGCCTGGCTTCACTCCCCAGGCTCTGAGAGTATCCAATTTCCCCTGGCTGGGAGGGACTCTCTGCCTCAGAGCCCCACAGCCACAGCAGCACTATTGCTTCGCCCCATCTGTGAAGTGTCTTTGGGTTACATTTAATCGCCTCACGGATCCCTTACTTTTTAACCCTGCCACCCTCACCAGAATCACACGGACACATCCCACCACAGCACACCTGCTGACATGGGATACCTGAAGAGTCATCTTTCATCAAGGAGGATGCATGCACCTGCTGCTTAGTTTACGTGTCACGGCCGGGGCCATATGTGAGTGTATTTGAAGCAGAAAGGCAGCATTCAGGACTTGTACACACCTCATCAGTGGTTTCCTCAAATGGAACAATCGTGTGAGAGTTGTAAAGACAATAAAAAATGACAACAGGACGGAGAGGGGGTAAACAAAAACAATGATGCATCAATCGGGACCTGGGTTTAATAGTTTGGATCGTCACTTAGCTGTGTCTCTGTCTGTCTGTCTGTGCTGGTAGAGGTGATAGGCCACTGGAGACAGGAGACAGCTTGCAGCTCTCGATTTCACCTCATTTTCATAATCATAAGGCATTCTGGAGCTGCAGCTGTGCCAATATTGTGCGGTGGGTCACATCAGGGGAAAACATGATTCTATTACTCTGTAAGTGTCCAGGCATAGTCTCCTTCTGGCAGACACAGGATGGGATGGGCCTCTAAAAGGGAGGCTGGAGAATTACAAAAAATTGGATCAAATTTAGAAATATGGACCCAATTCCATTTCCCTCTTCACTCTGTCTGTACGTTTCAGCATACGGCTACACAGATAACAAACGACTGTTACAGAAAAAGGAAAAGGAGGGCCCCAAACGCATTGAGGGCAGCAAATGAAACTGGAAGTTAGATATACTGTATATTTGAAATTAATTTTAAATGTAGTCCAAAGATGATATAAAATGTATTATTTTGTGTCCGCCTCCCATACAAAACCGTTCATGGACAGCTGTTGAAGCATTCAGACTGACTTGTCTGCTACCAAAGAGCATTCGCCCTGGTTCGGCCACTCGTCCAACATACGAGTCCTAAACCCAGAACCAAATCGAGCAGCTGTCTGCGTGTGAAGTTGTCCTTCAACTCAGCATAACAGTTTCAGCAGCAACACCACTAAGTTAATATTTAATCACACATGACCTTGAGGTTAGTCCCATTATGGTCTATTCATTAGATTTGACCGATGTCAAATACAACCCGACACCCCTTTTTCACAACCAAAGCAAACCATAATGAAAGCAAATAGAGAAAATATAGCAAATACTAGGAAAGAATCAACTCTTTTTTTTTCAGTCTCTGTTTTCAGTATTTGCCTTCCTCATGTCTAAAGTGCTTTATGTCTCTACTACTTTGTTCTTTTCAAAATAATCAGGGACATCTAAAAAAACGGTATGCCATTTAGGGTCAAATATGACTTTGGAAAATAATTTACTTGTCATGTCATCTAAAGTCACAGGTTGAGTGCTGCACTCAAGCGTTCATAGACAGCACACCATGCACCATTAGTGGTTGGACTACCGTACACCCTGAAAGGCCTTGAATCATCTCTGTAGATATATTTTTCACATTTGGCACCTTTTATCTCACATCACAGCATATGGAACAGAGGAACTAAATTTGAATTAATTGACATATAACATCAAACACATAATCTGTACACACATACACTATAATACTCTACATTAAAAAAAAAATGTAATTCTTAAGAGTCTACTGAAGAACCCAATCGTCAATCTAAGTCACATAATAAAAATATCCCCATCAAAATCCGTCAGTTTAAGCTAGAGAAGTCCGTTTTTTTGCACGGGCCGCTTCTCAACCCACCGCATCCGCGTATTTGTCGGTCTTCCGCACCTGCGGAGAAGGCGGCCGAGCTACAGCGGTGTTTGTCAGACCACGAGACCCGAAAATTTGTTCTTCTCAAAAAAACATCTGTAGCGTCCGGACGGTTTGTCCGACAAAAACTGTTGACCACTCTACAGTATGGAAAGGGGAGACTCTCACGAACACAACTGTGTTTTTCTCTACGACTCGTCTGAAATCAGTAAAGTTTATGTGCCAACTTCTGTCTGGAGGTAAAGCACAGTAATAAGCTTCGTACAACTAACCAATAACCTAGATACGTAGGACCATATCACACAGTGCTGGCAATACCCTCTGCAAAGACAGACAGCACAAGAAAGATGTTTCCAATATAGCAACAAATTGGAAATAGAGTAGGGAAGAATACTGAAGTTTATACCTGGGCTATCAACACATTGATTCATTTCAGCTGGACTGACATGGCAGGGCACAGCTTTACAGACTCCTGGGGGACTTAGAGAACATGTATGCAGAAAATTGGAAATCAATACAGGTTTCTCACTAGCAAAAGCAGCTCTATTTTAGCTACAGGAGTGAGGGCATGCTACTAGAGTTACTAGAGTTATGGTCGTCCGTATTGGCGCCATGACTATATGGCCAGGGCGATGCCTCTCTATTCACAGGTAAAATAGTACTACGGTGTCACAGGCTACTTGGATGCTCCAAATGCAGTACAAACATATGTGTTTTGTCTGGCAACATGCCATGCTATGTAGAAAAGGAAATTCAGTGTTTAATTAAAATATCCTTTTTGGAGCTCCCTCAAGGAAAACAGGCAAGAAGTTGAAGCAACCATCGCCAAGCAAATAGACGTTCTGATAAGGTGACTTCTGTAAATAGACTGAGATCTTTTCTGGAAGACTGGGCATCTGTGCCACCTGGGTTAGGAAGGTACCGGGCCAGTTTTGGTGTAGGCCTCTGTGTTCCCCTCAGGGTGAAAATCTTTCAGTTTGAGGCCCTGTCAGAATGGGATGTCTAGTGCATACTAAACACACCCTGTCATTCTGAGTGAAAACTCCAAAGGACAAAGAGCGAAATAAAAATGTCAAGCTGGAGGGTCACAGAAAACATGACAGCAAATACTCTCTTTAGCACAGGGCTTCACTCTCACATGATGATTAATAAATGGGTTCTTTGACCCCTCAGAAACATTTGGATATTCAGACAGGATGACATTTTACTATCCTGCACATTATCATGACATAGATCGATGACATTAAATCTCTGTTGAAATGCTTCGGTATCAACGTGGTATTCTAACATCACTTCATTGTCCTTAAAGGGTGCATTTCTGGCAACAACTTCAATCAAGAACATTCGAAAGGCCTTGTAACAACAGTTAATGTAATGATGTCTGCTGTGTGCACAGCTTTTCTCAACTATAACAGCTATCAGACATCCTCAAAAATGTAATCCACTGCTATACAAAAACTAATTGTTTGTTTTATCACATCAGACTGGTTTGTTTCTACCCCCTTGCTAATAAGAGTATGACTTATCCCACTGCGGTCTGCAGGATGTCAGTTTAGCTTTTATTTTCCTGAGCACAGCCTGGCTGATAAACAGTGGTGATTTGGTGAGTGTTTGACAGTTTGCTTATTTCCCTTCTGCTCTGAGGGCTCTCATCAGCTAATTTCAACATGGCAGGCAGTGGAAGTTAAACTAAGTGTTTGGGGAAATGTCATTTTTAATTAAATCCCAGGTCCTTTCAGATAAGCAGTTAGGCATTAATTTCACCTAGGGCGTGAAGTTGTATAGAGCCAGAGTAGCATGACGTATGTCTATCAAGACTAATGATATGCATAAACTCTGTACACCCCCTCCCTCTGGTATGACAAAGAACTCCTAATGATATGTCTGTCATGTTTCTAAAAACATTCTGACAGTGTATTACGCATATCATAAGTTATGAATAGCGTACATGCCAATAGATCAAATATATATACTCCCCATACTTATTTATTTAAACTTTTAATTTGGCTCTATACTCCAGCATTTGGGATTTGAGATCAAATGTTGTATATAAGGCAACAGTACAGAACCTTTTGAAGGTATTTTCATACATACCTGTTTCCCCGTTTAGAAATTAATGCACTTTATGTACGGTGCCTAGTGAAATTATCCACACCCCTTGACATTTTCCACATTTCTATGTGTTACAGCCTAAATTTTAAATGGTTTACATTTAGATTTTTTTGTCACTAGCCTACACAAAATACCACATGAAGTCAAAGTGAAATTATATCTTAGATTTTCTTACAAACTAATAAAAAAAGAAATATCTTGAGTCAATAAGTATTCAAACCCGTTCATATGACAAGCCTAAAAAGGTTCAGGAGTAAAAATGTGCTGAACAAGTCAAATAATGTGTTGCATAGACTCACTTTGTGTGTAATAACAGTGTTTAGCAGGATTTCCTGTGACTGTAGCCCACACAAAATAATAATAATAAGGTCCCTTGGTCAAGCAGTGAATTTCAGACACAGTTTCAACCACAATAACTAGGGAGGTTTTACAATGCCTTACAATGAAGGGCACTTATTGGTAGATTAAAGGGGGGGGGGATCACACATTGAATATCCTATTGAGCATGGTGAATTACACTTTGGATGGTTTATCAACACCCAGTCACTACAAAGATACAGGTAATCCTGTTGCCCTGGGTGGAACAGGGGAACCAAGAGCAGACTCCAACGAGGAGACTGGGATGAAGTAACCAAGGTATTTATTGAACCCCAGGGGGGAGATGGAGTGCAGGTCAGGGGAAGATCGGGCAGGTTGCTGGAAACCAGGAGCGGAGGCTGAAGCGAGAGGGGTTGAGACAGGGTAAGCAGGTCCGGAGGGGAATCAAAGAGGGTAGTAGAGTGGGGAATCCAGGACAGAGGAGCAGGATGACGAGACGTGGCACAGGAGACAGGGACCAGAGATAGAGTGGGCAAAACTGTAGTGGAGCGGAAAACAGCATCAGGCAAGGAAAACAGGCACAACAGGATAGCAGGATCTGAATAGTAACAAATGGCTAGACCATGGACAGAGATTACGATCCGGCAGCGTGGAAGTGGCAGGGCTGAGTATTTGTAGAGGTCTTGATTATGGAACAGGTTGCAGCTGGTGGGGATCTGCTCTGAATCCAGCACACCTGTCTCCGCACAATCACATACACACAGAGAGGGAGAGGGAGAGGGAGAGGGAGAGGGAGAGAGTACTGGGGGAGCGGCAGGTCAATGAACTAAAATAAAACTGCAAAGAATATAGCAAAGAAACAAACTATATTTCCTGAATACAAAGTGTTATGTTTGGTGCAAATCCAACACAACAAATCACTGAGTACCGCTCTTCAAATTTTCAAGCATGGAGGTGGCTGCCTTATGTTATGGGTTGCATGTCATTGGCAAGGACTATAGAGTTTTTTTAGAACAAAAAGAAACAGAATAGAGCTAAGCACAGGCAAAATCCAACAGACACTGGGAGACAAATTCACCTTTCAGAAGGGCAACAACCTAAAACACAAGGACTGGAGTTTATTACCAATATGACATTGAATGTTCCTGAGTGGTCTAGTTACAGTTTTGACTTAAATCGGCTTGAAAATCTATGGCAAGACTTGAAAATGTCTGTCTAGCAATGATCAACAACCAATTTAACAGAGTTTGAATAATTTTATAAGAATAACTTGCAAATATTGTACAATCCAGGTGGTGCAAAGCTCTTAGAGACTTACCCAGGAAGACTCACAGGTGTAATGGCTGCCAATGGTGATTCTAACATGTATTGACTCAGGGGGTTTAATACTTTTTTATTTTTTTATTTTACCTTTATTTAACTACGCAAGTCAGTTAAGAACAAATTCTAATTTACAATTTAACATGGACCACGCTGGGTCAACTGTGCTCCACCCTATGGGACTCCCAATCACGGCTAGATGTGATACAGCCTGGATTCGAATCAGGGACTGTAGTGACACCTCTTGCACTGAGAGCAGTGCCTTAGACCACTGTACTACTCGGATATATTAGTGATGAATTTTTCATACATTTTGTACAAATGTTAGAATTTTCTTCTAATTTGACATTACAGAGTGTATTGTGTAGATCGTTGACACAAAAACGTCAATTAAACCATTTTAGTCCTACTTTGTAACAGAACAAAATGTGGGTGTGAATACTTTCTGAAGGCACTGTATCCATTTGAAGGTGTCATAAGTATTTTGTCAAATTTACTTACACTACCAGTCAAAAGTTTTAGAACACATCAAGAGTTTTTCTTTATTTGTACTATTGTCTACATTGTATAATAATAGTAAAGACACATATGGAATCATGTAGTAACCAAAAAAGTGTTAAACAAAACAAAATATATTGTATATTTGTGATTCTTCAAAAAGCCACCCTTCGCCTTGATGACAGCTCTGCACACTCTTGACATTCTCTCAACCAGTGTCATGAGGGAGTCACCTGGAATGCATTTCAATTAACAGGTGTGCCTTGTTAAAAGTTCATTTGTGGAATTAATTTCCTTCTTAATGCATTTGAGCCAATCACTTGTGTTGTGACAAGGTAGGGGGGTATACAGAAGACAGCCCTATTTGGTAAAAGACCAAGTCTATATTATAGCAAGAAAAGCTCAAATAAGCAAAGAGAAACGACAGTCCACCATTACTTTAAGAGATGAAGGTCAGTCAATTCGGAACATTTCAATAACTTTGAAAGTTTCTTCAAGTGCAGTCGCAAAAACCATCAAGTACTGTGATGAAACTGGCTCTCATGAGGACCGCCACAGGAATGGAAGACCCAGAGTTACCTCTGCTGCAGAGGATAAGTTCATTAGAGTTACCAGCCTCAGAAATTGC
Organism: Oncorhynchus nerka; assembly: GCF_034236695.1. Classification (NCBI taxonomy): domain Eukaryota; kingdom Metazoa; phylum Chordata; class Actinopteri; order Salmoniformes; family Salmonidae; genus Oncorhynchus; species Oncorhynchus nerka. The sequence continues at coordinate 27,239,810 of NC_088417.1, forward strand.
AGCCCAAATATATGCATCACAGAGTTCAAGTAACAGACACATCTCAACATCAACTGTTCAGAGGAGACTGCGTGAATCAGGCCTTCATGGTCAAATTGCTGCAAAGAAACCACTACTAAAGGACACCGATAATAAGAATAGACTTGCTTGGTCCAAGAAACATGAGCAACGGACATTAGACCGGTGGATATTTGTCCTTTGGTCTGGAGTCCAAAATTTGAGTTTTTCTTTGAGAGACGCTGTGTGGGTGAACGGATTATCTCTGCATGTATATTTCCCACTGTAAAGCATGGAGGAGGAGGTGCTATGGTGTGGGGGTGCTTTGCTGGTGACACTGTCTGTGATTTATTTAGAATTCAAGGCACACTTAACCAGCATAGCTACCACAGCATTCTGCAGAAATACGCCATCCATTCTAGTTTGGGCTTAGTGGCAGCATCATATGTTTTTCAACAGGACAATGACCCAACACACCTCCAGGCTATGTAAGGGCTATTTTACCAAGAAGGAGAGTGATGGAGTGATGCATCAGATGACCTGGCCTCCACAATCCCCCGACCTCAACCAAATTGAGATGGTTTGGTATGAGTCGGACCGCAGAATGAAGGAAAAGAAGCCAACAATTGCGCAGCATATGTGGGAAATCCTTCAAGACTGTTGGAATAGCATTGCAGGTGAAGCTGGTTGAGAGAATGCCAAGAGTGTGAAGAATCTCAAATATAAAGTATATTTTGATTTGTTTAATGCTTTTTTTGGTTACTATATGATTCCATATGTGTTATTTCATAGTTATTTATAATGTGGAAAATAGCAAAAATAAAGAAAATCCCTTGAATGGGTAGGTGTTCTAAAACTTTTGACCGGTAGTGTATATTATAGTGTATTTAATGTTTTTACATTTTTTTTAATTTACGCATGAAAATCACCCCCCCCCCCCCCCCAACTATTTTCTTCCACCTTTCCTGTTATGGTGAGAGGTTAGCAATGGTGAGAGTTTAGCATGTTTTGGGATCATGATTTTGTGCATCTGCAACTTTGTCACTCATTATTATTCATTCATGGTTATCCATAATCATGGTAGCATTCACATTCTATTCTTGTTTAAAATAAAAGTGAATCCAAAATGACACAATAGGCCTACATTATTTACCATTCATATTGGGCTCAACATAATCTGAAACACAATCAAAAGATACTGCAAATGCATCCAAAAAGTTTGTAGTCACAAGCTTGATGTAGTCATTGCATGCTAGGGATATGAGACCAAATCCTATACTTTGATACACTATAAGCAAATGTGTCCAAATACTTATGACACCTTCAAATGGGAGATACATAAAGTGCATTCATTTATAAATGGTACAACAGATAGCCTATAGGAAAACACCCTCAAATAATAGCCAACAAGGCCAAGGCAAGCTTATGTCTGTTGTATTGAACACTCCGTTTGCCAAATAATGAAGACTTCTTAATGGTAATGAATCAATTTAAAGCCACTATTAAATACAATACCGTTGTACCACTATCTCTTAAAATGCTCTCGTCTTTAATAAACACAAAAAAAGCATGACGCTGCATGAAACGAAACACGTTTTTTTGTTCGACTATTTCCGCCTTATTCGATTATTTCCGCCGCGGTCTCCAGTCCCTCCATTTTGTTTTCTGTTGTTGGCAAGAGAACATTTCAGAAAACTGAGTTGTTTAGAAGGATTTTCTGGCAATGGACGGGTATGTATAATCGGCCTTCTACGAAGCTTGTGTTTTTCTTGAATGAATGCTTCATGCGCGGCAATATATCGTTGATTAAAAGTGAGGTAGCTAACGTCAGATTCTAGCTAGTTTTTTTTTTTTTTTTAGCTAGCTAGCGTTGCCTTAGCTTGGTTAGCTACTAGTAGCTGCTAACTAACTCCTGGCTGACCCATGTCAGTGAACTGGGAGAGACCGATGGCAAGTTAGCGTTACCTATTTAGCTAACGGTAGCTACGTAAACAACGTATATTTTGTTTCCGAAACTGTTTAGTAGCCTGCTAATGTTAGCTAACTTACGTTAGGTAGTACATAGCTGAATAATACATTGCACATTCCAACGTTAGCTACCTAGCTCTGGATAGTATTCCATGCGAGGGTGTGTCGTCCTCGCTTGTGCGTGGATCATTCATTGAATCCTTTGTTGATCGGAAATCTAGCTAACTAGCTAACGTTAGCTAGCTATCAACTCAAAGTAGAAGTCAACACCGTTTAACGTTACCTAAAAATAAATCCTGGTTAACTTGAATTGCCATGCATGTTTCCCCTTTTATATGTGGTCAGATAATCAACGTGTATATATGTTATAACTATGTGCTTGTGGAAAGAAACGTTTGGTTTTCTTTTTTGTAGGTAGCCATGGCACTAGCCAGCTAAGTTGCGCATCTTACCATGGGTAACGTTAGCTATCTGGCTAGCGTTAGCTAACTTCCTATGCAAGCTCGAATCTACTTGAACGTTAGCTTACTAACGTTAGCTTGTTGGGTGACTGTGATGCACATAAAGTATCTGCTAATAACGTTACTGTTACTAGGTGACATTAGCTGGCTAGCTACCGTCTCCATCCCGCGAGTTAACTAACTAGCCAGTTGAACTGTAGCTGGCTAGATAAGCAGCATGCTCTGTATTGTGGAAAGATTATGCTTAGCTAATCAGTATGTTCCCTCTCTTTTTCAGTATTGGCGATGTTGCAGTTGGCGTAAAGGTAAGCCTCAGTCCAGTGCCCTCTATGGCAAAGGTTATAGATGCTTGGAAACATCTAAAATTCTCTCTCATTTACTATGGCAATGCAAACCTCATTTTTCTTGACCAGTTTTTGTTACATTATGCTAACTACATCCCAATTAACACCTTGGTCAAGGTTTGCCTCCATCCAGTTTTAGACCCCTATGTTACACTTTGTGGGCAGATGCCTTACACGGGGGACACAACTCAAATTTGCAACCTGACCATTTACTACAATTAATACAAACTAAAGTGCTTTGTGTACATGGCACAGCTTTTCAAGTCAGAATCTGCACACAGAATCCTAAATGTAGCATCCTACTGTTGAGAGAGCATGTGGTATTGGATGAGGCTACATTTGGAAGAAAGATGAGGCTATATTTCAAATGGTAATTTCTAGCTTTTATGATATTAGAACAACCGTAATTAGATAGGACCAACTTATGTCCATTCTGTTTAGCGAGAAATGTGTTCTTTTATAAATTCATCCTGATCCTGTACCCTCCTAACCCAGTTTGTCCAACAACTGCAGTTCTGTTTGGTGCAAAACTAAGTTAACTCTTCTGCTAAAGGAATGACTCTTAAAAACAAACAGTCCTTTGATAGTATTATTGGGCTTTGCCTCTGTTTTTTTCATCAATATTTAATGTCCAAAAGAAACTTTGCTTTGAGAAACATTCCCAGCCCTGGTGTGAGTTAGGTCTAGTTGTCACATTTTAAGTCAAAGACAACTTTATTATCTGGAATGTATTTGTGGACTCTGGCCCTACGGGAGCACTCCATATCTAATTTATCACATCTATAAAACATGTTGGCGATAAAGAACATTTCGTTCAAATTCACTCGCAGACAAAAGAGAAAAAGACTAAGACCGGGCCTATTCTATAGTTGGGTCTGTAATGGCTCCAGGCCTCGCTGTCCCATCTGTCAGTTTTAGCGGTGCTCAGAGTACGTCAGCTAGCAACTGCAGCCCAGCGGACAGAGGACAGCTCCGAGCCTTCAGGGAGCGCTGGGGAGCTCCAGATGAAATGACATGTCTGATATCTTGAGACTCCATGAGATTAAACCGACCGACACTAGAAGAAAAAAAACTAAATGAGGGGCGACTCTTGGTGTTATGTCCTCCCTCCGTTTCCTCGAACTGTCCAGGGAGAGACCTATTTCATTGTGGTCTTTCAGGGGCTCTGCTCACTGCAAATGGAAGGTGTCTCTTCTTGGAGAGCCATGCCTTTATTTCACTTTCCCTCTTTCTCGCTCTTTGTTTTCTTTCTTTCTCCAGAGAGGATCAGATGAGCTGCTGTCAAGCAGTCTCTACAACAGTGGCTCTGACATGAGCAGTATCAGTGGTAAGTTAGTGTGGTCCTAATTTTTCTTTTTCCTCTTTGCCAGCCCTCTCTTAGTGGAATTTGCATACGTCATTTGATCGGCGTCCACCGGCAATTAAAGAAATGAAAGGATTAATGAATGTTTGAAAGTTGAACGGCTGTATTAGTGGATGTCTTCCTCGCGGGAGGTGTTTCAGTATCTGATAAACCTAGTGCGCCTCTGTAGGTGGGCACACACATGCTTGCATGTGATTGGAATAGAGATGCTGCCTGCTGTGCATTTCAATAGGCTATATCTCTTCAGGGCATTGCTGTAATGCCTTAAAGAGAAAATATAGTAGCCTGAGAAAGCTACTGTATTGCTCCCTTTGTTTTTTTATTTTATTTTCCACAGGTCCAAATCCATAACTTGAAATCCTCAACATCAAGTCAAATTGTCACATGCGATACAACAGGTAGACCTTAACGTGAAATGTTTACTTTACAAGCCATTAACCAGCAATGCAGTTCAAGAAATGGAGTTAATTAAAACGTTTTTTTAAATCACATCGGAAATTACATAATAACGGGCGGTACTGGTATCGGGATACTGGTACAGAGTCGATGTGCGGGGGTACAGGTTAGTCGAGGTAATTTGTAAAGTGACTAGGCATAGATAATAAACAGCGAGTAGCAGCAGTGTGAAGGGGGGGGGTCGTCAATGTAAATACTTTGTTTGGCCATGTTATTTATTGTTCAGCAGTTGTATGGCTTGGGGGTCTCAATCTGTTCCTCTTCAGCCCCGTCCATGTTAATGGGGGCCTGTTCGGCCCACCTTTTCCTATAGTCCACGGTCAACTCCTTTGTCTTGCTCACATTGAAGGAGAGGTTGTTGTCCTGGCACCACACTACCAGGTCTCTGACCTCCTCCCTATAGGCTGTCTCATATTTGTCGCTCATCAGGCCTATCACTGTTGTGTTGTCAGCTAACTTAATGATGGTGTTTGAGTCTTGGCCACGCAGTTGTGGGTAAACGGGGAGTACATGAGAGGACTAAGCACGCATCCCTGAGGGGTCCCAGTGTTGAGGATCAGCGTGGCAGGTGTGTTGTTGTCATGTTGTTGCAGGCAACCTTGTCACGAAAATCAGAAACGCAATCAAATTCAATCGTTTACCTTTGAACTTCGGATGTTTTCACTCACGAGACTTCCAGGTAAAATATTATTTTTGTAGGCGAAATAGCTCAGTTTGTTCTTCGCGTTTGGCTGAGAAATCGACTGGAAATTGCGGTCACGACAACGGCAAAAAAAATATTCCAAATTAGCTCCATAATATCATCAGAAACATGGCAAACGTTGTTTAGAATTAATCCTCAAGGTGTTTTTCAAATATCTATTAGATAATATATCCACCGGGACAATTGGTTTCTCAGTAGGAGCGATTGGAATAATGGCTACCTCTGTACTTTACGTAAGATTTTCTCCGGGAGCATCATGTGACCACTTGCGCAATGTAGCCCCCTATGGGTATTCTTCAACATAAATGCGTAAAACTACGTCACAATGCTATAGACCCCTTGGGGAAAGCATAGAAAGCGTAAGCTGGTTCATAGCACATTCACAGCTCAATGGGGACTCATTGGCACGCAGCGCTTTCAAAATATGGGGCACTTCCGGATTGGATTTTTCTCAGGCTTTCGCCTGCAACATCAGTTCTGTTATACTCACAGACAATATCTTTACAGTTTTGGAACGTTAGTGTTTCCTATCCAAAGTTGTCAATTATATGCATATTCTAGCATCTTGTCCTGCTTCAGTGTTACTTGCCTCCAAGCGAGCATAAAAGGCATTTAGCTCGATAGGCTCACGTCACTTGGCAGCTCGCGGCTGGGTTTCCCTTTCTAGTCCGTAATATTTTTCAAGCCCTGCCACATCCGACGAGTTTCAGAGCCGGTGTAGTAGGATTCAATCTTAGTCCTGGATTGACGCTATGCTTGTTTAACCTCTTAGTCCGCCCCATCCCGCATGCGGTATCGTTACTACAGCCTCAAGCTCATTACCATAACGCAACGTTCGCGATTTTTAAAAATCGCAAATGAAACGAAATAAATATGCCTGTTCTCAAGCTTATCCTTTTCTTAACAATCCTGTCGTCTCAGATTTTCAAAATATGCTTTAGAACCAGAGAAAATCACTAATTTGTGTAAGAGTGGTGGTAGCTAGCTTAGCGTTAGCATTAGCATTTAGCACGCAACATATTCACAAAAACCAGCCAAGGAATCAAATAAAATAATTTACCTTTGAAGAACTTCAGATGTTTCAATGAGGAGACTCTCAGTTACATAGCAGATGTCCAGTTTTTCCTGAAAGATTCTTGTGTAGGACACATCGTTCCCTTTTGTTACTATGCATATGGCTACCGAAACTAACCGAAAATTCAGTCACCTACATGTCGAACTTTTTCCGAATTAACTCCATAATATTGACTGAAACATGGAAAACGTTGTTTGAATCAATCCTGAAGGTGGTTTGTCATATTTCTCTCCATTGAAAGCACCGTCCTTGTATCTTGCCTCGTTCTGATAAGTGACTGGAAAAATACTAGGACCTGACTTTTGCGCACCAATTGCCACGCAGACACCAAGAGGGACACCTGGCAATTGTAGTCTCTTATGGTCAATCTTCCAATGATATGCCTACAAATACGTCACAATGCTGCAGAGACCTTGGGGAAACAAGAGAAAGAGTCCGTTCATTCCTGTCGCATTCACAGCCATATAAGGCGATCATGGAAAACGTAGCCTCAGAAATTCTGTGCATTTCCTGGTCGGTCATACATCTTGGTTTTGCCCGAAACATTTGTTCTAAGGGACTCACAGTGAAAATCTTTGCATTTCTGGAAACGTAAGACTGTCTTCTTTCCAAAGCTATCAATTCCAATCATATTCGAGCATCTTTTCGTGACAAAATATTGCGCTTAAAACGGGCACGTCTTTTTATCCAAAAATGAAATACTGCCCCTAGAGTACTAACAGGTTAATGGTTTGTCTGAGAGCATAGCGGAATTTCTTATAAGTGTCCGGATTAGTGTCCCGCTCCTTGAAAACAGTAGCTCTAGCATTGGCTCGGTGTGGATGTTGCCTGTATCCATGGCTTCTGGTTGGGAAATGTACGTACGGCACTGTGGGGAACACTTTTTGATGAAGCCGATGCCTGAGGTGGTATACTCCTCAATGCCATTGGACGAATCCCGGAACATATTCCAGTCTGTGCTAGCAAAACATTCCTGTAGTGTCCGCGTCATCTCATCACTTCCATGTTGAGCGAGTCATTGGTACTTCCTGCTTTAGTTTTTTCTTGTAAGCCGGAATCAGGGGGATATAATTATGGTCAGATTTGCCAAATGGAGAGCCTTTATGTGTCTGTGTGTGTGGAGTAAAGGTCGTCCAGAGTTGTGTATATTTTTTTTCCCCTTTCCTTTGGTTGCAAGTGTGACATGCTGGTAGAAATGAGGTAAAGTGGTGGTGGTATTCTACCTTAGTCGAGCAGTACCTCAAGACTTCTTTAATATTATACACAAAACAGCAGTTATTGTCAAATAGACACAGACCCCTGCCCCTCGCCTTACTAGACGTAGCTGCTCTGTCCTGCCGATGCACAGAGAAGCTAGCCAGTGTTACCCGTGTCGTCGTTCAGCCACATCTCTTTGAAACATAAGATATTACAGTTTTTAATGTGTAATTGGTAGTATAGTCTCATTCGTTTGTTTTCCAATGATTGCACATTGGCCAATAATTTGGACTTGTAGTAGTGGTTTACTTACTCATCTGCAAATTCTTACAAGGCCCCCCCAAACCTCTGTCTTTTCTTCTATAGTTGCAATAATCACTACAGACCCTGGTTCGATTCCAGGCTATATCACAACCACAATCATTCTGTGCGCCTTAAGTTGTTTGTGTGCGTTCTGGCGGGCAGATTGAGAGCAGAGCAGGAGACCCAATTTACATTGTGACGGATAGAATTACTTTTATTGTCTATCTAGATGGTACGTCCAACGGGAGTGACAGTAAAAAACTGAGAGTGGAAGACAGGATGGAGGCTCCTCCTTCTCGTGTGTTGCACATCAGAAAACTGCCCAACGAAACTTCAGAAACGGAGGTCATTGCCCTGGGGTTACCTTTCGGGAAGGTCACCAATATCCTGACTCTGAAGGGAAAAAACCAGGTGAGTGGGCCCAGAACAATTCTGCAGCCATTTTAGATTTTGTTCCCTGCCGTGTCCTGCCAAATGTCTATTTTTCAGTGAGTGGTCGGTGGGAGATGTTTGGCTCTTGCCCCATAGATTCCTTTCTTGTGCGACCTCTTTCTCTGAGTGATTCCTAATTGCCTGTGTTTTAATCCATTGGTATTCCATCTCAAACTTGCCATTAGGATTTGAAAACATTGGCTGTGTTTTTCTGAAATGAATGTCATGGTCACATTGTTGATGTTTTCATAGTGAATTGTTAAGTTTCCTTGCTTTGTGTCCCTGTATAGTGTCTTACAATACAGAAATGATAAAGTTCCAATTAATTGAATATAACTATAATTTCTGTATCATAAGACTCCATAGAATGACATTGGGTATCTATCCCAACAGAACTCTAATTTCTCTTTTTGTCCATTGGTCCTCAGGCTTTCTTGGAGCTGGGGACAGAGGAAGCGGCAATTACTATGGTCAACTACTACTCTACTGTGACACCGCATGTTCGTAATGTCCCCGTATTCATCCAGTACTCCAACCACAAAGAACTCAAAACAGACGCCGGAAACCAGCGGGCCCAGGCAGTCCTGCAGGCGGTGTCAGCGGTCCAAGGAGGCGGTACCCCTACGTCGGGTTCAGATCTGGCTCTAACAGCTGCATCCAGCCCTGTGCTCAGAATAATCATCGACAACATGTTCTACCCAGTCACTCTGGATGTGCTGCAGCAGGTACCCTCACAACTTCACATTTTTGTGTCTGAGAGCAGATTTATGAATGCAATATACATTTTCTTGTGGGTATGCTCCATTTATTTTTTTTACACATAGTTGACCACTACCTCGTCTGCCCTTATCTCGTTGCGGAAATTAGGGTGTTGACATTTTTTTCTTTTTAATTAATGGTGGTTTAATATGTCTGATAGTCAAACATCAGCTATGTTGTTGACGTATTTTAAACACATTTCCTGTTTTTTTTTTTTTCATCTGTTAGATCTTCTCAAAGTTCGGCACGGTCATGAAGATAATCACCTTCACTAAGAACAATCAGTTCCAGGCCCTGCTGCAGTTCAACGACCCATCTACTGCACAACAAGCCAAAATTGTGAGTAGTCCTGGAGATGATAATAAATACATGGGTATGATAAAGTGTTTTTCTAAGAACCACAGAGTAAGAGCGATTGTGATACCTCGTGCAGACCTCTCATAGCACCTCAAGAGTTCAAAATTACGTTTTAGTAATTTGGCATGCGCTCTTATCCAGAACGACTTACTTTAGTGAGTGTATACATTTTCGTACTGGTTCCCTGTGGGAATCAAACCCCCAACCCTGTTGTTGCAAGCGTCATGCTCTACCAACTGGGCCACAAGGGACTGAAATGAACTGAGTTGTACAATTTCATTACTCGTTGGTGTATTTGTACACTTCTCTCGCTGTTTCTATTGTGAGAGCACTGCTGAGTAAGGTTTCCACGTGCAAATAAACCTGAAACTTGTTTCCATTCTTACTCAGGCCCTGGATGGTCAGAACATCTACAACTCGTGCTGTACGCTCCGCATCGATTACTCCAAGCTGGTCAACCTGAATGTCAAGTACAACAACGACAAGAGCCGTGACTACACCCGGCCAGAGCTCCCCGCCGGGGATGGACAGCCTGCCATGGACCCCAACATGGCTGCTGCCTTTCAAGGCAAGGACTCCAACTCTCTGCTTGGTAAGATCCCAGGTAGATCCCTCTCTTTTCCTTTCTCTTTCCTCTTCATGTCTTCTTTGGGGCTCTTGGGGTTGGGAGGTGTTGGATGCTCAACACTTGTTTAGGGATTAGCTCTGCTTTCTGTATCTCTGGTGCTGTAGGGTCTATTTGTCCATCTCTGCTCATGTCTGGCAATTTCATCCATCTCCTATGTCTAGTAGGGTGGGGCGGTATCCAGATTTTCTGTATATGCTATTACCGGAATTGCACACGGGGTGCTATTTAGATGTATTTAACACAGAACAATTTAGGCAACAGGGATCTTGATCTGCGAGGGGATTGAATGTCTAAGCTGTTTACGAAGAAGTTTTATCTTTATCCACTTAGCTAGCAAGTTAGCAAACCAAATGCGTAGCTTGAGACCTGAGCTGTATGTAATTTATTTGACACATTTTCTATTTCTTAAAGTTAGAATAAAAAGAAGTGTATTTAACTAGGCAAGTCAGTCAAGAACAATTTCTTATTTACTATGACGGCCTACCCCACACCAGGACGACACTGGGCCAATTGTGCGCCGCCCTATGGGACTCCCAATCACATCCGGATGTGATTCAGCCTGGATTCGAACCGGGGACTGGTTGCCTCTTGCACTGAGATGCAGTGCCTTTAGACCGCTGTGCCACTCGGGAGCCCACAGTTGCATTATAAGCAGTGGTATAGCTAGCATTGTATATCAAACATTTACATTTTCGAACTGATCCCCCATGGGAAATGAACCCTGAACCCTGCCGTTGCAAGCGACATGCTCTACCAACTGAGTTACACATCTGGGACGCCTGTATTTCGAAAATGTATGGAATATTGCCCACTAATGTCCAGTGTCAGGTGGAATCACTCTTGCTGGACTGGCTGTGCCCGTCTGCCAGGGAAAGTACATTTGTTTTACCACAACCGGGGCTCTGGGTGGGTGGGGTTTGCACATCGTAGACTATTCCATTGGTCCTAAAGTGAAATCTCCACCCACACTGGGCCCTGGGTGAGCCAAATGCGCCCTCAGGGTCTTGTTGGGTCTAAGTCCTGATCCCTCTAACCCAGTTTTCTCCAAAGGTCGGCCGTGAACTAACAGTAGCTCGCAGCCCACCTATGAGTAGCTTGCCATGCAATTCACATGTTCCCACCGCAAACTGTCATAAACTAATCAGACACCTCAAGCTCCCAGCTACTATCTAATCAACGCAACATTGACATTATCCCACCATAGTTGGTGTTAGCCACAATTGGCTTAAAAAGCTTAAGCTATCTGTAATATTTCCCGTCTGTGTTGCCCGTCTGTGGTGCGTGCGTGAAGCCAGTTGATGTGATAACTGTCTTGTGGGTTGACAAATGTTTTCCTCAATCTCCTCAATTAACCGTTAACTGCAAAGTAGGCTTACCTGGCAGCGGTATATCATGAGTAAGTATATCATTTGTATCCATAATTTTGTTATTTGCAAACTTTGCCATGAAATGGGCAGCGGCAATGCGGAACCATCGCTATGCATGCACGTCGGCACATTCCTCACTCGCTAGATACGTAATTAAAGGACCAGGTGCGCTATTAAAGGGAAATTGCACAAAAAATACAGTACCAGTCAAGTTTGGACACCTGCTCAGCATATGTGGGAACTCCTTCGAGGCTTTGGAAAGCTGGTTGAGAGAATGCCACGAGCGTGCAAATGGTGGCTACTTTGAAGAATCTCAAATATAAAATACATTTTGATTTAACACTTTTTTTGGTTACTACATATGTGTTATTTCATAGTTCTGATGTCTTCACTATTATTATACAATGTAGAAAATAGTCAAAATAAAGAAAAACCCTTGAATGAGTATGTTTGTCCAAACTTTTGACTGGCACTTGTTTTTTTACAGACTCCAAGAAAACGTGTCCTGGTGTGATTTAACAGTTGACATGGACGCAGAACATTCAATTTGGTTGTTTCTCTAGGAACAATTTTAATTTTGAGAGTGAAAAACAAATCTAAGACCAAGACACAACTGAGAACATCATTTGGGAGGATAAGAAATATTTCTTGAAAAAATCTGATTTTACAGGGCCCCCTTTTGAGTTGTTTATGAACCATTTTTTTACCAGCTATATTGACAGAACACGGTGCGCTACTTTCTCTGGTACTCTAAGGACAGCGGGGACCCCTGCTCTGACCTAACCTCTGCCCTCTCTCAAGGTGCGCTGAGCCCGCTGAATGCTGCGGCGGCGGCGGCTGCTGCTGCAGGGAGGGTGGCTCTGTCTGGTCACTCTGGCTCCAGCGGCGTGCTCCTGGCCTCCAACCTCAATGAAGAGGTCAGTACTGTTCTACCTACCTTCCCATCCAGACATGGACCTAACCCCTCTCACATGCCTAACACACATGCTCTGGTTTCTATTGTCCTCTTTCCCTCTTTCTCTCTCGCTCTCTCTGCCTCTCCATGATGTCCAAGTCTGCCAGTGCAGACTGAGTCCCTCTCGCTCTCTTCAAAGATAGGGGGGGGGGAGACTGTAGTCTTCTCTAAGCTTTCCTCTCTGGCTCATATGAAAGATCATATGATGACTTTGTATTGTCTGAATCACTCTCACTGCTCTTCTCTCCTTTCTCATTTTGCCATACTGAACAAACGTAACCATCTCTTTCCTTTCCTAACTTGATCTCTCTCTGTCTGCCTGTCTTGTATGAAATCTCTATGGAGAGGACCTTATATTTCAGATACTATGACTCTGTTATTACTTCCCACTCTCAACATGTACAGTACCAGTCAAATGTTTGGGTTTTTCTTTATTTGTTTTTTTTACTATTTTCTACATTGTAGAATAATAGTGAAGACGAGAAACTATGAAATGACACGTATGGAATCATGTAGTAATTAAAGTGTTAAACAAACCACCCTTTGCCTTGATGACAGCTCTGCACACTCGTGGCATTCTCTCAACCAGCTTAATGAGGAATGCTTTTCCAGCAGTAGTGGAGTTCCCGCATACGCTGAGCACTTGTTGGCTGCTTTTCCTTCACTCTGTGGTCCAACTCATCTCAAACAATCCAATTGGGATGAGGTCAGGTGATTGTGGAGGCCAGGTCATCTGATGCAGCACCCCATCACTCTCCCCTGTCAAATAGCTCTTACACAGCCTCGAGGTGTGTGTTGGGTCATTGTCCTGTTGAAAAACAAATGATTGTCCCACTAAGCGCAAACCAGATGGAATGTGAATTGCTGCAGAATGCTGTGGTCGCCATGCTGGTTAAGTGTGCCTTGAATTCTAAATAAAGTATCCCCACACCATCACACCACCTCCTCCATGCTTCACGATGGGAACCACGTGCGGAGAGCATCCGTTCTGCGTCTCCCAAAAACACGGTGGTTAGAACAAAATATCTCAAATTTGGACTCATCAGACAAAAGGTCCGATTTCCACCCGTCTAATGTCCATTGCATGTGTTCCTTGGCCCAAGCAAATCTCTTTTTATTGGTGTCCTTTGGTAGTGGTTTCTTTGCAGCAATTCGACCATGAAGGCTTGACTCACTCGCTCCTCCGAACAGTTGATGTTGAGATGTGTCTGTTACTTGAACTCTGAAGCAAGTCCTCATGAGAGCCAGTTTCATCATAGTGCTTGATGGTTTTTGCGACTGTACTTTCAAAAGTCTTGAATTTTTTTGATTTGGCTGACCATGTCTTAAAGTCATGATGGACTGTTGTTTTTCTTTGCTTATTTGAGCTGTTCTTGCCATAATATGGACTTGGTCTTTTACCAAACATGGCTATCTTCTCTATACCACCCCTACCTTGTTAAAACACAAGTGATTGGCTCAAACGCATTAAGAAGGAAGAAATTCCACAAATGAACTGGCACGCCTGTTAATTGAAATGCTTTCCAGTTGACTACCTCATGACGCTGGTTGAGAGAATGCCAAGGGTGGCTACTTTGAAAAATATTAAATATATTTTGATTTTGTTTTAACACTTCTTTTTGGTTTGCTATTATTCCACAATGGAGAACATAGGAAAACCCTTTGAGTTGCTATGTCCAGACTTTTGACTGGTACTGGTCTGTGGGGCCAAACATGATCGTTGAATGCCATAACTCAGGTGGTTTTATGTCTTGTCTCAACATTTGAGTGCATGGTCTTTGGACAAATTTTTATTCACTTCATACTCTTTAACACATTTCAGTTAATCTCCTTGGCCCCGTTTTTAAAAAGATATCCATCTGGATTTTGCCTGTCGGATTGGATTAAATGCATAGAAATAGAACAGACCAATTATTGACTTGAATGGGAACTCCCATTCTATTTAATCCTATCTGGATAGATACCTTTTTGAAAAACTGGGCCCTGAACTTCAAGCTTTAGCCTACTGCATGTCCTTTGTTTCTTCATTGCGAGGCTATTACTCCTATAATTATGATTTGACATTGAATGTACCATGCCCATGTTTGTCCAGGGTGTGATTACATTTGGCACAATTTATTTGCTTGTTTAGTTCTGACTAAGTACATGAACCGGCCATTTTCTGACCAAACTCCTGCATTTCCAGTGTACTGACCTGTATTTATTTTTGTCCCCCCTCACTTTGTTTTAATATTTGCATTTGCTCCTCCTCTCTCTCTCCCCACCCCCACCCCATCTATTCCCCTTGCTTCATCCATCACTGTAACCCCACTGTTCATGATTGGTGCTTGAACAAAACCAACCCGTTCCCTTGGACCAACCGTATTCCCAAATTAACTGAACCATACTCCATGACCACCTTCACCATTCTACGGGAAACCACCCTCCTCCGTTATGGATGATCTGTCCATCTCCGCTACGCTCTCTACCTCCGCTCCGACTCTTCTACCTCTCTACCTGTCTTCCGCTGCTTGCTCTTCTCTCCTTCTAAAGATGGTTACGCCCCAAAGTCTGTTTACTCTCTTCGGTATGTTATTGTTAGCTCTCTACCGCTCTCTTCTTTTGTTGTTGCTTATTTCTGTTAAGAGACATTTTATTTTATTTCCTTACACTGTAACTGGTTTGGATTGTAGTTTTTAGGAATAGGTTATTCTGTTACATTGGTTTGGTTATCTCAATCTCTCGTTTCGGCTATTGAAATTGATCCATCCATAGATTTGTTCAAATGCATGGTAAATTGATTTGGCATGTACTGTAGTTTGATTGGCTAAACATCTCACAGAGCTTGTTAACTTCTCTATTTTGAGGGTTTCCTCTGTCTGACCTTTACAGACACACGCCTCCGTTTAATTCTGATGAATGATCTCAAGCCTACTGTCTCTATCTAGCCTCTTTCTCTCTCTGTCTTGCCTTAACCTTCCCTCTATCTCCAGCGCTAACTGTTTTCCTCACTGTCTCCTCTTCCTCCTCGCCCTCCTCTCGTCTGCTCATGGCTTTAACACAGGGGTCTATGGGGACACCCAGAGGGTGAAGATTCTTTACAATAAGAAGGACAGTGCTCTGATACAGATGGCCGATGCCAGTCAGGCCCAGCTAGGTAAGATTTTCCTCCATTTCCCCAACTGTCAACTCCCATGTTAACCGGCTGACTTAAAAGGATTTTAAATATTATTCTGTTTCCCACGTTCTCAAGTGGCAAATAAGAATATTTGTTTTATTTTCTTGATGTAACCTGGATAAATAAATGTTAAATGAACTAAAATTGGATAGGATAAACATCCTCACATGGGCATTTGTTTTCGGGAACATTACTGCTGGATAAAACAAACCATACACACTTAATACAAATCCAATCTGCTTCCAGCGATGAGTCACCTGAACGGTCAGAAGATGTATGGGAAGGTCATCAGGGTGGCTCTGTCCAAGCACACCTCAGTGCAGCTGCCCAGGGATGGACTGGATGACCAGGGCCTTACCAAGGACTTCACCAACTCCCCCCTGCACCGCTTCAAGAAGCCCGGCTCCAAGAACTTTCAGAACATCTTCCCTCCCTCCACCACCCTTCACCTCTCCAACATCCCGTAAGTCTATGTCATGGCCCCCTAGACTAGACACTCAGCAGATCCTGCACCTGTGTCTGTCAGTGTAGCCCCTGATCCAAGGTCAGTTTTGCGGTTTCTCACTCAACGGTATTTGGGGAGGGTAATCTGATCCCAGGTCTGTGCTAACTAAGGGCAACGTCTATACCTGGATAGAAAGTAAAGGGAACCCTATGGTCTGGGTTGGTTGTCTTTTTGTTGGGATGCTAAGTTCACTTGTTTCGACAGAACGGACGTAACTGAAGAAGACCTGAGACTACTGTTCTCCAATGCCGGGGGCACTGTGAACGCATTCAAGTTTTTCCAGTAAGTATTTTTTTCTTTTCTTTACCGCTATAATAATGTAACTGCGCTACAGTTCTTGATTTACATTTACATTTGACATTTAAGTCATTTAGCAGACGCTCTTATCCAGAGCGACTTACAAATTGGTGCGTTCACCTTAAGACATCCAGTGGAACAGCCACTTTACAATAGTGCATCTAAATCTTTTAAGGGGGGTGAGAAGGATTACTTTATCCTATCCTAGGTATTCCTGAAAGAGGTGGGGTTTCAGGTGTCTCCGGAAGGTGGTGATTGACTCCGCTGTCCTGGCGTCGTGAGGGAGTTTGTTCCACCATTGGGGGGCCAGAGCAGCGAACAGTTTTGACTGGGCTGCGCGGGAACTGTACTTCCTCAGTGGTAGGGAGGCGAGCAGGCCAGAGGTGGATGAACGCAGTGCCCTTGTTTGGGTGTAGGGCCTGATCAGAGCCTGGAGGTACTGAGGTGCCGTTCCCCTCACAGCTCCGTAGGCAAGCACCATGGTCTTGTAGCGGATGCGAGCTTCAACTGGAAGCCAGTGGAGAGAGCGGAGGAGCGGGGTGACGTGAGAGAACTTGGGAAGGTTGAACACCAGACGGGCTGCGGCGTTCTGGATGAGTTGTAGGGGTTTAATGGCACAGGCAGGGAGCCCAGCCAACAGAGAGTTGCAGTAATCCAGACGGGAGATGACAAGTGCCTGGATTAGGACCTGCGCTGCTTTCTGTGTGAGATTTGGTTGTGAATTAATTTCTTTAGGTCTGTGGCTAGCTCTGTGGCTAGCTCCAGGGTGGTACACTGACTGACCCTGTGTAACTCAAATATGTGCATGTTTGTGTGGGCTTTTATATAAATTCTGATGTAACAGTGGGACAAATAAACAATCTTGTCTTCTTCCTAGGGATCACAAAATGGCGCTGCTCCAGATGTCGACGGTGGAAGAGGCCATCCAGGGTCTGATCGACCTCCACAACTACAACATGGGTGACAACCACCACCTGAGAGTGTCCTTCTCCAAATCCTCCATCTAAACCAGCATAATGATCCTCCACAATATCCATCGCTTTCTGTTTCCAAATGGCCTTTGGCTGCCGTTCGTTTATCCGGTTCACTCTTTCCAGACGGGGGGGGCCACATTTTGACCTCATTGTAGTTCTTTCTATTTTTGTCTTTCTACGTGTTATCAGTCATTCCTTCAGAGAACCAGAAACTAAAATGTGTATTAAAAAAGATAAGTTGTTGTACTTGTATGTTTTTGAGGGTGTTTTACCCCCTTCACCTGACCCCTGTGTAAGTCCCATATTCCATTTGTATGATAGGCAAACCATTTTCTTTTTCCATCTTCTTATGAAGGGTGGATGAATGGACTTTGGTGTCTCTTTATGATTAGTTATATAAGATATGTGCCTTACCTGACAATATCAACTCTTTTTACATTTAAATATTTACACGAATCCCTGCAGTCAGATTTTGAGGCACATTCATTTTGATGTGTAAGATTAGTTCAAAACATGATTTCTGTTCTCCCATGTGACTGTGCAGTTTGAACTGCTGCCACCCAAAAAAACTTCCCCTTTTTTGTTGTAGGTGTTGAGTTTGTGCCAGATTTAATTTAGTTAAAGTCACTATAGTTGTGGAGTGGGGAACCATATGAGATTGAAGTTGAATCAGACTTTTTACATCTGTTGTTTTTTTTGTACTAACTTGGACCACCATGCTTGAGTTTCCATCTGTATGATCATTTTAACTGTTTTTGTTTCCACAGGTCATCCATTTACTAAAATAGTCAATGTTGCTGTTCTTTAGGTGTTAGGTTTTTTTTGGGGGGGGGGGGGGGGGTGTACATGGGTAGAAGTTGAGTGGTTTCCTAAGCATGTACTGCCTGGTCTAGTTATTGGAATTAAAAGTTGGTAGTACTTTATTCATTTGAACTGTACTTCATAACTGTCATTGTCCTACAGGTGATGAAACAAATGTCATGGTGATTATTATGAAGTACAGTTCAAGTAAAGTGTTACGAAATCTGCTGTTGCATGCGTTTAGAAGAGTATCTGTAGTGACGTCAACGTGTTGCAGTTTACTGATGAAGGTTGGGACCAAAGTGTATGTGCCTTTTGTTTTTAGTTTTAATTTACATCTCATCGTCAAGGAAAGGAACAATATTTTAGTGAACCGCTGATATATTTTGTATATCTGAACATTATAAGATACAGGACCTGATTCAGAATCAACAACCTTCATTCCTATGGTTAATTTTAAGCTGATCTACATGTAATACCCACAATAGTTTGAAGAATCCCACAACCTCAACTTACTAGAAAACGAGATTGTTTTTCAAGTCATGTATATTTTCTATCAGTGACATTTTTACAGCTCTAGAAATGTAACATTCAGATATAGTTTGGAAGCGGCACAATTAAAATAATTTTCTAACAAATTGGGATATTTGGTCTGACTTGTTTTGAGATTTATTATTTTTTCTCCACTTTTTATCTTCTCTCTTGTGTGTACTTTGCTTTACTTGTGTAGCATGCTCAATAAACTCTTCTGTAGCTCTGTATACACCTCTTCTGTCTCTGTCTACAGCTTGCTCAACTTTCTTCTCCGGTCTCACCTCACTAGGTTTCTGATATCAGGTATATTCTGTCCCAGGGTGGGAAAGGAAAGGCACCAAAACAAATGGGGATACTAAAGCTCAAAATAGGCCTAATTCAATTATCTGAACAAAATAAATGAACAATTTGAAGTTTGCTTCTGGCAGATTAAACCCCCTGGTTATGAACTTGTTCTGTCTCCTCTTCCTGTAGATCGAATACACTAACCAGTCTCTGGGACACACACTTTTTAAAATCCATATATAGTCTTCTCTTTCTGCTCTATAAGGGCATCTGTCACTAAATGCTCATAACCACTGGAATCCGCTGCATATCGCACTAATCCAATGCCACCATTTTATCTAGACCAACTAACATACTGTGTGTGGGTATACTGTGTCAGTTACTACCATCTCTGGAGTAATCTGGGTAATATCATTCCATTCTGAGGCCATAGGGGGGGAAAGCATGTCTAACATCCATTGACCAATAACTCATGTTTCTGGTCATGAAATGTTTTAATGTCTAGTCTATGGCAGTCTGTTTATTATAGTCTCAACGCATTTCTGTACTTGACCAGTGGCTGCTGTATTTGCAGTGCCGTTATTGAGTCAGTTCATCGGCATGGGCTGTACAATGATGGACGCCCTGTCTGTGACTGTCTGATGAAGACGATTCTCCAGCCCCGCTCTGGAGTTGAAACGCGGGGCCGGTGTGATTCATCATGGCCTAGTCCTAGATTGACTACCACCATACCGGTACTCCCAGTCCACGCTGCTGTTATTTTGCACACTTAAATGAAAGCGCTTGTGTTCTCCATCTACCTTTATAAACACAAAATACATGATAAATCAGCGAGCGGACGACCCAGACCGAATCAATAGCTCGTCTAGCCCCAATGCATCACGAGACATCTGTATCCACTCTCCATCACCCAGTCAACAAGATGGGAGCTGTTCTATTTTTTCCCCCACTGAGCAGTGTGGCTAAGAAGTTCTTGTTGGAGTTGAATAGTGTTATACTCTGTCCGGTGCAAGTTCCTATTATGTCAAAATGTTTCTGTTGTCAGTAAAGCTCAAATTTTTGTAATATTTTATATACCGCAACCATTTAGTAATCTAAAGTTTGTGGGTTCAAGTCGCACCAGGGACAATTGTATAATGTTAGATAACCCTTTTCCTAACCTTATCCTACCTCTCCTAACCTTTCTCGTTTAGTTCTAACATTTTAGTCAATTCTCTGTAACCTTTGTCGTTAGTTCTCCTACCCTTTTACATAGATTCTTCTAACCTTTGTGGTCAGTTCTCCTAACCAGCAACATGGAACAAGCAGCCTGGTCTCAGAGAAACACGTATAACCCTAAACCTAATGTCCTCGAAGACGTATGATAAATAACATTATCCAATTCGTATGATATTGTACCAACGAGTAAGACATATGTTACTATACTCTTCCAAATCGTGTGATATTGTACGAACACTATTGCTTTCATAATGTAATGTGAGAGCAAGTCATTTCCCACAAGTCATTTCCCACTGGGCACAAACTGGTTGAATCAACGTTGTTTCAATATAATTTGTCAGCGTATTGTGACGTGGAAAATACAGTGTCATCATGGTAAATTACAACATAGACAAACTTGTCTGAAATATGTTGAATTTGTACCTTTAAAACAACATCAGATATTCAATGTTACAGTGCCTTCAGAAAGTATTCACAACCTTTGACTTTTTTGCAGCCTGAATTTAAAATGGAAAAAATTGGCCTGCAAACAATAACCTCATAATGTCAAAGTGGAATTATGTTTTTAGACATGTTAATAAATTGATTATAAATGAAAAAACTGAAATGTTGTGAGTCAGTGAGTATTTGAGCCTAAATAAGTTCAAGAGTAAAAATGTGCTTTGCAAGTTACATTAAGTTGCGTCGTGTTTCACATGATTTTGTAATGACTACCTTGTCTCTACCCCACACATACAGATAATTGTAAGGTCCCTCAGTCTAACAGTGCATTTTAAACACAGATTCAACCACAAAGACCAATGCCAATGCCTCGCAAAGAAGGGCACCTAATGGTAGATGGGTTTAAAGAAGAAAAAAAAACAGACATTGAATATCCCTTTGAGCATGGTGAAATGATTAATTACACTTTGGATGGTGTATCAATACACCCAGTCTCTATAAAGATATAGGCGTCCTTCCTAACTCAGTTGCCGGAGAGGAAGGAAACCACTTAGGGATTTAATGAGGTCAATGGTGACTTTAAAACAGTTACAGAGTAATGGCTGTGATAGGAGAAAACTGAGGGTGGATCAACAACATTGTAGTTACTAGTTACATTGTAGTTACCACAATACTAACCTAATCGACAAAGAGAAAATAAGGAAGCCTGAACAGAATAAAAATATTCCAAAACATGCATCCAGTTTGCAACAAGGCACAACATTAATTCAGTAAAAATGTGGAAAAGCAATTCACTTGTTTATCCTAAAAACATAGGGGGCAAATCCAATACAACACATTACTGAGTGCTACTCTCCATATTTTCAAGCATAGTGGTGGTGGCTGCATCATGTTATGTGTATGCTTGTAATCGCTAAGGACTGGGAATGGAGCTAAGCACAGGCAAAATCCTAGAGGAAAACCTGGTTCAGTCTGCTTTCCACCAGACACTGGGAGATGAATTCACCTTTCAGCAGGACAATCACCTGAAACACAAGGCCAAATCCACACTGAAGTTATTTACCAAGAAGCCTGTGAATGTTCCTGAGCAGCCAAGTTACTCAGTGGTGTGAATACTTAAGTATATGAGATATTTCTGTATTTCATTTTCAATACATTTTGCAAAAATATTTCACTTCATGGAGTATGGTGGGTAGATGGGTGAGACAAAAAATCATATTTAATCCATTTTAAATTTAGGCTGTAAATCAACCAAATGTGGAATAAGTCAAAGGGTATGAATACTTTCTGAAGGCACTATCAGAATTTTTTTATAATAGGCTAGGCAGCACCTCCTGGAGAATTAATCAACAGTATCTACAGCTACCCTTTGGTCTCTCATCCAGGGTTTTAATAACCAAGCCCTGCTTAGCTATGGTATTTGTCATTGACCATTACCAATGTGCTATCGTGAGAATGATTGTTGAGAGGTCTCCACTTAAACACGAAATAGATTCACTGTTGCTATTGAAATGATTCCAAAGGGTAGGTTTAACAGAGCAAATTAAATATGACCATACTTCATCACTCACATATCCTCAATGGTGCTATTTAGGCCTATATAGCATTTGCGAAGTCCTCAACAGCTATTGATTCAGTTCAACCCAGAATCTGACTGAAAATAGACAATACAATAGACCTAGGGTTTCAAGCTCTGATTGATTTCAAATGTAATGATGTTTAGCCAACTCAACCAAAAATCAACATTTGAAAGATATGTATTTTCTTGCTTGGATAGTTCCAGCTGTGCCACTGAATTGGTTTGGCTTTAATTCTAGTTTGTCTACAAATGAATCATTTAATAACTCAGCAAAAAAAGAAACGTCCTCTCACTATCAACTGCGTTTATTTTCAGCAAAATTGACATGTGTAAATATTTGTATGAACATAACAAGATTCAACAACTGAGACATAAACTGAACAAGTTCCACAGACTTGTGACTAACAGAAATTGAATAATGTGTCCCTGAACAAAGGGGGGGTCAAAATCCATTTCTGGGGGAATGGCCCTAGCCCTCACCCTCCGATCCAACAGGTGCCTGACGTGCTCAATGGCATTGAGATCCGGGCTCTTCACTGGACATAGCAGAACACTGACATTCCTGTCTTGCAGGAAATCACGCACAGAACGAGCAGTATGGCTGGTGGCATTGTCATGCTGGAGGGTCATGTCAGGATGAGCCTGCAGGAAGGGTACCAAATGAGGGAGGAGGATGTCTTCCCTGTAACGCACAGCATTGAGATTGCCTGCAATGACAACAAGCTCAGTCCGATGATGCCTTGACACACCGCCCCAGACCATGACGGACCCTCCACCTCTAAATCGATCCCGCTCCATAGTACAGGCCTTGGTGTAACGCTCATTCCTTCAACGATAAACAGGAATCCGACCATCACCCCTGGTGAAACAAAACCACGACTCGTCAGTGAAGAGCACTTTTTGCCAGTCCTGTCTGGTCCAGTGACGGTGGGTTTGTGCCCATAAGCGACGTTTTTGCCAGTGATGTCTTATGAGCCCTCAGTCCAGCCACTCTCAGTCTATTGCGGACAGTCTGAGCACTGATGGAGGAATTGTGCATTCCTGGTGTAACTCAGGCAGTTGTTGTTGCCATCCTGTACCTGTCCCGCAGGTGTGATGTTCGGATGTTCTGATCCTGTGCAGGTGTTGTTACACGTCGTCTGCCACTGCGAGGACGATCAGCTGTCCGTCCTGTCTCCCTGTAGTACTGTCTTAGGCGTCTCACAGTACGGACATTGGAATTTATTGCCCTGGCCACATCTGTAGTCCTCATGCCTCCTTGCAGCATGTCTAAGACACGTTCACGCAGATGAGCAGGGACCACGGGCATCTATCTTTTGGTGTTTTTCAGAGTCAGTAGAAAGGCCTCTTTAGTGTACTAAGTTTTCATAACTTTTATAACATATTTAAAGATCTATTTTTAGTTGAGATGGAGACATGAATCCAACATATCAATTATTAATTTGAAGACAAAAAATTAAATGACCTGTGACACAGATGGAACTAAGCAGAAGATAAATCACAAATTATATGTTGGATTCACATCTCCAACTCAACCAAAAATATAAGTTAAAGAATGGGATTAAGCCATTGTCTGTTGCACTTCACAAAATAGATCGCATCATGAGGCAGGAAAATGATGTGGATATATTGAAGCAACATCTCCCAAGCTTTAACTTCCTGACTGATGTCTTGAGATGTTGCTTCAATATATCCACATAATTTTCCAGCCTCATGATGCCATCTATTTTGTGAAGTGCACCAGTCCCTCCTGCAGCAAAGCACCCCCACAACATGATGCTGCCACTCTCGTGCTTCAAGGTTGGGATGGTGTTCTTCGGCTTGCAAGCCTCCTCCTTTTCCCTCCAAACATAACGATGGTGATTATGGCCAAACAGTTCTATTTTTGTTTGATCAGACCAGAGGACATTTCTCCAAGAAAATAACAAAGTACATTATTTGTCCACATGTGTACTTGCAAACCATAGTCTAGCTTTTTTATGGCAGTTTTGGAGCAGTGGCTTCTTCCTTGCTGAGCAGCCTTTCAGGTTATGTCAATATAGGACTCGTTTTACTGTGGATATAGATACTTTTGTACCTGTTTCCTCCAGCAGCTTCACAAGGTCCTTTTCTGTTGTTCTGGTATTGATTTGCACTTTTCTTACCAAATACGTGCATCTCTGGGAGACAGAACGTGTCTTCTTCCTGAGCGGTATGACGGCTGCGTGGTCCCATGGTGTTTATACTTGCGTACTATTGTTTGTACAGATGAACGTGGTAACTTCAGGCGTTTGGAAATTTCTCCCAAGGATGAACCAGACTTGTGGAGGTCTACGATTCTTTCTCTGAGGTCTGATTTCCCATAATGTCAATTAAAGAGGCACTGAGTTTGAAGGTAGGCTTTGAAATACATCCACAGGTACACCTCCAATTGACTCAAATTATGTCAATTGTCCTATCAGAAGGTTCTAAATGCATTAAATAATTTTATGGAATTTTCCAAGCTGTTTAAAGGCACAGTCAACTTAGTGTACGTAAACTTCTGACCCACTGGAATTCTGATAAAATGAATTATAAGTGAAATAATCTGTCTGTAAACAATTGTTGGAAAAATGACTTGTGTCATGTACAAAGTAGATGTCCTAACCGACTTGACAAAACTATAGTTTGTTAACAAGAAATTTGTTGAGTGGTCGAACAATGAGTTTTAATGACTCCAACCTAAGTGTATGTAAACGCCCGACTTCAACTGTAGGTTGTAATCTCATTGATCAACGTCTCAACCAAATATTACCCAATCACCACGGTGAAATGAGGTAGTGTACCCAGTGTGTTGGCATTTGTAATGAAGAATAATATCTCATTTAATGTATTAGCTGCATTTAAAGACATCAAAACAATTGTTGGAGTGTGAAAATAATAGCTCTTTCCAAAGTCATTCAGTAACTTATTTAATTCAGACTGTTAATCAGTGGATAATCATGAAGTATCTTGTTCACACTGGAGGCCTGTTCAGTTCAGAGCTCAGAGATAGTTCTTAATAGTAGAAGTGCACTTCTCATCTGTGCTCGGCTCTGGCTAATATACAGTGAGGCCCTCTAGCAGTCAGTCAGTCAGCACCAACTCCAGTCTCCAGCTCAGTCAGCCATTCCATGCCGCTGTGCTCCACTCATCTCGTCTCATTCCCTTGTATAGAGACACAGTGGTGAGCCTGCTGTTCTGATATTGTATTCCATTTACTAAGTTCACTACCTGGTCATCAGTGCATGGTGGGGACCGTAACTGCTAATCCATACTGTTCCACTCAGCCAATACACACAGACCCCATTAAAGAGTGTGTGTGTGTTTGCGTGCGTGCATGCGTGACCAGAAGTCCCCACAAGACTGGTATTTTTTATTTTTTGACAAACTGGGGACATTTTGTTGGTTCCACAAGGTCAAATGCTATTTCTTAGGGGGTTATGGTTAGGTTTAGGGTTAGGAGCTAGGTTTAGGGTTAAAGGTTTGATTTTTGGGTTAAGGTAAGAGTACGGGTTAGGTTTAGGGTTAGGGTTTATGGAAAATAGGATTGTAAATGGGACGGAATTGTGTGTCTCCACAAGGTTAGCTGTTCAAGACTGTGAGTGTGTGTATGTCCCTATCTATCACACAGGCCTCATAATCTTCACGTGTCAGCCTCCCTTGGCCCCAAGGTAACCTTACTGTGACATGCAATTCAGTTGGCCCGGCTGGTAATGACTATTGATTTGGATTGTGTTCCTGTTCGAGAGGGAGAGGGACATGGAGGGACTGTGTCTTTTACTGCTTGGTCTGCTCCATGCGGAGATCCCCCTCACAAACAAACAACTTACCCTCCCCCAACACAATCACCAGTGTCGTCCACCCCCCTTTCCCTCACTTGCTCCGGCCCAGTGGAAGTGCATGTTGTAGGATCGGCATGGTGATTGCTGTCACCAACGCCCAGGGCAGAGGGGGAAATAGGGGGACGTTCATGGGTCTGTGTTGTCCTACGTTGTGTACTTGATTACCTAGTGCCTGGAGCAAGACTAGCTACCATAAACACAGTGGGTGGCTCTACCTGACTCCTGACCAACTGACATTAGAACACTTATGCAGTTTTTGAAGCTTTCCTCAGAATAATGTATTGTAGTTTATACTCAATATTATGACTGAATAAAAAGTATGAACACAATTAAATCGATATCTTACTGTACCTTAATACTACAAAAGAAAACTATCAACTTACATAACATCACCACAATACCATCTTTACATGTTGAATCACTAAAGGAATTGGTTTCAGATGGGAGAATATAATACCATTTTTTTCTTCATTGGCACCATTAAGCTGCCAGCAATATTTTTCATAGGGAGGAACCCCCATTCTGAGGTATAGTTTTATTACATGGTAATTTGAGGCATGGTTTGTTCATCTCAAGTGTTGCCGTCGGACATGCAAATCAAGCTGCGATATTTTCACTCCTCACAAGCCTACACATTATCACATTGTATTATCTACTGTACAGTTTATCTGCACAGTGAGAGGAGGGGAAAATTCCTTTCATCTTTGTATTTGTATTTATTAAGGATCGCTGCCTTGGCAGCGGCTACTCTTCCTGCGGTCCAGCTAAATTAAGGCAGTTACACAATTTAAAAAACATTACAATACATTTATAACAGATTTCACAACACATTAAGTGTGTGCCTTCAGGCCACTACTCTACTACCACATACAGTGGGGCAAAAAAGTATTTAGTCAGCCACCAATTGTGCAAGTTCTTCCACTTAAAAAGATGAGAGAGGCCTGTCATTTTCATCATAGGTACACTTCAACTATGACAGACAAAATGAGAAAAAAAATCCAGAAAATCACATTGTAGGATTTTTAATGAATTTATTTGCAAATTATGGTGGAAAATAAGTATTTAGTCAATAACAAAAGTTTACCTCAATACTTTGTTATATACCCTTTGTTGGCAATGACAGAGGTCAAACGTTTTCTGTAAGTCTTCACAAGGTTTTCACACACTGTTGATAGTATTTTGGCCCATTCCTACATGCAGATCTCCTCTAGAGCAGTAATGTTTTGGGGCTGTTGCTGGGCTACACAGACTTTCAACTCCCTCCAAAGATTTTCTATGGGGTTGAGATCTGGAGACTGGCTAGGCCATTCCAGAACCTTGAAATGCTTCTTACCAAGCCACTCCTTCGTTGCCCGGGCGGTGTGTTTGGGATCATTGTCATGCTGAAAGACCCAGCCACGTTTCATTTTCAATGCCCTTGCTGATGGAAGGAGGTTTTCACTCAAAATCTCACAATACATGGCCCCATTCATTCTTTCCTTTACACGGATCAGTCGTCCTGGTCCCTTTGCAGAAAAACAGCCTCAAAGCATGATGTTTCCACCCCCATGCTTCACAGTAGGTATGGTGTTCTTTGGATGCAACTCAGCATTCTTTGTCCTCCAAACACGACGAGTTGAGTTTTTACCAAGAAGTTCTATTTTGGTTTCATCTGACCATATGACATTCTCCCAATCTTCTTCTGGATCATCCAAATGCTCTCTAGCAAACTTCAGACGGGCCTGGACATGTACTGGCTTAAGCAAGGGGACACGTCTGGCACTGCAGGATTTGAGTCCCTGGCAGCGTAGTGTGTTACTGATGGTAGGCTTTGTTACTTTGGTCCCAGCTCACCGTTCTTGTGATCATTTTGACCCCACAGGGTGAGATCTTGCGTGGAGCCCCAGATCGAGGGAGATTATCAGTGGTCTTGTAAGTCTTCCATTTCCTAATAATTGCTCCCATAGTTGATTTCTTCAAACCAAGCTGCTTACCTATTGCAGATTCAGTCTTCCCAGCCTGGTGCAGGTCTACAATTTTGTTTCTGGTGTCCTTTGACAGCTCTTTGGTCTTGGTCATAGTGGAGTTTGGAGTGTGACTGTTTTATAATGATAACAAGTTCAAACAGGTGCCATTAATACAAGTAACGAGTGGAGGACAGAGGAGCCTCTTAAAGAAGAAGTTACAGGTCTGTGAGAGCCAGAAATTTTGCTTGTTTGTAGGTGACCAAATACTTATTTTCCACCATAATTTGCAAATAAATTCATAAAAAATCCTACAATGTGATTTTCTGGATTTTTTTTCTCATTTTGTCTGTCATAGTTGAAGTGTACCTATGATGAAAATGACAGGCCTCTCTCATCTTTTTAAGTGGGAGAACTTGCACAATTGGTGGCTGACTAAATACTTTTTTGCCCCACTGTATCTACAACACACAATCCATGTGTACGTGTGTGTATAGTGCATGTTATCGTGTGTGTGTATGCATGTGTCTGTGCCTATGTTTGTGTTGCTTCACAGTCCCTGCTATTCCATAAGTTGTATGGTGTATTTTTTTAAAATCTATTTTTACTGCTTTACTTGATGTGGAATATAGTTTAATGTTCAGCTGGGAGGGACGACTTGGAAAAGCATACCATGCAATTGTTTGAGGACGGCGCCCCACATCAGCATATTTTTCAACCAGCACAGGCTTCATAAACTCACAAATAGCGATTAAATAATCACTTACTTTTTGAAAATCGTCCTCAGTTTGCAATCCAAAGGGTCCCAGCTACAACATGCATGGTTGTTTTGTTAGATAAAATCCTTCTTTATATCCCAAAAAGTCTGTTTAGTTGGCGCCGTTGATTTCAACAATTCACTTTTTCAACATGCAGACAAAGGAATCCAAAAAACTAGCACTAAACTTTGTTAAAACAAGTCAAACTACGTTTCTATACAATCCTCAGGTACCCTAAAATGTAAATAAACTATAATATTTCATACGGAAAGAAAAGTCAAATTAGCAAGTGCGCGTCCCCTTTGTCGCACGCCCACAGACTGATTTCCCACTGTGACTCCCGGTACCAAAACTCAAAATTCTTCCTCGTTTTTGAAGAAACAAGCCTGAAACCTTGAACAAAGTTGACATCTAGTGGAAGCCATAGGAATTGCAATCTGGGAGCTGGAATTGCATAGGACCCATATCTTTCCATTGAAAGAGCATGGGATCTCAAAATAAAAGATTTCTGGTTGGTTTTTCTTGGGATTTTCAGCTACCATATCAATTGTTATAGTCTCATACATTATTTTTACATTTCTACAAACTTCAAAGTGTTTTCTATCCAGTAATACCATATGTGCATATGCTGGCTTTTGAGCCTGAGTAACAGACAGTTTACTTTGGGCATGTCAGTCAGGCGGAAATTCAGAAAAAGGACCCTAGGTTTACTTCTTAGGGCTAGGGTCCTTTTTCTGAAATTCCGCCTGACTGACATGCACCTTCTCCGTTTCCTCTGAACACAGAACACCCCCTACATACTAACTAACTTGATCTGACTAGAACTAGCATATACAGTGGCTTGCTAAAGTATTCACCCCCTTGGCATTTTTCCTATTTTGTTGCCTTACAACCTGGAATTAAAATGGATTTTCTTGGGGGTTTGTATCATTTGATTTACACAACATGCCTGCCACTTTGATGCAAAATGCAAAATATTTTTTATCGTGAAACAAACAAGAAATAAGACAACAAAACAGAAAACTTGAGAGTGCATAACTATTCACCCCACCAAAGTCAATACTTTGTAGAGCCACCTTATGCAGCATTTCCAGCTGCAAGTCTCTTGGGGTATGTCTCTATAAGCTTCGCACATCTAGCTACTGGGATTTTTGCTCATTCTTCAAAGCAAAACTGCTCCAGCTCCTTCAAGTTGGATGGGTTCCGCTGGTGTACAGCAATCTTTAAGTCAAACCACAGATTCTCAATTGGATTGAGTTCTGGGCTTTGTCTAGGCCATTCCATGACATTTAAATGTTTCCTCTTAAACCACTTAAGTGCCCAGTCTCAAATCCCTGGAAGACTGAAACAGGTTTCCCTCCAGAATATCCCTGTATTTAGCCCCATCCATCATTCCTTCAATTCTGATCAGTTTCCCAGTCCCTGCTGATGAAAAACATCCCCACAGCATGATGCTGCCACCACCGTGCTTCACTGGGATGGTATTCTCGGGGTGATGAGAGGTGTTGGGTTTGCGCCAGACATAGTGTTTTCCTTGATGGCCAAAAAGCTACATTTTAGTCTCATCTGACAAGAGTACCTTCTTCCATATTTTGGGGGAGTCTCGCACATGCCTTTTGGCGAACACCAAACATGTTTGCTTATTTTTTTCTTTAAGCAATGGCTTTTTTTCTGGCCACTCTTCCATAAAGCCCAGCTCTGGGGTCTTTCAGAACAGGTGTATATATATATTGAGATCATGTGACAGATCATGTAACACTTAGATTGCACACAGGTGAACTTTATTTAACTAATTATGTGACTTCTGAAGGTAATTGGTTGCACCAGATCTTATTTAGGGGCTTCATAGCAAAGGGGGTGAATACATATGCATGCACCACTTTTCCGTTTGACATTTTTTGTAATTTTTTGAAACAAGCTTTTTTTTCATATCAATTCACCAATTTGGACTATTTTGTGTATTACATGAAATCCAAATAAAAATCCATTTAAATTACAGGTTGTAATGCAACAAAATAGGAAAAACAGGGGGATGAATACTTTTGCAAGGCACTGTACTGTAGACCTACTAATTTACAGTCTGTATATTTAGAAACTGAAACAGATTATATTATACCCTATATGTGTTTGTTTTAGTCTTGGTTTTCTCCCAACATGGAGAGAGTACGGTTGGGTGAGTGGTCACCGGTCAAACATGCTAAGCACAACCCCCCCCCCTCAACATTTGCACGTACAATATACACACTGACTCTAACCGACAGACAGACAGACAGACAGACAGACACTCTCTCTGCCTAGAAGGCACATATACACAACACAAAACAGACTCTCTCTCTCTCTTTCTGTCAAATATCCCTCCGTGTGTGTGGGTGGTCAGGGAGGCTCAGCTCAGTTGCCAGGCAGAGGGGTCAGAGAGGTAATGAGATGCTTTGAGAGAGAGTGACAGGGGTGTGCATGTGTAAATAATCTATTAATTAAAGGGAGGAGTGGAATGAATAGGAAACCTTTTCCTGTGATATCTTCATCCTTCCATCCTCCCCTCCCCTCCCCCCTCCACTCCTCCTCTCACACTCTCCAGGTTCACACAGATCCACAAAGAGACGTTTATTGGGAGATTAAAGCCAAATCTTCTAGATTGCTGTATAAAAAGGTAATTTGCAATATTAAACTGACTTTTATCTATATGCAAATGACTCCCCTCCTCCACTGATTTGAATAATTTATGTGAAGGTTTGAAAGTGAGGTGGGTGTCTCTTGCCGTCGAAAGATAACCCAGTTAGGCTATAAAGGAAACTATTAACCATTTTTTTTTTACCAGAGTTTATTTCTTTCAATTACAGCAATTGCTTTCCTCTGGGTTGAGCTGTGGGTGCCAACGTTATGGTTATTGCACTCTTTCTCTGTGAATATTTTGCCTGCGGGGCTTTCACCGGGTAGAGTAATGTCAATATCAGGTGCTCGGCTCATTCCTCAAGCCTCCGTCAAACCTCTTGTCACACATCAAGACGTCATGCCTCTCAGACATGGGGACATGGGTAATTTCATCTCACGTCGAAGATGTTTGTTGTCGTGTGTCGGCTCTTACTAGCTATGACTCCTGTTCTCTTCAATAGCCCAGGCATCACTCTCCTGTCTGTCACATGACCAGAGTGGCACAGGCACGGTCCAGGGAGAGACACCTCAAAGTAAAGACACTTTTATGTTGATGAGTGGTGGTAGAAGACTGGCTCTTTGTACCTTCTGTCATCATGCTTACAATGAGGAGAACTCTCTCTCCTGCTGTTATTAAGACTCCAGCCACCCTAGTCATAGACTGTTCTCTCTGCTACTGCACAGCAAACGGTACCGGAGCGCCAAGTCTAGGTCAAAGAGGCTTCTAAACAGCTTCTACCCCCAAGCCATAAGACTCCTGAACAGCTTATCAACTGGGGCGGCAGGTAGCCTAGTGGTTAGAGCGTTGGACTAGTAACCGAAAGGTAGCAACATCGAATCCCCGAGCTGACAAGGTAAAAAAAAATCTGTTGTTCTGCCCCACTGTTCCCACGCTGTCATTGAAAATATGAATTTGTTCTTAACTGCCCAGTTAAAAAAATAAAATGGCTACCCAGACTATTTGCACTGCCTCTTCTAAGCTTCTGTAATTATCTATGCATAGTCACTTTAATAACTCTCTAATAATATTACCTTGACACCGATAGCCCTGTATTTTTACTGCTGCTCTTTAGTTATTTCTTATCTCTTACTTTTTTAGGTATTTTCTTAAAACAGCTTTGTAAGTAAGCATTTCACTGTAAGGTTGCATTACCGAATACCTGTTGTATTCGGCGCATGTGACAAATACAATTTGATTTGATTTACTGAACTGTTGTAGAGTCCATCTTTATTCCCTTCACTACACTGAGATGACCAAATCATAGTTAGCTCATAGTTGTCTACTGTTACAGTACAGAATATGTAGGCCGCATGTCAATAACACTGGGGTGTGTTTGTACATTTTAAGAGCTCTCTGTCTGTTCCTAATTTGATTTGATGAAACGCGAATATACATCTTCCACTTGTTCGAAAAAAAAAATACAAACTCCACTGGGGAATGATCTCATCTACTCAAAGAGGTCAAAGGGCAATGAACAGCCATAGTCTTAGACTCACTCCCAAAGGGAAATGTACTTCAAACACTGATGTCTTCCCAAACCATACCATTCCGATTGCGTACTGTTATGAATGGAGAGTAAGGATAGAAATGGTCACATTTTGTACACCATCACCAAGTTACAGTATGCCCTTTGTCCATCCCGTATTCACCTCAGCTTAAACAAACTTGTCTGTCTTTCAAAAAACCTTCTCTGTATATCTTCTAATGTTATTATCATTCAAAACAGGGGCATTCAAACCCCATTTTTGTCATCAATTATATGCATTCAGTTAATGTCAATGTACCATAGCAGCTACACTTACTCCTGAGAATGCCTGTTTAAGACATAGACAATGTAACAGTGAGAGATTTATACAACCGGCTCTAAAGGTTGGACAAAGGTTCATCTCAACGCTGGTCGCTAATTGAGGATTGTACATGTACATCATCTCTTTCTCTCCGCTATTTTGGCAGAATGACATGTGGCCAATGGCCCAGCAGTGTTCTCAGAGGATCGTTCTGTTATGGGGCGATGACATTAGTGTGTGAGGTGAGGTCACCATAGTGATGATCTTATCTCCCAGAAGGATATATTAGGGAACAATAACACGTTTAATATCCTGCTCTTTAGGACGGGACCTATTCTCCTCCTCCTGCCCCTTCTCTTCCTGCTGCTTGCCCTCCTCGTCCCCCGCGGCGGAGCCAGAGTAAAAGCCCCATCCAGAAAGACATTACTGATATTATCACATCTCAATATTTCTCATCCTTTATAATTTGATCCACAGCTCTGGTCTTGTGCTGTTTGCTTTGATCTTTATCCTGGTTCTCCTCGTATGTGAAGCTGATCTGACAATATGACAGAACGAGGGGATATGTGTCTCAACATTCTGTCATCTAACCTTTACTACCTCCAAATTAATTTCAGCCATATGGAAGAAATAATCTCAAACTCAAAGTAATAATCAAATTGATGGTACAAAAGATTTAAAAGTATTTTCGCCCTCAAAATGCTGGCAGAGATGCAGCATCTCTATATTATTTTTTAAAGTATATCATTGTCAGCTAATATAATGCTGTGTATTCACAGTGACAAGTGGTTTGGTGGGCATTAGGACCTGCTGCCGTCACATCTCGACTGGTTTCCTGTATTAGGTCTTGTAAGGCATGGTCTCAAACAAGGTCTCCGTGGCTACCGATTTCAAAACAAAACAGCCTAATTGGTTGTTCGTTAATAGGTTTATTTCAGGCACATGCTTGGGTGCCTTTATTGTAGCTTACAGGGTCTTGCTCTCCAAGGGCATTTGTGAAAGAGGAGGATAAGAACTACACAGGGAATATCAGAGAGAGAGAGAGAGAGAAAGAGAGAGAGAATAATCACACTAAATACAAGACATTGAAAAGGAAGACACACATCTTTGTGCTATTTGCCTTCGATTGGGAGGCATATTTTAGACGCTGTGCTATTTTATCGTTGCCTAGGAAATGCTTGCTGGATCCATGAGAAACCTGTAGATGTAATACGGCCTCATTTGGAGAGCTAGTACGACTGAAGCAAATATTTGTATAATAAACAATCTATTTCTTTACAGCACGAACAAACGTTCTCTTAAACCATCAAGCCAGGGTCAAAACATTGAATACTGAATGTATACATAACAACACAATCACCTGTGTCGGTCTGTGCAGGAAGGAACTGGTGACACTTGAGGGGAAGAACATCACGCATATTTACGGTCTCTGGCTTAAAACGATCAATGAGAACACAATTACTGAGCCTTACTTATGGCTGCGTCCCCCACTGTGGTGGGGCTAGGACTTGAAGAGTTACATAATATTAGTCTGGCATTGTTAACAGCAAACATTCAGCTTGGAATTAACACACTGAGGCTGTCAGGGTGAGGAGAGAAAGGAGAATCAAATAGCATCAATGGGGATTCTCTGTAAAGCAGCGAAGTGGATTTTGCCTGTGAAAATATCTAATTGTGACACTAGCAGAATCCATTGAGATGTTTTCAATCTCCACCTAGTCCTCCTAGAGAAGTATCAGTGACAAAAGAATAACGAATGGACAGAATTCACGAGCCGCACTGCAGAAACCCACACTGAGAAAATACCTTTCATAAAAAAATACACTATACAGTGTAATGCATAAAAAAATACACTATACAGTGTAATGCATAAAAAAATACACTATACAGTGTAATGCATAAAAAAATACACTATACAGTGTAATGCATAAAAAAATACACTATACAGTGTAATGCATAAAAAAATACACTATACAGTGTAATGCATAAAAAAATACACTATACAGTGTAATGCATAAAAAAATACACTATACAGTGTAATGCATAAAAAATTGTGTTCCTCTCTCACCCTCTTCTCCCCCCCCCCCCCCCCTCTCTGGACTTGAGGGAAAGAAGGAACCATTATCTTTCCTTCCTCCCTTAATTAAACAGTTTTACTTACGCTTTTAATTTCTGTCATTTTCAGATCTCTGTTGATAAGAAGGATATGTTATTTTTTTTTGTTCAGTTATGTTTTTTGTTCTAAACATAACCGTTGCTTCGCAGTCAGACAGTAATTCATCGAGTCATCTAATCAAACCCCCTGCGGTGAGACCACATACTCTCAGGAGAAAGGTCTATGTGCTGTGACTAACTGGGAGAATTTGACTTGAGAAAAGCATTTCCTCATTTATAAAAGAGACCACATTCCTATATGATTGTGTTCAATAGGTGTGGCCAGTCGGATCAGTACTGTAAATATAAGACCTGGCCATCACAAGGTTTTTGTGACTTAGCGTGTACATGTGCATGTTTGCGCGCCTGCATACATACATACTAGCTTGCATATCTATTTTCTCTATGTACGTGTGAGCGAGAGACCATGTGCAGATACAGTACATGCAATGCCTTGATCTATGCCAATATCACTGTCATTAGAGGTGGAGCCTTTCATAAATCTATCCATAGGCATAACTGTGGAGATGAAATGCCAATTCTCCTTGAAGGACACTGAGCTTTTCTCCAAAAGATGGGCTGATAACAACTTGACAGAACCAAGGCTGACCTAGAATACAGTGCTGGCATGTCATTTGCATGTATTGATGTAATACATGCATCTGTATAACTCCAATTTGTTTGGCGACTGGCATTTGCAATCAGTGTATTCAGGCTCATACAAGAGCAAATATTATAGAAAGGGGGGAGAAGAGCAGTCAAAAATACATAAAAGGAATTTCATTGGGTATATTGAATGAGTGGAATTTCTGGCATATTACATGTCAGTAATCCCAGAGAAACAGGCCAAAAAGGATTACAATTGTGTTGTGACTTACATGCCGCCTACATCGGCCAAGCA
Organism: Oncorhynchus nerka; assembly: GCF_034236695.1. Classification (NCBI taxonomy): domain Eukaryota; kingdom Metazoa; phylum Chordata; class Actinopteri; order Salmoniformes; family Salmonidae; genus Oncorhynchus; species Oncorhynchus nerka. Next base: position 27,276,004 of record NC_088417.1, read on the forward strand.
CGTGCGTCCGTCCGTGTGTGCCATCATGCAAATGTTGATTGTGTCCATCCTCACCAGACGTGCTCATGACACTCCGGTTCAAATATCAAAACCAACTGTGAACCAACCAATTTGGGGGCAGGTCAAAAAACACATGAAACATTGATGAACATTTTGTTAGCTAGCTGTTTGTAGCTAGTTTCTCCTGGGAGATGAACATTTTGTTAGCTAGCTGTTTGTAGCTAGTTTGTCCTGGGAGATGAACATGTTGTTAGCTAGCTGTTTGTAGCTAGTTTGTCCTGGGAGATGAACATTTTGTTAGCTAGCTGTTTGTAGCTAGTTTGTCCTGGGAGATGAACATGTTGTTAGCTAGCTGTTTGTAGCTAGTTTGTCCTGGGAGATGAACATTTTGTTAGCTAGCTGTTTGTAGCTAGTTTGTCCTGGGAGATGAACATGTTGTTAGCTAGCTGTTTGTAGCTAGTTTGTCCTGGGAGATGAACATTTTGTTAGCTAGCTGTTTGTAGCTAGTTTGTCCTGGGAGATGAACATGTTGTTAGCTAGCTGTTTGTAGCTAGTTTGTCCTGGGAGATGAACATGTTGTTAGCTAGCTGTTTGTAGCTAGTTTGTCCTGGGAGATGAACATGTTGTTAGCTAGCTGTTTGTAGCTAGTTTGTCCAGGGAGATGAACATTGGCTTGTTATTTTACCTGACATTTGGTCTTCTTTTTAGCTGGGTCTTTGTAGAATTTTGACCTGAAGTCATACAAAATTGTGTTTCTCTTCTCCGATGATTAATTCACAGATAAAAATGGAAACCTCGTTCATTAAACCCCACATGGGTTTGTATCTTCCTGATATTCAATAAGGAGGGAGTGGTTGGCACGTCTCAAATAGAACCAAGTTTTATTTTAGTGCTTGGCTACGCAGACGCTCATTCACGCATTCAAGCGTTGTGGGTGAAATGATTGAATAACATAACATGTATGTATAGATGTATTTTGCAACGCTCGCACACGCAATGTGGCCAGTGAGGTTTGCATGTTAGTCTTCTTCAAGATGTGTGAAACCACGCATTCAAGATGTGTGAAACCACACATTCAAGATGTGTGAAACCACGCATTCAAGATGTGTGAAACCACGCATTCAAGATGTGTGAAACCACGCATTCAAGATGTGTGAAACCACGCATTCAAGATGTGTGAAACCACGCAATTCGCCTCATTGAACACTGTTTTGTCTTCTTCTTTCAGAATAAAACACACAAACACATATCCTGGTCACTTGAAAACAATTGTTGTATTCTCATATTTTGAAAGCTTTAATAATATGAATTCTTTATCATATGAAGGATCTGATAACTGATAGGCTTTCAAATATAATTTCTCCATCAGGAAGGAAACATTTCATTGATGTATTAAATAAATGTATTAAATAAAAAGCCTTGTTTAAGACACAAACAGTCAAAAAGTTGAGCAAGAAAATCACCAAGACCACAAAAAAAAGATTTAAAAAATAAGCCACATTTTGTGAAACCTCCCTGGTCTGTGATTATTCTCAGCGTACACATTTGAGGATGTTGGTAATCATGTGTAATGTGCCGTTGGGAGCTGAACAGGAGAAAAGGTGAATCTGAGGAAACCTTTACCAGGGGAGCCTGGATCACAATTAACTGTATGGTGTGTGTGTGTGTGCGTGTGTGTGTGCGTGTGTGTCTGTGTCTGTGTGTGTGTGTGTGTGTGTGTGTGTGTGTGTCTCTGTGTGTGTGTGTGTGACCGAGGCATTTGCATCATTTTTGGGGGATGAAACAACATCTGATCTCAAGCAAGATAAAAAATATTAAAAAGTAATGAGCCTAAAATAACCCCAATTAACGCCTTATATTGGCTTAATGTTCACGGCAGAAGCAAATAAACTTTGACCCATCGTAAAAAATGTGGCAAAGGATTTTCAGCTAATTAAAATTGTGTCTGTAAAATTAGTTTTTAGCACTCATTTTGTTAGCTGATAGTCTCTTGCTTGGATTGTGTCTATGATGTACATCAGCAGAACAGTGCTAAGCACATACATTTCCACCAAAGTTTTGTTCTCAGAAAGCATTCACACCAATAATATAATACAAAGTAGTTTGAGCCTTCCACACACAAGTATCTAGTCATAGAGAGAGATGAGTGTTCAAAGCATAACAAAACTGAATTGATTATGTATTACATTTACATTTAAGTCATTTAGCAGACGCTCTTATCCAGAGCGACTTACAAATTGGTGCGTTCACCTTAAGACATCCAGTGGAACAGCCACTTTACAATAGTGCATCTAAATCTAGTAAGGGGGGTGAGAAGGATTACTTTATCCTATCCTAGGTATTCCTGAAAGAGGTGGGGTTTCAGGTGTCTCCGGAAGGTGGTGATTGACTCCGCTGTCCTGGCGTCATGAGGGAGTTTGTTCCACCATTGGGGGGCCAGAGCAGATTGTGAGATTCTCCAGCTAGCACATTTAGTTCCTTGGAAGTTATGGGAATGTGGGTTTTTGGTTTCACATTGATTCTGGGAACGAAATCATACGAAATCATGGTAAAACTGAACATTATTTGAACAGAAATTAACATTTTATTTCCAGGTTGCAGGGAGGTACTGAGGACATTTTACTATGGTTCCCTGAAAGTTTTCCTGGGAGGTTTTATTAACGTTCCGAGAACTAACATTTGAGGTAATTATAAGGTAATTCAATAACACTCTGAAAACATGTTTCGATAGGACTTTTAATAACACTGCCAGCTTACATGAACTGTTTCTAACTCCAAGCACAGATAGGACACATGGAAATGAATTTGCTTAGACATTAATCATTAATCTTTTTTTATTGTGGTCAGTGAGATTCAAACCTATAATCTTCTGTTTTCTATCAATCAAAATAGTCCACTGCGCCACCAGGATGGAGCTAGCATGCCATTTTTTTGTCATACAAAGCTATTTTAGTCTATTCAAACAGCCCATTTCAAAGGAAACTAGCAACAATCAGGTGTGGCCAATTAGCACACCTGAACACACTTAGCAAGATAGAGGATAGAGTTTTGTTCACGCTTTCAACAGAATGTATATGTTTTTAAATTACATCCTTAGAACGTTCTTTGAACGTTACCAATGTTTTCTTGTGATTTTATGGAACGCTTTCTTAATGTTCTAAGAAAATGACTTTTAATACAACCACGAGGAACCTTGCTGAACATTTTATGCTGAAGTACTGACATTCCCACAAAATAATGTTTCTTAATGTTCTCTGAACAATTTGAGGACATTGCTTTAAATAGAACCATAAGGACACCTGTTTTGTTTCTTTATATATGTACTTTTAGAATATACACTGCTCAAAAAAATTAAGGGAACACTTAAAATAACACATCCTAGATCTGAATGAATGAAATATTCTTATGAAATACTGTTTTTCTTTACATAGTTGAATGTGCTGACAATAAAATCACACAAAAATTATCAATGGAAAACAAATTTATCAACCCATGGAGGTCTGGATTTGGAGTCACACTCAAAATTAAAGTGAAAACCACACTACAGGCTGATCCAACTTTGATGTAATGTCCTTAAAACAAGTCCAAATGAGGTACAGTAGTGTGTGTGGCCTCCACGTGCCTGTATGACCTCCCTACAATGCCTGGGCATGCTCCTGATGAGGTGGCGGATGGTCTCCTGAGGGATCTCTTCCCAGACCTGGACTAAAGCATCCGCCAACTCCTGGACAGTCTGTGGTGCAACGTGGCGTTGGTGGATGGAGCGAGACATGATGTCCCAGATGTGCTCAATTGGATTCAGGTCTGGGGAACGGACGGGCCAGTCCATAGCATCAATGCCTTCCTCTTGCAGGAACTGCTGACACACTCCAGCCACATGAGGTCTAACATTGTCTTGCATTAGGAGGAACCCAGGGCCAACCGCACCAGCATATGGTCTCACAAGGGGTCTGAGGATCTCATCTTGGTACCTAATGGCAGTCAGGCTACCTCTGGCGAGCACATGGAGGGCTGTGCGGCCCCCCAAAGAAATGCCACCCCACACCATGACTGACCCACCGCCAAACCGGTCATGGTGGAGGATGCTCCTACGGCCTCCTCCACGTCTCCTGATGTACTGGCCTGTCTCCTGGTAGCACCTCCATGCTCTGGACACTACGCTGACAGACGCAGCAAACCTTCTTGCCACAGCTCACATTGATGTGCCATCCTGGATGAGCTGCACTACCTGAGCCACTTGTGTGGGTTGTAGACTCCGTCTCATGCTACCACTAGAGTGAAAGCACCGCCAGCATTCAAAAGTGACCAAAACATCAGCCAGGAAGCATAGGAACTGAGAAGTGGTCTGTGGTCACCACCTGCAGAACCACTCCTTTATTGGGGGTGTCTTGCTAATTGCCTATAATTTCCACCTGTTGTCTATTCCATTTGCACAACAGCATGTGAAACGTATTGTCAATCACTGTTGCTTCCTAAGTGGACAGTTTGATTTCATAGAAGTGTGATTGACTTGGGAGTTACATTGTGTTGTTTAAGTGTTCCTTTCATTTTTTTGAGCAGTGTATATTACCTGTCTGTAATCTGAACCACTCACCACTCACAGAAAAAAAGGAAACCTTATCCTGAAGTACTGAAATCCACACCTAACCAACATATGGTTCTCAGAATGTTATGTGCTAGCTGGGCATCCTGTACCATTACCAGATGTCACATACTGACCATAGAGAGACCTTATTTTCTATGTTAGAGTAGAGTAGTCAGGGCGTGACTGGGGGTTAGTCTAGTTTATTATTTCTATGTGGGGTTCTAGTTTTGTTTTTCTATGTTGGTGATTGGCATGATTCCCAATTAGAGGCAGCTGGTAATCGTTGTCTCTAATTGGGGATCATATTTAAGTATAATTTTTTCCACGTGTTTGTGGGATATTGTTTATGTGTAGTTGTATGTCAGCACTCCAGTGTCGTCACGTTTCGTTATTCTTTTGTTATGTGGTTCACTTACTTTAAATAAATAAAGATGTGGAACCCAGATCACGCTGCATGTTGGTCCGAGTTTGCTTTCAACGATTGTGACAGAATATCCCACCACACCAGGACCAAGCAGTGTGCTACAATGGGGAAAATAAGTTGGACCTGGGAGGAAATAATGGAAGGACAGGAGATCCTTCCTTGGCAGGAGTCACAGCAAACGCAAGGAGAGAAGGGAGAACAGCGACGACGCCGGGGGTCGTGGCCACAAGGAAAGCTCAAAAGACAGCCCAAATCTTTTTGGGAGGGGGGGCACACGGGGTGGTCGGCGGAGCCGAGGTATGAACCAGGGTCGGTCGGCCCAGGGAGAGTGCCAGAGTCTGTCTGGGAGTCAATGGAACAGTGCGAGGAGGGATACCGGAGAATGGAGTTGGCGAGGAGTATGCGGCAACGCAGGCGTTTGGAGGAGTGTGTTACCAGTCCGGTGCAATCTGTGCCGGTCCCACGCATCAGGCCTCTAGTGCGCCTCCCCAGTCCGGTACATCCTGTGCCTGCTCCTCGCACTCACCCAGATGTACGCCTCCACAGCCCAGTACGTCCTGTGCTAGCCGTGCGAGGTGTGTCATCGTTCCGCTACAATTTGTGCCGGCTCTACGCACCAGGTCTTCAGTGCGCTTCCACAGCCCAGTGCGTCCTGTGCCTCCTCCTCGCACTTGTCATGTGAGGTGTGTTATCGAACTGGTACAATTGATGCAGGCTATACGCACCAGGTCTGCGGTGCGCCTTCACAGCCCAGTACGTCCTGTTACTTCTCACCACACTCGCCCTGAAGTGCGTGTCACCAGTCCAGTACCACCTGTACCGGCCCCACGCATCAGGCCTCCAGTGCGCCTCCCCATTCCAGTACGTCCTGTGTCTCCTCCACGCACTCGCCCTGAAGTGTGTGTCACCAGTCCGGTGCCACCTGTACCAGCCCCACGCATCAGGCCTCCAGTGCGCTTCTCCAGTCCGGCACGTCCTGTGCCTGCTCCTCCTCCTCCTGAGACGGTCTACGGTCCGGAACCTCCTGAGACGGTCCACGGTCCGTAACCTCCGGCAATGGTCCACGGTCCGTAACCTCCGGCAACGGTCCACGGTCCAGAGCTTCCAAACACGGCGTCCAGTCCAGCTCAATGGCAGGAGCCCTCCTCTGCGCCGATGCCCAGTCCAGACACGGCGTCCAGTCCCGCTCCATGGCAGGAGCCTTCCTCTGCACCGAGGTCAAGTCCAGGCAGTGTTCAGCCTGGGTCCATGGCTGGATCCGCGGGATGAGAGGGTTCTTCGGCCCGCACCAGAGCCGACACTGGTTTCAGGTTATCACTCCATTGTCGTCACGTTTCGTTATTCTTTATGGTTTTGTTATGTGGTTCACTTACTTTAAATAAATGAAGATGTGGAACCCAGATCACGCTGCACGTTGGTCCGAATATGCGTCCAACGATCGTAACACCAGAACATGGTGTAAAGGTTGTATGCAAAAAAATAGCTATAGGACAACCACGCTCTCAGTATGCTGTAGGAAGCATAAGGTTCTCAGAATTCTATGTGCTCGCTGGGTCACAATCTAACAGATATCAAAATGATCAATTCATTCCACTCTTTTGAGATTGCGTGGAAGGGTTTAAAAAGCACATGATGTTTCTCACTGGATATTGTATTTTGGCTAGATTTGTTTTAACCCGGTCACTGTATCTGTATTATCTTCCTTGGTGGACAGACTGTTTGATTGATTTGCGAGAGACTGAAGGGGAATTGCCATGGCAATTAGACAAAGCTTTAGTCTCCTGCATGAAGAGAAACATAGTCAGACTGTGGGGATGCTATGACAACATCAGAGAAAACAAAATCAAGACAAAACACCATGTTCAATGCAGATATATCCTCTCTTTCTCTTCTCACAGACATGCATGTGTGGCACGCACGAACGCACACGCACACAGTCTCATTCAACTCTCACTGTTATTGTGCAGATTACTGTCAGTATGGCCTGCATCGGGGAGGCATAGCAGAGCGGGAATTCGTGGAGTGCAGGGCGAGTGTGTGACACTCCAGAGCCATGTGTGTGTATGCGTAAGTGCATGTGTGTGTGCATGTCCGCAGCTAAATCAGTGGAGCTGCGAGGGCTGTTTGAACAGTGAGCCTAGGGGATAATCCCAGGGGCATTCTTCATCCCCACAGGAAGGGATGGATCCCCCAGCATGGGCACACACACTACAGCATGGGCACACTATCCCTCCTACCTCTACCTCATCGCTCAATCTCGATCTTCCTCTCGCTCTCTCGTTCCATATCTCTCTCTCTCTTATCCTTTCTCAATCTAGCTCTCACTTAATTCTCCTACCTCCCGTTTGCACTCTGTCCCTCCCCGTCCTCTCTCTTGCCTTCCTTCTCTCAGTCTCCATCTCTCACTTATGTTTCATACCTCCCATGCTTGCACTCTCTCTCCTCATCCTTTCTTTCTTTCTTTCTCCCTCCTTCTACCCTTTCCCCTATTTCTCTCTGTCCCCATCTCCCTCCCTCTCCCCATCTCTCCACCCTAGCTTCCAGCGGTGCGGTGCGGTGGGGGATCAGTCGTGTGGCCTTTTATCCTTCTGCTTTCCAAGTACTGAGACGTCTAAGGGTCATTGACTACACAGCGTAGTGTCTCAGTTTGCCAGGCTGCAGCCTGTACATCATCCCACAGTACATTGAGTCTGTCCCCTCTGCTAGGCCCAGGCCCACTGTGGTCCACAGCACCATAATGACACTCTGCTTCACTCTGCTTCTCCACAGTCCAACACCACAGAGACAGCTTTACACCACACAGGGCTCTAAAGGGGATTGATGGGCCAGGCGGGAAGATTCTAGAACACACTATTGACCACATGCCCAGTTCTTTTACCTATTGTTATTGTTCGTTATGGATACATTTGATTTGGGGGGTTTTGGGGTTCTTATTGCTAAAAACAGGACACAGGGCTGTTGGGTTGTTTTCATATGAACTCCACAGATGAAGCACAGGGACATCAGGTGGAGGGATTTATATTTGTTGTTACGGTAGTCAAACTTGCAATTTCACAGAAAGCAAAGATAATTTCATACAAACATTGAGTCTCTTCATAGCCTCTGTACGATGGTGGTGATGGATGGTAATGATGATGATGGTGGTGATGATGATGGTGGTGGTGGTGGTGATGATGACGGTGACCATGATGATGCTGGTGGTAATGATGACGATGGTGATAATATTTAGTGATGTTGATGGTGTTGGTACGTTAATGCCAGGAGCACCTGAGCTAAACATCAGACCAGGGTGTAATGCACCACTCCACCTGCTGTCCCTGTAACTGTTGTGTCTGTGGTCAATGGGCCTGCCAATAATTCCACACCGCCTCCCAGAGCCCCAAAGAGTGGTCCATTTGCCTTGTGAGCTAATCACTTCCATTAGCATTTATCAGCACTGTCTGTCAGGGGACCACTTTGCTAGCATCTGCTTTATGCTGCCTGCCTGTGCTCTAAAAGGGAGGACGCTCCATCCTGCAGGCCCGGGCGGCTCCAGAGCAGAGGGAAGGTAGCGCCAGCCAGGGTTCATTCATTTATGGCTTTTGGGGCACACTGCGGTATTAGCGGCAGCTGAAAGGCTTTTCCCCACAAATCTGCTAAAAACAATGGTATTTCCAGACTAAATGCAAGCCATGATGGGGCCCTTGGTTCATTTGAACCTCTCTCACACACACACACACACACACACACACACACACACACACACACACACACACACACACACACACCCTCCCCCTGAACATCACCCTCATTTAGTGTAGCAAAAAAACAAGACCATTTCATTCCGGCAGGTTTGGATGATTTGGATAATGCAGTGCCTGGGCAAAACCCTTGACAGGGAAGGCTGGTAGCCAGGCACCGAGCGAACCCTGAACTGATGCTTGGTGGCACCACCGGGCAGAGGGCCAGGCCAGACTCAGTTGAGAAGATGGAGAAATTTAATTATTGAAGACGTGATGCCACAGACATCCTAGTTCCTTCCCACAGGATGATTCTATTAAGGAAGCAAATAAGATTTTATACAGCTATTGGATTTATTCCTAACTGCCTCAGCCACATACATTCAGCAGTTGGGGCTAATTTCTGTAAGGGTGTATCTACGGTATGCAATCTAACAGGTTTTGGGGGAATTATCTGAAGTCACGAGACAGAGATACAGTATATTGTTCCGTTTTGGAAGCTTCCCAGTTAGAACTTAGGCAGGGGGAAATGAATGAAAAAAGACTCCAGCTCCATTTCAATCATGATTTCTAAAACAACAGTATCCTGCCTTCCCTGTGACGAGTGAGATTGAATAGGGGTTGGTGGTCAGAGTGCCGGACTGTGCCGAGGACCGATACCTTCTTGAATATACAATACCTATTGAATATACAATGCCTAGTGAATATCTACTTATGAGTGTGGCAGAGCACATTTTCCAACATCAACACAGGTATGTCTATGTTTCATGCACATCACATAGCAATGATGTCATTCCATGTGCCAAAATATTTCCCTCACATAATCTATTCTACATTGTGTCTCCTACTTCAACACCATTGATGGTAATCTATTGCTTTAGTCAAATGAGGTATCTTATACTCAGCTGGCCCCTCCCCGGATTTTGTGTTAAACGCTCTACAACAAAGCTTTCTTAGTGTCCAACAAGCTTTCTCTACCATTAACCTCGTTCGGAACACCTCCAAAACAAAGGTCATGTGGTTAGGTAAGAAGAACGCCCCTCTCCCCACCGGCATGATTACTACCTCTGAGGGTTTAGAGCTTGAGGTAGTCACCTCATACAAGTACTCGGGAGTACGGCTAGATGGTACACAGTCCTTCTCTCAGCACATATCAAAGCTGCAGGCTAAGGTTAAATCTAGACTTGGTTTCCTCTGTCGTAATTGCTCCTCTTTCACCCCAGCAGCCAAACTAACCCCTGATTCCTAAACTGGTCATCTCTGTATACCCGTCGCAAGACCCACTGGTTGATGCTTATTTATAAAACCCTCTTAGGCCTCACTCCCCCTTTATCTGAGATACCTACTGCAGCCATCATCCTCCACATACAACACCCGTTTTGCCAGTCACATTCTGTTGAAGGTCCCCAAAGCACACACATCCCTGGGTCGCTCCTCTTTTCAGTTCACTGCAGCTAGCGACTGGAACAAGATGCAAAAAACACTTAAACTGGACAGTTTTATCTCCATCTCTTCATTCAAAGACTCAATCACGGATACCTCTTACTGACAGTTGTGGCTGCTTCGCGTGATGTATTGTTGTCTCTACTTTTTTTTCCCTCTTTTTTTTTACCCCTTTTTCCCCCCAATTTTCATGGTATCCAATTGTTTTAGTAGCTACTATCTTGTCTCATCACTACAACTCCCGTACGGGCTCGGGAGAGACGAAGGTTGAAAGTCATGCGTCCTCTGATACACAACGCAACCAAGCCGCACTGCTTCTTAACACAGCACGCATCCAACCCGGAAGCCAACCACACCAATGTGTCGGAGGAAACACTGTGCACCTGACAAGCTTGGTTAGCGTGCACTGCGCTCGGCCGGTGCGCGATGAGACAAGGATATCCCTACCGGCCAAACCCTCCCTAACCCAGACGACGCTAGGCGAATTGTGCGTCGCCCCACGGACCTCCCGGTCGCGGCCGGTTACGACAGAGCCTGGGCGCGAACCCAGGGTCTCTGGTGGCACAGCTGGCGCTGCAGTACAGCGCCCTTAACCGCTGCGCCACCCAGGAGGCCCATGTCTCTACCTTCTTGCCCTTTGTGCTGTTGTCTGTGCCCAATAATGTTAGTACCATGTTTTGCTGCTGCCATGTTGTGTTGCTGCCATGCTGTTGTTGTCGTCTTAGGTCTCTAAACAAAAAACACAATCCTGTTTTTTGTTTAGTGTGTTCCATTCACTTACAGGTAGTAGCTAGTATACTAGGAATGCTATCAAACCCATGTCCCAATGGCCTCTGAGAGACAAGGAAAGGAAGAGGTTCATTCACAGAAGTGACTGCCAACAGCTAATACAAGGGGAGCGAGAGAAGCCGGTGTTAAGGGAAACTCTGGGAACTCTGTCATCCGGTGAAGAATCGACTTTGTCAAGGGGATTAACATGGTGGCCAAGTTAACAACAAACAGACATAAAGAGAGAGAGACAAAGAGGGAGGGGGAGAGAGAGAGAGAGAGAGAGAGAGAGAGAGAGAGAGAGAGAGGTGAAGGAGGAAAAGCAATTACAAGTGCTTGACAAGACAGCTGTGCTAGTAGTGCATTGGGAGGGAGACGTCTGTGGTGACACACACACAGACACACACACACACACACACACACACACACACACACACACACACACGTACCTGCGATAGACATGGCCTTAAAGAGACATTTGAGGGGAAGAGATGTTTTGATCAAAGCTTTGCCTCCTGGAATGCCAGTGTCAAGGTAATTCTCCCAGGTACTGTGTTCTTCAAAGCGGACTCGCTGTGAGGAAGAGGATGGGGCCCTTTGTGAAATAACAAAAGGGACCAAGCTTTTTTTCGAGGCTGAAAATAAGAGACAATTACACTGATGGACGGACTTGCACAGCCTCTGCCCCACCCCTCACCTCCGCCTTCAGCTTCCATATACACACATACACACATCCTCCCACCCCTCACTTCACCCCCAGCCACCCCTCACTTCATCCCATCTCAACCCCAGTGCAGCCATCAACCCCCCTCCCACACCTCACCTCCACACCCCACACAGCCTCCCCCTCACCTCAACTCAACTCAGACCTGACTCTTTCTCTGAATTACATGAGGCTGAAGCATAGAAATGAACACACATAGGTACTCCTCTTTGATTAAGGCTAGGTCGACAAAAAGGGTTTTCTAAAAGTTTTTAGGGTGACACTTATCTTTGTGTAACCATTTTAAACTAATTCAATTCAATGTGAAATCTTGAAATCAATTGCTTAACGTAATATTAATTTCCTCATGTGCAAGTAAGCAAATTATATAAAAAATTATAGATCATGAAAAATGTAATTAATCATTTATACATTTATTCAACATATTCATCCTGGTGAAGTGTATATTCGCTCGAATCCATCCCACTCCCCTTGATGTGGAGAGAGAGAGAGAGAGTGTGTGTGTGCTAATACGTGTGTGTGTGTGTGTATGCATATGTACGTGTGCATGTGCACGTGTGTGTGTGAATACGTGTGTGTGTGTGTGTGTGCATGCTTGCATGCTTTTGTGCAATTATTTAGTCAAGCTCTGGCCATCAAAGGGGCCTTCATCACACTTCCAGACATGATAACACTGTTATTTCTCAATTAATTTAGGCTTTTCTTTCAAGGACAGCGACAGCAAAAAGAAAAGTTTCAAAAATCCATGAGAACATCCTGCCTGTAGCAATTACAGAGGTCAAGATTCTGCATCATATCTGCTTCACACCATTGCCTGCATTTTGCCATTGTGCTAGTATGCTAATTAGACTCCATAGTCATTGTCACTTTCATCCTATAAAATGATGCAGGGAATACAGTCCGTCTTTCTTAAACCCCATATGTACTCATTTACCACTACATCCAGTCGCAGGGTTAGTTATGCAAGGTGTTGTGAAACACACCATTGACTGTTGTGAATAGACCATTAAAATGCACTTCACTGCCCTTCTCTCCAAATCCGTCCCTGTTTTAAATGAAAGAAACGGTTACATCTGTGTGTTCTGACGTGCTTTGATTCTGTCACCGGCAACCCCCACACACACATACACACCCGCGGACAGACACACACATACCATCCCTCCCTACAGGATATCATCTGTTGTGGCATTATTAAAATGCCTGCCTCGGACCAAAAATGCTAATACATACAGCGGTGTAATAGATAGCATCATGCATCATTGGCTAGAAGAGAGTGGCGCGAGAGAGAGAGACAGAGAGAGAGAGAGAGAGAGAGAGAGAGCGAGCGAGAGAGAATATACATATGGGCTCGGCTCCTGCAGCATCATTGGAATTAGCATGTTATCACACACAGAATATCATAATCAAAATGTCAGCCGCCTGCCGTCTGTAGTTGGCCACTGGCTTTGTGCTTTATGCATGCATAGCCACAGAGTTAGTGTGAGGGTTTACCCTGTCAAGGATTTTCAGAGGATATTACGTTGCTATTTACCTTTTTCTTGAAATGTCAAACATAGGCATGGGAAATAGGCATGGCATCTGACTACAGAGAGCGAGTATTGGTTTGATGTAATTCACTATATTGAGAATTCATGCAATGTCAGTGCTTAAAGGCATGCTACAGCGAAGGGTTCAAGTACTCGAGTCTCAAGCGACAACTGTTCACTCTATTCTTTGTACAGCTTCCGGCTGTTCTAGGATGACTATATTCTATATGGACTCAAAATTCTGCTATGAAATTTTACGTGATTACTAATTAAACATAGTTAATGAATCCTACACCACAATTAACTGATGACTCAACTGACAAAGAGAAAGAGAGATACAGAGAGAGAAAGAGAGACAGAGATATTAGTGTAACGTTTTGTATGACACATACCTAGCAACCTATTAGGATAACCCCAACCATTCAATCATTAGCAAGATGTGTGAAAACACTTTTACTTCAGAGACACTTTCCTCAATTATCATTTGTTCTTCTTCTGCTGGTGTGAGTGAATCTCTGAAGATCACTGGAGATCCCCGAAGAATATACGGTATATGCAGTGCATTCGGAAAGTATTCAGACCCCTATATTTTTTCCACATTTTGATACGTTACAACCTTATCCTAAAATGTAATACATATTTTTTTCTTTTTATACCTTTATTTAACTAGGCAAGTCAGTTAAGAACAAATTCTTATTTACAATGACGGCCTAGGAACAGTGGATTAACTGCCTTATACAATTACTAATCAATAGGAATAACTCCCTCCGACACGCTGCACTAGCAGCGCAACAACACCGGCCTCGAGAAAGATCACAGGAACGCAGTGCCACTTCAGCTGCTGAAGTTATGGAAGCGCAGGACGGACCAGTGGCGGCGTCATCGGATGGACCATTCCCACTGTCTCCCTTTAAGTTGGCTTATTAATGGTAAACAAAGGGCACACGTATACAATTACTAATCAATGGGAATAGGAACCAGGTGTGCATAATGACACAGTTCCGGAGGGATCCGTGACAGTACCAAAAAATGTCTGCAGCATTGAAGGTCCACAGTGGCCTCCATCATTCTTAAATGGGCGAAGTTTGGAACCACCAAGACTTCCTAGAGCTGGCTGCCCGGCAAAAATGAGCAATCGGGGGAGAAAGGCCTTGGTCAGAGAGGTCACCAAGAACCAGATGGTCACTCTGACAGAGCTCCAGAGTTCCTCTGTGGAGATGGGAGAACCGTCCAGAAGGACAACCATCTCTGCAGCTCTCCACCAATCAGGACTTTATAGTAGAGTGGACAGACGGAACCCACTCCTAAGTTAAAAGGCACATGACAGCCTGCTTGGAGTTTGCCAAAAGGCACCTGAATGCCAAGCGTCACGTCTGGAGGAAACCTGGCACCATCCCTACAGTGAAGCAAGGTTGGTGGCAGGATCATGCTGTGGGGATGTTTTACAGAGGCACGGACCAGGGGACTAGTCAGGATCAAGGGAAAGATGAACGGAGCAAAGTACAGAAAGATCCTTGATGACAACCTGATCCAGAGCGCTGAGGACCTCAGACTAGGGTGAAATTTCACCTTCAACAAGACAACGACCCTAAGCACACAGCCAAGACAATGCAGGAGTGGCTTTGGGACAAGTTTCTGAATGTCCTTGAGTGGCCCAGCCAGAGCCTGGACATGAACCTGATCGAACATCTCTGGAGAGACCTGAAAATAGACTCAAGGCTGTATATCGTTGCCAAAGGTGCTTCAATACCTAGTGAGTAAAGGGTAATTTACTTATGTAAATGTTATATTTATTTTTTATTTTTACATTGGCATAATTGTTTTATTTAACTAGGCATGTCATTATGGGCTACTGTGTGTAGATTGATGAGGGGGGAAAACAATGTAATCCATTTTAGAATAAGGATGTAATGTAACAAAATGTGGAGAAAGTCAACGGGTCTAAATACTTACTGAATGCACTGTATATAGGCTCATGTAGCCTATTTACATTTTAATGTAGTCTATTTATCTTTCAATACAGTCATCTCAGTTTTCATTTAAAGCATCACTTTATCCTTCACTTGTCTATAACAATTGCAAAGACTTTAGCAACTTTGTAGTCAACTTCATTATCGGTGATCACAGTAAAAATCTTGATTCAATGTTTAGCGGAGATCTTCTGTGAAAAAAAAGCTAATGACGCACTTAGCTGTTCTAGTGGTTTTGGGAAACAGCTTGGAGATGTAATGATGCTCCGATGAAGGTTCTAAAGATAAGCTTAGGCTTAAGATGCTTTTGGGAAACCAGACCCTGAACCATTTTTCCAGAGGAGAGTTTTTGGAAAAGAGGGTGTCCGGGGTGGGAGAGTTCAACAATAATCTTTCCTGCACGTTTCCTTTCCCAGGAGTCATGCAGGTCCTCGATAGAAGGTAGGTGGCAGACCGGTCAATGAGTTGCAGATTGCCCTTGTGGCGGGCAGACGCATTCCTGAACCAGGCGGTGATGGAAGAGGTCAGGAGAGGAGACCAACCAAGGTAGTGTCATCAGCAAACTTGAGTAGTTTGACAGATGCCTTGTTTGGAGTGTCACGCCTTGGTCATGGTATTTTGTGTTTTTGTTATATGTTTGGGTAGGCCAGGGTGTGACATGGGTTTATATGTTGTTTTCGTATTGGGGTTTGTATAGTTGGGATTGCGGTTGAGTAGGGGTGTTGTTAGGCTGGGCTGCCTGAGGCGGTTCTCAATTAAGAGTCAGGTGCTTCTCGTTGTCTCGGATTGGGAACCGTATTTAGGTAGCCTGAGTTCGCGTTGTATTTCGTGGGTGATTGTACCTGTCATTGTGTATTCACCAGATAGGCTGTATAGTTTCACGTTCCGTTTGTTGTTTTGTATTCTCACAGTTATTTCATGTATCGCTATTTCCTTTATTAAAGCACATGAGTAACCTACACGCTGCATTTCGGTCCGACTCTCTTTCAACAGACGAACGCCATTACAGAATTACCCACCGTAAACGGACCGAGTGGCGTGGTTACAGGCAGCGACAGCTTGAACAGCGAAGGGAGGACGTTATGGACAGCAATGGCAAGGATTATACGACGTGGGAAGAAATCGACAGGTGGGCGGCCGATCCAGAGAGAGTGCAGGAGCCTGCCTGGGATTCGCTGCAGCAATGCGAAGAGGGCTATAGACGTATGGAGTCGAAAAGGAGAACACGGCGGTGCAGAGCGAAACCCGAAAGTCACCCCAAAAAATGTATTGGGGGGGGGGGGGAGGCTCAGGGAGAGTATGGCTGAGTCAGGAGATAGACCTGAGCCAACTCTCCTTGTTTATCGTGAGGAGCCAAGGAGGAGACCAGAGCCAGTGTTCGAGGTGAGCGAAGCAGAGACTGTGAAGGAGTTAATGGGGAAAGTGGAGTGGAGAGTAATGAGGGAGTTGCTAGCTTGGTGCTATAGATACAATATTCGTCCGACGGATCTGGTCGGGGATTTGATAGCACCTGAGTTAGCGCTCTATACTCAACCTGAGGTGCGTGTTAGTCAGCTGGTGAAGTTGGTGCCAGCCTCACGCACCAGGCCTCCTGTGCACATCCCTAGCCTTGCACGTCCTGTGCCCATACTGCTCTCAAGATCTCCTGTACGCCTTCACTGTCTAGCCCATCCTGTGCCACCTCCACACTCCAGTCCTCCGGTAGCAGCTCCCCGCACCAGGCTTCCTGTGCGTGTCCTCGATCAAATACCACCAGTTCCAGCACCACGCACCAGGCCTTCAGTGCGCCTCGCCTGTTCTACACAGCCAGAGCCTTCCTTCCCTTCTACGCTGTTGGAGTCTCCCGCCTGTTCAACGCAGCCAGAGCCTGTCTCCTCTCCTGCGCTGCCGGAGCCTCCTGCTTGTTCAACACAGCCAGAGCCTTCCTTCCCTCCTACGCTGTTGGAGTCTCCCGCCTGTTTAGCGCAGCCAGAGCCTGTCTCCTCTCCTGCGCTGTCGGAGTCTCCCGCCAGTTTTGCGCAGCCAGAGCCTTTCTCCTCTCCTGCGCTGCCGGAGTCTCCCGTCTGCCCAGCACCGCCAGTGCTCCCAGTCTGCCCAGCGTCGCCAGTCTGCCCAGCGCTCCCAGTCTGCCCAGCGCCGCCAGTGCTCCCAGTCTGCCCAGCGCCGCCAGTGCTCCCAGTCTGCCCAGCGCCACCAGTACTCCCAGTCTGCCCAGTGCCGCCAGTGCTCCCAGTCTGCCCAGCGTCGCCAGTCTGCCCAGCGTCGCCAGTCTGCCCAGCGTCGCCAGTCTGCCCAGCGCCGCCAGTGCTCCCAGTCTGCCCAGCGCCGCCAGTGCTCCCCGTCTGCCCAGCGCCGCCAGTGCTCCCCGTCTGCCCAGCGCCGCCAGTGCTCCCCGTCTGCCCAGCGCCGCCAGTGCTCCCAGTCTGCCCAGCGCTGCCAGTGCTCCCAGTCTGCCAGGATCCGCCAGGATCCGCCAGAAGTGCCAGTCTGCCAGGATCCGCCAGAAGTGCCAGTCTGCCAGGATCCGCCAGAAGTGCCAGTCTGCCAGGATCCGCCAGAAGTGCCAGTCTGCCAGGATCCGCCAGAAGTGCCAGTCTGCCAGGATCCGCCAGTCTGCAGAGAGCTGTCAGCCTGCATGGAGCAGTCAGAGCTGTCAGTCTGCATAGAGCAGCTAGATCCGCCAGCCAGCCAGGAGTTACCGGAGCCTACTACCTGTCTGGGCGTCCTCTCAGTACTGGGCGTCCTCTCAGTCCCGGGCTGCTTCTGTCCCGAGCTGACCCTCTGTCCCGAGCTGACCCTCTGTCCCGAGCTGAGCCTCTATCCCGAGCTGCACCTCTGTCCCGAGCTGCCCCTCTGTCCCGGGCTGCCCCTCTGTCCCGGGCTGCCCCTCTGTCCCGAGCTGCCCCTCTGTCCCGAGATGCCCCTCTGTCACGAGCTGCCCCTCAGTTATGTGGGGATCTGGGTGAGGACTATTAGGCCATGGTCGGTTGAGAAGGTGGATGATCCCAGGACGCGAAGGGGAGGTACTAGGACATTAATGGAGTGGGGTCCACGTCCCGAGCCAGAACCGCCACCATGGACAGACGCCCACCCGGACCCTCCCTATGCTCTTGAGGTGCGTCCGGGAGTCCGCACCTTAGGGGGGGGTTCTGTCACGCCTTGGTCATGGTATTTTGTGTTTTTGTTATATGTTTGGGTAGGCCAGGGTGTGACATGGGTTTATATGTTGTTTTCGTATTGGGGTTTGTATAGTTGGGATTGCGGTTGAGTAGGGGTGTTGTTAGGCTGGGCTGCCTGAGGCGGTTCTCAATTAAGAGTCAGGTGCTTCTCGTTGTCTCGGATTGGGAACCGTATTTAGGTAGCCTGAGTTCGCGTTGTATTTCGTGGGTGATTGTACCTGTCATTGTGTATTCACCAGATAGGCTGTATAGTTTTACGTTCCGTTTGTTGTTTTGTATTCTCACAGTTATTTCATGTATCGCTATTTCCTTTATTAAAGCACATGAGTAACCTACACGCTGCATTTCGGTCCGACTCTTTCAACAGACGAACGCCATTACATGGAGGTGCAGTCGTTGGTGTAGAGTGAGTAGAGGAGGGGGAGAGCACATCGTTCCAATGCTGCGAGATAGAGAGTCTGAGAGGTGTTTTCCTAACTTCTTGTGTTGTGCTCTGTTGATCAGGAAGTTAGTGATCCACTGGCAGATGGAGTTGGTGAGGGGACCTTGGGAAGGTGTGCTGTGGGGGGTGGGGGTGTCCTGAGAGTCCTTTGTGATTCGATTCTGCAGTCGAAATGGTTTCGTTTATTCGGCAGTACGGGGTCGTCTGATGCATCGGGGGCTTTGTGTTTGTAATTGGTGATCTTTGCAGTTCTCTCCAGACAGACAAGTAGTCGTTAGTTGAGAATTGTTGCTCCAGTCTGTCCTTTGGCCTCCTTTATACCATTGTTCAACTGCTGTTCCTTGTTCCCACTCCTGTGTGTTTCCTCTTTGTCAAAGTGAAGACCTCTGATGACACAAATGAGGATTATTCACACTTCCATGTAGTAATTGCAGGCTGGATAATTACCAATAATCCCCATCTGCAATCAAAGTTCTGATGTGGGCTACTATTATTTGTGGACATCCTAGTCCTCCTCCGTGTATAGTATGGGAGCCTTTGTGTTGGTTTGGCAGATATACATGTCTCAGAGGAGAAAAATACTTCTGAGATGACGTATATATAATTATTGGTTTTAATACAGTCCACCTCCTGATACCATGCTCGAATGGAAAGGTCAATATTGTCCTTTGAGCATGTTTAGAGATAGAGAGAGCATGGCTATGGGAGATTGGGGGGAAGGGGAGGCTACGAGGAGGACGGTACGCCTATTAACATTTATGAATAATTTAATCTTGCATGGCTGGCCAAAGTCCAAGTGCATAATTCTCTTATTGCAATTAGAGAGGAGAGGGAAGTAGTCTGGAGCTGGATCCGGATAGCAAGGAAATGCTATGCAGGGCTGGATAGGGAATTGGCTGTGAATGCAAAGGGAGAATAGCACATATCAACCATGCATGTTAAACATGTCCGTACTGCCCCAGCGAACAGGGGAGGCTGAACAGAATATATATTTAATGGTTCATTGTTGTCTTGAATACACACCATACAATACAACTGTCAGTGTAAATCCATGTGAGTAAAAAGCAGTATACAGAAACTGCTAATAGAAAATATGCAATGGGAATGAAGATGTATATTATGTGAATATATAGAGTGCCTTCAAAAAAATATTCATACCCCTTGACTTACTCCACATGTTGTGGTGATTCAGCCTGAATTCGAAATGTATTAAATATTTTTTCTCACACCCATCTACGCACAATAGTCCATAATGACAAAGTGAAACATGTTTTTACACATTTTTACAAATTTATTGAAAACGAAACACAGAAATGTCTAATTTCACACCCTGAGTTAACACATGTTAGAATCACATTTGGCAGTGATTACAGCTGTGAGTCTTTCTGAATAAGTTTGTAAGACATTTGCACACTTTGATTGTGAAATATTTGCAAATTATTATTGTTTAAATTCTTCAAGCTCTGTCAAGTTGGTTGTTGATCATTGCTAGAAAGACATTTTCAAGTCTTGCTATATATTTTTATGCCGATTTAAGTCAAAACTGTAACGAGGCCACTCAGGAACATTCAATGTCGTCTTGGTAAGCAACTCTAGTGTATATTTGGCCTTATGTTTCAGGTTATTGTCCTGCTGAAAGGTGAATTTGTCTTCCAGTGTCTGTTGAAAAGCAGACAAACAGATTTTCCTCTAGGATTCTTCCTGTGCTTAGCTCTTTTCTGTTTATTTTTAAACTAAAAAACTAATTTGCCGATGACAAGCATACCCATAACATGATGCAGCCAACACCATACTTGAAAATATGAAGTTTGTAAAAATATGAAGTAGTGTGTTGTGTTGGATTTGCCCTAAACATAACACTTTGTATTCAAAACATCAAGTTAATTTATTTTCCACATATTTTTAAGTTTGACTTTAGTGCCTTATTGCAAACAGGATGCATGTTTTGGATTATTTGTTATTCTGTACAGGCTTCTTTCTCTTCACTCTGTCATTTAGGTTTGTTTTGTGGAGTGACTACAATGTTGTTGATCCATCCTTAGTTTTCATAGCCATTAAACTCTGTAACTGTTTTAAAGTCATCATATGGCATCATGGTGATATCCCTGAGAGGTTTTCTTCCTCTCTGGCAACTGAGTAAGGAAGGATGCCTGTACCTTTATAGTGACTGGGTGTATTGATACATCATCCAAAGTGTAATTAATAACTTCACCATGCTCAAAGGGATATTCAATGTCTGCTTTTTTTTATCCAATAGGTTATTTTCTTTGTTAGACATTGGAAATCTGTGTTTGAAATTCACTGCTCGACTGAGGGACCTTACAGATAATTGTATGTGTGGGGTACAGAGATGAGGTAGTCATTCAAAATCATGTTAAACGCTATTATTGCACACAGAGTGAGTCCATGTGACTTGTTAAGCAAATTCTTACTCCTGAACTTATTCAGGTTTATCATACCAAACGGGGTTGAATACATATTGACTCAAGACATTTTAGCTTTTCATTTTTAATTAAATTCCATTAATTCCACTTTGACTTTTTGGGGTATTGTGTGTAGGCCAGTGACATAACATATTTTTTTCTTAATCCATTTTAAATTCAGTCTGTAAAGCAACAAAATGTGGAAAAAGTCAAGGGGTATGAATACTTCCTGAAGGCACTGTATTTTTGGTTTCTGCACTTACAGTTTTGCATAGTGCGCTCCCAATGTGATTGCATCCATACTGTATACTCACTCTAAATATTTAGTAGACATGAGTTCTGTCTTGAACTTGTATCTTTGGAAAATACAGAATCATCAAACAAAACGTATTGTCCAATGTATCATTCTGGAGAAGGATGGTGTATGTATAGGAGTGGGATACATTTGGCTTTATATCACAACCTCAATGTGATGTCAGGGTGGTCGTATACATGCTCACACTCCCCAAATATATTTTCCAATAGAAAATCTTCATATTTCCTAAAACATTTGATGGGGAGAGGAGAAAGGAGAGGCATTGATGGAAGCAGTCAAACTTTCACATTGATGATTACTCCGGGCCACCATCTCTGCCTCTTCCTTTTGACAGTGAGAGGAGATTGTGTCTGTTTGCACTGGCACACACAGGCCACGCACACACACACACACCCCAAAATCAAATTGATTATTACACAGTAGAGTGGATCGTCTATTACTATACATGTTTCAGGGAGCGTATCCTTTAGAAGGGCTGCTGTATTCTGCTCGGCGCTGCTCTGTCTGCCCCCTCCACGACACTTCTGAAAGGCACCGCTGAGTACGCTGCCACAGAGAAAATTCACAATGCACGTCAACCTCCTCCTCGCTCTCGGAGGCAAAAGCAAAGCACAGAACAAAGGATGGGTTTTTAACAATAACACTGCAAAACATGCCTTTGTGCTGAAGTTCACATTGAAAACTGCTACCAGAGCCAGTGATAGACGAAGGCCCTTGTGTCTCCTTCTTACTATTCAGTCTGTTGTTTCCCCCCAGCGTATTTAGAACCACACGACGCTGACAGCCTGTTGACTTAATCATATGGCATACTGTAGAATAAGGGGTTGATGGTCTAAGCCGGAGGGGGAAAAAGGGACATTCTTCAATACAGACCATTTAGAACTTGGTTACTGAGGTCTCGCTCGTTCATCCATCACTGTGGCCCAGAAGTCCCTTAGTGTCAGACATTGTGATTTCTCAGCACCATCCCCCTCTGCAAGATATGGACAGGTGTGAGATATAGTATCGAACGGCGCAGGAGGAGCATATACAACAGCTTTGAGCTAATGCTTTTGTTCATTACATTGCAGCAACCTGATGAATGGAGGTTTGGCACGGAAAGTTTTGGACACCCCACTTGGGATACTAGCAGGGATGCTAGCCATTACTCCAGTCACTCCAGCCCCAATTGTTTTTTTGGGGGGTGGGCTCTTGCCGGATGTGTTTAAAGTGTAAATTGTTCGTTGCTATGGCAACTGAGCCACGACAGGCAGCAATAAAAAATAGGAAGGTCTAGTAGCTACAAAATTCAAGTCAATAAAACTCAAATGTAGCTAAACTTTGATAGCACACTTTCTTCCAACTTACAAAAGGTGGGAAACTGCATTGTAAATGTCAACTCAAACAGCACATTAGATGTTTTATCCGTACGTGTCACCCCAATGTCAAAATCTAACCTGTCCCTCAACTTGTTCCAAAACCTTGAGTCATTGTGTGCAAAAATGTCAAACTTGATGTGACGGATGTCCAAAGTGACACGGCCTCTACCAAAACCTGCGGACTCTCCTTCACTGCAGCCGACGTGAGTAAAACATTTAAACATGATAACCCTCGCAAGGCTGCAGGCCCAGACGGCATCCCCAGCCGCGTCCTCAGAGCATGCGCAGACCAGCTGGCTGGTGTGTTAACGGACATATTCAATCAGTCCTTATCCCAGTCTGCTGTCCCCTCATGCTTCAAGAGGGCCACCATTGTTCCTGTTCCCAAGAAAGCGAAGGTAACTGAGCTAAACGACTACCGCCCCGTAGCACTCACTTCCGTCATCATGAAGTGCTTTGAGAGACAAGTCAAGGACCATATCACCTCCACCCTACCTGACACCCTAGACCCACTCCAATTTGCTTACCGCCCCAATAGGTCAACAGACGACGCAATCGCAACCACACTGCCCTAACCCATCTGGACAAGAGGAATACCTACGTGAGAATGCTGTTCATCGACTACAGCTCAGCATTTAACACCATAGTACCCTCCAAACTCGTCATCAAGCTCGAGACCCTGGGTCTCGAACCCCGCCCTGTGCAACTGGGTACTGGACTTCCTGACGGGCCGCCCCCAGGTGGTGAGAGTAGGTAACAACATCTCCACCCTGCTGATCCTCAACACTGGGGCTCCACAAGGGTGCGTTCTGAGCCCTCTCCTGTACTCCCTGTTCACCCACAACTGCGTGGCCATGCACGCCTCCAACTCAACCATCAAGTTTGCGGATGACACTACAGTGGTAAGCTTGATTACCAACAACGACGAAACGGCCTCCAGGGAGGAGGTGAGGGCCCTCGGAGTGTGGTGTCAGGAAAATAACCTCACACTCAACGTCAACAAAACAAAGGCGATGATTGTGGACTTCAGGAAACAGCAGAGGGAGCCCCCCCCCCTATCCACATCGATGGGACAGTAGTGGAGAGGGTAGTAAGTTTTAAGTTCCTCGGCGTACACATCACGGACAAACTGAATTGGTCCACCCACACAGACAGCGTATTCGATACCATCTCATCTCTGGTATGTTTCTAGTATTCCTGTGGCAGTATTACTAGTGTTTTTCTAGTATTCCTGAGGCAGTGTTACTAGTATTATTAGTATGTTTCTAGTATTCCTGAGGCAGTATTACTAGTATGTTTCTAGTTTTCCTGAGGCAGTATTAGGCTACTGGTATGTTGCTAGTATTCCTGTGGCAGCATTACTAGTATTATTAGTATGTTTATAGTTTTCCTGAGGTAGCATTACTAGTATGTTTCTAGTATTCCTGAGGCAGTATTACTAGTATTATTAGCATGTTTCTAGTTTTCCTGAGGCAGCATTACTAATATTATCAGTATGTTTCTAGTATTCCTGGGGCAGCATTACTAGTATTATTAGTATGTTTCTAGTATTCCTGAGGCAGTATTAGTAGTATTATTAGTATGTTACTAGTTTTCCTGAGGCAGCATTAATAGTATTATTAGTATGTTTCTAGTTTTCCCTAGGCAGCATTACTAGTATTATCAGTATGTTTCTAGTATTCATGGGGCAGCATTACTAGTATTATTAGTATGTTTCTAGTATTCCTGAGGCAGTGTTACTGGTATTATTAGTATGTTTCTAGTTTTCCCTAGGCAGCATTACTAGTATTATTAGTATGTTTCTAGTATTCCTGTGGCAGTATTACTAGTGTTTTTCTAGTATTCCCGAGGCAGTATTACTAGTATGTTTCTACTATTCCTGTGGCAGTATTACTAGTATGTTTCTAGTATTCCTGTGGCAGTATTAGGCTACTAGTATGTTTCTAGTATTCCTGCGGCTGTCAGCCAGTTTTGGTGCCTAGCTCGCTATAGGGAACAGTTCAGTCTAATGAGGATTCCTCTGACTCTTGACTGCATTCCAAATTCAGTATAAATGGATCAATATCCCAGCCTGCATTAATGCAAAAACTTAAATAGTGTTGGTCTTGTGTTAAAACCCATGTTTCAGCCATTTCTCTCTCCTTCCCCGGCTTGCCACGTTTGACCTCAGCTAAAATAACCACAGGTCCAATTTACATAACATGCCATGCTCCAACAGCTCTCCCTCTCGGCTCCTGTGTATTTAATTCAAGTGCAGATGAAATCGCGTCTTAAATCTAATAGGTATTTTTTTCTGCTTTCTTGGATAATGGGCGGACCGTACATTATATAGGCAGGCAGACATACACTATATTACATTGCATTGAGCATAATTTAATAGCTAGGCATACCATGTTGATCTTGATTGTGTGGATAGATTTCACCCTTACTTGTGGACAGAACATTTGACATCCATTTTGTTTTAACAAGCTGGAGATGGATATATGATGAGTGACCTGCTGTGGGATGTGTTGGGGTCAGAAGGGGATGTTAACCGCTGTCACGTCACTCACATATAGTAGCCTATAGCTGAAAACTTGTCATCCAGCCAAGGCGATACTGTGTGTGTGTGTGTGTGTGTGTCATCTCACCGAGCGCATGCTATGCCACACCACCCACTCCACTCACAGTACTGTTTGCTGATGATGGTACACGCTGCCCTGGAGTTCACGCCCCAGGCCCAGGATTGATACCATGTTGATTTTTAATGATGTACTGCTGAAAGGAAGGCAGGAGAGGACCCAGGCTAGACATCAGCGGTCTGCTCCAGCGGTGTGCTAAATGCCATTCTAATTATCTTGCCGCACGCTGAATGCCAGAAGTAAACATTTACACAGTTTACACTAACCCCATAACCCCCCAAACTCTGTTCAGTGTTCAGGGGATGCTGGATGCTCGTTGATGTCCGACCCCGGCTGTGAACCCTGCCTTGTTTTGCCTGTTAGGCTTGATAAACTCAGTCTCCATTTTGTGTAGGCTAGAGGATATTAGTACCACATCCATCCACTGTTAACTAGGAGTGCATCTCAAATGGCACCTTATTCACTATATAGTGCACTACTTTTGACCAGGGCCCATAGGTGGTGTTTCCGTCATTCAAAAGTCTAGACATGGTAGTGGACATGGCAATAGACAAAGGTAGGGACCTAATCATCTGCTGTAAATATTCCTAATGAAACCTTTTAGGAGCTTAAAACTTTCAGACAGATAGTGGTTATCTGATAGTTCAACTACATGACCACGCCCAGCCCCATCCACTCAGAGGCCTCGTTGTAAACTTCATCTAGATCTTTAACAGGTCGTTATTGTAAAAGAGGATTCTCAATGACATGCCTGGTTGAATAACGGCAAACATTTCGATTTTAGATAGACTGAAGAAATAGTGTGAATATGGTGTTTAGTCTGACAATGTTAATACTGCTAGAGGGAATGGACTGTAGTGTTTTGTGGACATTACTGTAGTATTTATTACAGTGTTTTTGATTAATTTTTTATATATATATTTTTTAAATTGAACCTTTATTTAACCAGGTAGGCTAGTTCAGAACAAGTTCTCATTTGCAACTGCGACCTGGCCAAGATAAAGCGATGAGGTAGGTAGATAGATGGGCTGTTTACAGATGGGCTATGTACAGGTGCAGTGATCTGTGAGCTGCTCTGACAGCTGGTGCTTAAAGCTAGTGAGGGAGATATGAGTCTCCAGCTTCAGGGATTTTGCAGCTCGGTCCAGTCATTGGCATCATAGAACTGGAAGGAAAGACGTCCAAAGGAGGAATTGGCTTTGGGGGTGACCAGTGAGATATACCCGCTGGAGCGCGTGCTACAAGTGGGTGCTGCTATGGTGACCAGTGAGCTGAGATAAGGCGGGGCTTTACCTAGCAGAGACTTGTAGATGACCTGGAGCCAGTGGGTTTGGCAACGAGTATGAAGCGAGGGCCAGCCAACGAGAGCATAATCATTAACATAGAAGTGTTTTTTTCCACCTTGAGGAAACCTACTGGACAAATACTAAAATAGCAAATGTTCCATAACCTGTAGGTAGGTAGGACTGGGGTTTGAATGGATAGTACAGAGCTCTTTTATTTAAACTGGAGGACGTAAGAGACTTGGGCTTGTATCCCTTTTCTACCCCTCTTCTCAGGGGTGTTTTCAGTTCTCCTTTTGTCTTCAGCGACTTGACCTTTATTAAAACAAGCTTTATTGGATAATTAAATGTAAAGAAAAAAGACAAAAGGTAAAACTAAAACCAGGAGGGAGGGAGGGGTTGGGTAGGGTATACAAATCCGGTTTAAGGGATAGTGTTGGGTAGGGGATATGAACCCAGGTTAGGGTTGGGTAGGGGATTTGAACCCAGGTTAGGGTTGGGTAGGGGATATGAACCCAGGTTAGGGTTGGGTAGGGGATATGAACCCAGGTTAGGGTTGGGTAGGGGATTTGAACCCGGTTTAGGGGGTAGGGTTGGGTAAGGGATACGAACCCAGTTTAGGGGGAAGGGTTGGGTAGGGGATACGAACCTGGTTTAGAGGGTAGGGTTGGGTAAGGGATACGAAAACGGTTTCGGGGGTAGGATTGGAAACAGGATATGGACCAGGTTTAGGGTAAGGGTTTGAGGAGGGATTTATTTCTATAGAAAAAAATAGGGTATAGAAACTTGCTCTTCAGGAGTAGGTGGTTGAGGATGTTGCTTGTGTTTGTTTCCAGCGTCCAACAGGAGCGGGCAAAAAAGATTACGCACAGGTCTTCTCCAGAGCAGCGACACACCGGGCACACGGCGGTTTGGATCTCATGTAAGTATTCAGGTAAGTATTGGGTAGGTATTAAGGCTTTTCTGTGTAAGCATGTATTATTTAAATAAAAAAATAAAAAATGAATAATAGGTCACTGCATGTAAGTATACTGTACATGTTTTAAAAGGCATGCAAGTTTGAAAAATGTTTGAAAACATGCTGGCCTTCTAGGCAGAGTTGCAAAGAAAAAGCCATATCCCAGACTGGCCAATAAAAACAAAATATTAAGATGGGAAAAAGAACACAGACACTGGACAGAGGAACTCTGCTTAGAATAGAAGGCCAGCATCCCGGAGTCACCTCTTCTCTGTTGACGTTGAGACTGGTGTTTTGCGGGTACTATTTAATGAAGCTGCCAGCTGAGGACTTGTGAGGCGCCTGTCTCTCAAACTAGACACTCTAATGTACTTATCCTCTTGCTCAGGTTTGCACTGGGTCCTCCCACTCCTCTTTCTATTCTGGTTAGAGCCAGTTTGCGCTGTTCTGTGAAGGAAGTAGTACACAGCGTTGTACGAGATCTTCAGTTTCTTGGCAATTTCTCGCATGGAATAGCCTTCATTTCTCAGAACAAGAATAGACTGACGAGTTTCAGAAGAAAGTTATTTGTTTCTGGCCATTTTGAGCCTCTAATCGAACCCACAAATGCTGATGCTCCAGATACTCAACTAGTCTAATGAAGGACATTTCTTTTGCTTCTTTAATCAGAACAACAGTTTTCAGCTGTGCTAACATAATTGCAAAAGGGCTTTCTAATGATCAATTAGCCTTTTAAAATGACATACAGTACTAGCTAACACAACATGCCATTGGAACACAAGAGTGATGGTTGCTGATATTGGGCCTCTGTACACCTATGTAGATATTCCTTCCATTTAAAAAAGCTGCCGTTTTCAGCCATTTACAACATTACCAATGTTTACATTGTATTTCTGACCAATTTGATGTTATTTTAAATG
Organism: Oncorhynchus nerka; assembly: GCF_034236695.1. Taxonomy (NCBI): domain Eukaryota; kingdom Metazoa; phylum Chordata; class Actinopteri; order Salmoniformes; family Salmonidae; genus Oncorhynchus; species Oncorhynchus nerka. The sequence continues at coordinate 27,304,663 of NC_088417.1, forward strand.
GACAAAAAATGTGCTTTTCTTTCAAAAACAAGGACATTTCTAAGTGACCCCAAACCTTTGAACGGTAGTGTAGGTATACATTAACCATGGGCGAGTAGCAGATACTTATTGAGATGAGACTAGTCACAGCTGACCTTTAGTGAGCTCCCAGTGAATCACAGCTATTCTTCATATCTATTGAACTGGAAACAGCCACATGAAGATCTGACCTTTTAGTTACAACAACCCCTGGCCCGTAATACAACAAAGATCCCTGATTTCACAATTACACACCCAAATCAAGAGAAATTGTCAAAAAACACACAAAAAACAGTTAACACAATCAATATGTAATCCACATAACCACAGACAGATGCAAATAGTATTAGTAGTAATAATAGAATACATTCTAAGCTTTGGTGCAAGGCAAGTTAAACTAAAAGTAAAGCTGACTTGTAGCTAACACTGGGCGTGCAAGGCAAGTTAAACTAAAAGTAAAGCTGACTTGTAGCTAACACTGGGAGTGCAGGGCAAGTTAAACTAAAAGTAAAGCTGGCTTGTAGCTAACACTGGGAGTGCAGGGCAAGTTAAACTAAAAGTCAAGCTGGCTTGTAGCTAACACTGGGAGTGCAGGGCAAGTTAAACTAAAAGTAATGCTGGCTTGTAGCTAACACTGGGAGTGCAGGGCAAGTTAAACTAAAAGTCAAGCTGGCTTGTAGCTAACACTGGGAGTGCAGGGCAAGTTAAACTAAAAGTAAAGCTGGCTTGTAGCTAACACTGGGAGTGCAGGGCAAGTTAAACTAAAAGTAAAGCTAGCTTGTAGCTAACACTGGGAGTGCAGGGCAAGTTAAACTAAAAGTCAAGCTGGCTTGTAGCTAACACTGGGAGTGCAGGGCAAGTTAAACTAAAAGTCAAGCTGGCTTGTAGCTAACACTGGGAGTGCAGGGCAAGTTAAACTAAAAGTAAAGCTGGCTTGTAGCTAACACTGGGAGTGCAGGGCAAGTTAAACTAAAAGTCAAGCTGGCTTGTAGCTAACACTGGGAGTGCAGGGCAAGTTAAACTAAAAGTAAAGCTGGCTTGTAGCTAACACTGGGAGTGCAGGCCAAGTTAAACTAAAAGTCAAGCTGGCTTGTAGCTAACACTGGGAGTGCAGGGCAAGTTAAACTAAAAGTAAAGCTGGCTTGTAGCGAACACTGGGAGTGCAGGGCAAGTTAAACTTAAAGTAAAGCTGGCTTGTAGCTAACACTGGGAGTGCAGGGCAAGTTAAACTAAAAGTAAAGCTGGCTTGTAGCTAACACTTGGAGGAACCAAACTAAACAGATGCAGTGCTTGATAAACATGAAACAATGACCTCCAGTTCTGATGTGGTATGAGAGAGAGGAGATAGTCTGGACATTCACAGGTAGAATACCTCAGGCTGTCACGATCACCTATTCATATCTGTTCATTACAACTTCTGATCCTTCTGATTATCCCTCCCAACATATAATGTCTAATTTCATAGCTCTGGGCTTGTGGTCCAACTGCCATCCACGCATGCTTGTTAGGAAATGTAGCATTGGTGCGTCAGTTTGTCAGATAGAGCCCAAACGCATAAACATCCATTATTTTCTGCCTTCCCCTTTCTCTTCCTCCCTCCTTTCTCTTCCTCCCTCCTTTCTCTTCCACCTTCACTCTCATTATCACAGCCTTGACACAACAGGGAAGAGAAAAAAAAACTCAACGACAAAAACAACAACACATCCCCACACCACCATTGTTTAGAAATAATGCCACCTTTTGCCGCCCGGTTGATTATTTGTAGATAATTGGCTTGGGAATATATAAGGCAATTATTTATCCACACTAATAATTATTTTCATATAATCAAGGTAATTTTTCACAGCACAATTACAAAGCAGAGGAATCGATGTTGTCAAACAGACATTGGTGGACGTTTTTGTTTCTTCTTTCTCTCTCTCCATCCTTTAGTTTCAGCATACGGGCATGACGGCTTGAGGCAGGCCTCTCTTGGGCACATACGGTGTTGTCCTGGTAACCATTTTGATGCACTCGATGATAGGGCAGACACTGAGACAGAGAGTGCAGCCGGTGCAGCTGTCGTTAACTATAGGGAAATGGGTCTCAGGGTCAAACGAAATAGCCTGCAGAGAGAGAGAGAGCGAGAGAGAGAGAGGAGAGTACGTGAGAGAGAGAGAGAGAGAGGAGAGTGCGTGAGAAAGGGGAGAGAGAGAGAGAGCAAAGGCTATAAGGTTTGGAATGGCTGCCATGGACCATCATTGACATGGTTTTAGCATGCTAGGCTAGCACAGGAAGCCCCGCAATGAATCCATGTTATGTAGCTAGTAGACCAATGTCTTCTGCACTGTAACATCAAACAAGGCATATTGTGTATTCTGTTATCACAGTGGATTTGTAATAATATTGAGTTCTATTTAAATCATCTTGCTCTGAAAATGTATAAATTGCCCTCATGCAAACTGCATGGTGTTGCATATTGCCATCAATTCATCATGCTGATACATAATTTACCCTTTTATGTTTATTGTCCATGCGCAATAAAATACATATTTACAACAGATGTCTTCAATATATTGTTGTGAAAATCATTCAGGGGACATCTACATCTAACCCTGTATGCAATATTAATGAAAAAAAATATATATATACAGTACCAGTCAAAATTTTGGACACACCTACTCAATCAAGTGTTTTTCTTTATTTTCACTATTTTCTACATTGTAGAACAATAGTGAACATATCAAAACTATGAAATAACACACATGGAATCATGTAGTAAGCAAAAAAAGTGTTAAACAAATCAAAATATATTTTGTATTTTAGATTCTTCAAAGTAGCCATCCTTTGATGACAGCTTTGCACTCTTGAAATGACCTCAACCAGCTCCACCTGGAATGCTTTTCCAACAGTTGAAGGAGTTCCCATATTATGCTGAGCTCTTGTTGGCTGGTCTTCCTTCACTCTGCAGTTCAACTCATCCCAAACCATCAAAATTGGGTTGAGGTCGGGTGATTGTGGATGCCAGGTCATTTGATGCAGCACTCCATCACTCTTCGTCTTGGTCAAATAGCACCCGACTGGTACTGTGTATATAAAAAAAAGTGTCTGTGTGTGTGGAACCACCTATTTGATGGAGACACATTATCCTGATGAATGCCGGTCTTCATTAGAAACCATTAATAACACATAATCCCTCTCAGAGATCCACTCACAGACAATGAGCTCTGATGGAACAGTCCGTGCTACTTCATCAATACTTCTGCTGATAGATAATGGGGACATTTATTTACCAGGGAAGAAGAGGAGATTCTTTCTTTAATAAAACTGTCATACTGTTCCTTCCTCCGACAGAGGTACTTTCACAGAGAGCGAGAGACTAATGTGCGTCACTATGACTATAATGAAAACTAGGCCTTGTCACAAGGCATCCCTTTTTCAGGAGATAGTAAGGGCCAGTCTGGTCCTTAAACAGGCTTTGATTAGACTTGTTCCCGAGCACGTGTGTCTCTGAGTGAGCGTGTGCTTCAAACAAATGGAGGGGGTGTACAGTGCAGTATGTACCTGGTACCCAGAGTCATTGCAGGTCATGTAGCACTTGCCACAGTTGATACACATTTCCTCATCTATAACAGCCTCGACCTGCTCTGTGTTGTTCAGCTCCCCGTATGCACCGATGTGCTTCAGAGCCCTGGCTATAACATCCTGGGAACAAGACAACACTAAATAATTACACACAGAACATATTATAGGTATATATAGGATCTCTATGGCAACACACATTGATCTAAGGACCTGGTCTCAGTCATGTACTGTATCTTACATGCCTTGTAAACATTATGGCTAAATCTAGGCATCTGTTCCAATATCTACACTAGCATACTACTAAGAATGAAGCAATGTATTGGGCATGCATTCTACAGTACATCAAAACATATTTCAAAGTACTATGGGAGAACTAAGGGGTGTTCTCTTCTCTCTTACCTTGACAGCTGGGACTGGTCTCTTGGGGGTGTACGTTCTGGTGCCATTGGCCTCCACTACTGTGGTCTTCTCAACGTAGTCTCTCACTGCCTTCTTGTAGTCGGCCAAAACCTTTTTCTTCTCAAGCAGATAGGGTCCAAAGCTGGGTAAACTCTTAAAGTAGGATTGATAGAAGGCTGAAGGTTAGTTGTTAAATTCTAACAGCTTCAGTTGTAACTTAATATTGGAGGTAGTGAAATTCTGAAAAATGATTGGCTTTCCAGGATAGCTTTTTGGTGTGAAACTTGTTGTAGTAAATCAATTTGAGTTTATTCCTCCGGTAAAATATGACTGACCACTTTTTTTTCATTTAGAAAAGTAATGTTGGTTTTAATCAAAACTGTTTAAAGATAGATGTGACCATGTTATGGATGGTTTTTGATAGATTAATATGGTTCTACGTAAGCATTGTACTTATTCATAACTCTCCAATTATCTTAGCAATAACAAAGTAATAGATTACAATTTGTAAGAGTGAATTTATTTAAATGTTTTACCAATGACATGTCATATGCATCTATTGTCTACCAATGCCATTTCACGTGTATCAATCTTTTGTATCTCTTTGTAATATTGTCTCGTGTCCTCTTTGACCATATGTTGACAGGTTTGTTGACCTAAGAGAGAGGTTGTTTGTCTACTTACTGCTGATGAGTGTTTAAGCTGCACCTCCAGTACAGAGTACTGAAGCATCACTGATGTGCCTCATTAGAAGCATCAGATGAGAACAAACAGACAGCGAGACAGGGATGAGACAGGAATGAGACGAGGATGAGATGAGGATTGAGAGCCACAGACTGACCGCATTAAAGGAACACTGTTTGCTTTGGAGTAGTGGCCACTGTTTTTCATCCTGGGAAATTAATGAGATCCGTTCGGCCAACATTTACACGTTAACTGTATCAAGCTGGAGGTGTCCCCTGGGCTTATTGAGTGTTGTACAGCGTTTAGATTCCCCCCCCCCCCCCACTCCTCCTGTACACCACAGCAAGTGTACAGGATTACAAGTGAATGACCCACTTTCCCCAAAAACAAGAAAAAAAAAGTCAAAAACTAAAAAAGTACAATAAAACCACATTTGCTTCAGTTCCCGTTTGAAAATACATCTCTTTCCCCATCTGCTGTGCAGTGCATTGGACGTGATATTGAAAAATTGTTTGGCTTTTAAAAGTGAAATACAAGCTGATGGCGGTCATGGAGGGTGGTTTTCAGGGAGATTATTGTTGTGGGTTTACTCCCGTTTGCATCTCCTGTAGGCCCTCTACTGTAAAATCATGCAATATATTTGCAAAAATATTCATTCGCCTTCCTGGCTTAAGACATTACCGTGTCAATGAACAGGAATTGCTTGCTCACTCAAAATGGTTGCTGCTTGTCTGCGAGCTATTCCCCTTGAAAACAACGTGTTGGCGGGATGGAGGTGATGCAGCTACAGGAGAACATTACCTAAAGCACTTAAAAGGCTTGTCTGAAATGGGCAATTTTGTTTCAGAGAAGAATAACAGCCAAAACACAATAACATTCTCGAAGAAAAAAAATACAAATCTATGATTGTTTTTTGAGAAAATCTTTGAAAATGAGTTTCCAAGGGTGTACGATTTCATCCAAATACAGCTACAGCCCTTGTACAGACATTCTACTGTATAGATGTGGGATTTGGAGTCATACAGTCTATGCTTTTTATATTTAAAAAAAACATAGTTCTCTGTGAACAGTATGGTCATTCATGTTTGTCTAATATAACTAATATCATATATTGATGAATCAATATTTTCCATTCTAATTAAAACGGTCAACAGTTTAGGGTCCCTTACCACTACAGTGACCTCATTGATCACTTAATGTGTTGTGAAATCTGTTAGAAAATGTATTGTAATGTTTAAAAAATGTTATAATTGCCTTCATTTTGCTGGACCCCAGGAAGAGTAGCTGCTGCCTTGGAAGGAACTAATGAGGATCCATAATAAACACAAGATATTAATCAAGCCATGAACTTTCTCACCCTTCCGTCTCTTGACCGTCAATCTACTCATGATGATTATTGATGTTGTTATTTTTAAAATGGCTTGTTTTTTGTTGTTGCTTTTCAGAGCTTTGAGATTTCTTTATGTCATGAATTGCGCTTTAAAAGTTGAATAAATTATTATTAAGCACATGTCCCCTTTAACCTATGCCTGCCTATACCAAAGACCAAAGGTACACTTTTGATATTCAGACGTCACTTGAGCCAGAGGAGTCTTTGATCCTTAACAAGGACAGTTTGTGTGAGTGCAACTGAGCTAGAGAGATACAGGGGGGGGGGGGACACAGAGAGACAGAGAGAGAGAGGGGGAGAAAAAGAGAGAGAAACAGAGAGAGAAAAAGACAGAAAGAGAGGTATCTAGAGAGAGAGAGAGAGAGCACGATAGCTAGAGAGAGAGAAAGGGAGAGAGAGAGGGATCACTCTTTCTTTATCCATACGTCTCCGTAGCCCTGCCCAATTGTGTGTGTACGTGTGCATATGTTTGTGTGTGCTTGAAGAAAGACGTCCACCACAGGCCCCTTGCGATCTCTTGGCAAGTGCTTAAGTGGAGAAGTAACTGCTTGTTGTGATTCCTCTAGATTACCATATTCATGACGGGTTGAAGGCAGAATCCCACATACTTATGGCCCCAACATAGGAGGGGATTAAGCTCAGGCTGGCAGGCTGTTTGTCTGCCGTGTGTGTGTGTGTTTGTTTGTGTGTGTATGGAAATTGCAGTGATGCCAGACAGGCAAAGCAAGCTCCAACACAACATGCCACTGAGGCCGTGTGGAAAGCCAATCCCATACCCAGGGTGCCACTAATTCATTTCCACCGCACATCTCCAAATTGACCAGAGGAAATGAGGTAAGACCAAGCTGTTCAAAGTATCGACATTGATTCAGGTTTTGAAATGTCACTTTTTTTTCTGTCTCAGTTTCAACTTGCCTCCTTTAACAAGCAGCTTTTTGAAATCTATCAGAAAAGTTATCATGAGACAAGCAATTCTACTGGAGCTCTTCCCTGCATTATCCAGTACGACTATTAGATAAGAGACTTCCCTGAGAAGCTATCTGTGAATACCTGCAGGTGTACTTCCTCTGAAAGTTAGACTCGGGATTAGTCTCCTTGGCATATCAAGCTATTGCAATGCCATTTATTCTTGCAAGCAAATAGAAATGAACTTGTGTTGCCACTAGCTCTGTCGTTGCTAAAATTAGTAAATTGATTGAAAAACTACACCTGCACTGACTCAGTTTCAAACATACCTAATATTTAATGTGCTAGCAATGTGTTTCGGTGCTCTGAGAGGCCATAACAAAACAGAGATCACAGATTGTATTGCTGTCTTTCTCTGTCTTCTCATCCACAGCTGTTCTCCAAATATCACCTCCAAACCGGTGAGCGAAGTAAACCAAAGTACAGATGGTTAGTAGGCAACACATTGCAACTTTTATTAGTAGATCCTCGGGAAAAACAGGTGTGCGTGACATGTTTTTCCGCTTTTCATTGAACCATTTATTCAAATTAATGCGGTTTGTTTTTAATTAGATTTTTTCTCTCTCTCTTCTTCAATTTCATATGGTAATGAGATCATCTCTAAGCTCGATAAATATCATATGCCCACATTGTGTGCATAACATTAAAAAGTAGCAAAGGTTTTAATTGTACATGAAATACCACACATTCAATTTGAACCACCTCTAAACATCCATACGTAGCGGCACACCAGGACATTTCACATAAGGACAGCCTATGTCCAAATCATTAGATGTATGTGCAGTCAGACTTTTACAGGAATTATACACTGCTAACCTATCGTGCCCTTATGTTTCAAAAGGAATCTCAAGGCAGTCTGCCTGTCCTTTCGTCCGTCCACACAAGGCCATCCACATGAAAAGACTCCAAGGTCATAACACTGGAAAGCACTCCCCTATGCATATTGTGCTGCCAGGCCACACTCCAAAGGAGAAGCCCTCCAACCCTCTGTGAGCTAGGCCTCTCTACTGTATCTGCGAACAACATTAAGGCTTATTGCTCCCTCAAATACACGCTGCCATTAAGAAAAGAGATCAGGTCACAAGTCTAAAGAAAGAAGGAAAAGAAAAGCAACAACAACCCCGGCAGCATAAAAAGTGGGTGATTCATCCTCACTAAACTACTGCTTACAATGTGCCATAATTAAACGTGAAAACCTAAATGTATACATCTGTGTGTTCAGCCCTCATTCATTTAAACCAGGCACAGTAGTACCAGATAGGTTCTAATCCAACAGTTATTCTGTTCTTGTTTTTTCCCTACCTCCTCTTCTTCTTCTTCTTTTCCCCCTGCTATAACAGAACATTAAAATGTATTTTAGCCTCTAAGGTCCATGGCTATAAACCACAGAGTGGAAGGAAGGGGATGGGGAAACCACAGCCAGAGATGAAGGCCCACCACACCAACCACAGCAAAGAGAGAGAGAGATAGGGAGAGAGAGATTGGGTAGGTTGAGTGCCGTAGTCTTTTACCCAAACTGCCAAGCAGCGAGTGCCAGCCACGTCTTAAAACAATCACACAACAACCCTTAATTGGACGCCAGTGTGTTCCTCCCCCTAACAGGTAAACAAACAAACACAATAACTTGGCATCAGTTTGATTTGTTTGTGTGTTGTGTTTTGTTCTGTTTCTTTAAACTGTTAATCAAGAGAGCAGTGTAGCAGGAGGAATTAATAACCTGTATTGTATGTGCATCTGATCTGCCTTCATAAATTATGCGGTGAGTGGAGAGGAGTCTGTTACCTTGTGTGTCGGTACAGATCAGTTTTAGAGGTTGGAAAATCACCTCCCATGTAAAAACTGTGTGGGTGAAACTCATCTCCAAAACCCCAAAGTGGCAATTAAAAAGTTCCTGCAAAGGACTTGTTGACTTGTGTTGCATGTTCGTTAACATTTATCAATATGCAAACCAATTTGGTCCCAATTCATTCTGATTTGGCCGCATTATACCACACAAGTTCCACAAAATACAGACGAGTAAGCTTGGTTTCCAAATGCCCAAATTTCTGTTAATTACTATAGCTTCCGCCTTGGGCCAATCAGTGTCATTTTGTAAATGCCGGATCTCTATGGCGAGACACATCATTCACCCAAGTTTCGTCAAAATCGGCCCAGTGCTGTTTGAGATATTGGTAAACTAATGTACGAACGAACGGAGACAGATCCACAGTTCCCTCCCCGATTTCATCGTGGGGGACAATGAAGGCACTGAACATTGAGACATGTTAGCTGATATTTGGCCAGACCAACAGCATGGTTTCTCTCCTTCTCTCACCGTCAACCCCACCAACAGTCAGAAAGACAGTCAGCCAGCCAGCCAGCCCGCCCACCAGAGGTCCCTAATAACAAACACACAAGCGGCTCAGAGACATGATTTGGCCTCTGTCTCAGGGGCCGAATATGAGGGCGGCCTAATGAAAGATCCCAAAGAGGAAGCAGACAGCCGTGGCAATAACTGTACATCTATACTCTGGTTGGGGAGGACGGTCTGGCTAATGGTCTGGAGGACAGGCTGACTCCCCTTTCACTTCTCATAACATTTACCACAGTCTGTGTCCCAAATGGCACCCCATTCTATATATAGTGCACTACTTTTGACCATAGCCCTATGGGCCCTACATAGGGGTTAGGTCCCATTTTGGATGCAGCCACAGAATGGTTTGGATTCCACAGCCCACACCTGGACTGGTGTTACTCACATCAGGTTCAAACAAAATAAACAGTGGGTGTAATGGATGTACTGAACACATTGGGAGAGGGATTTAAAGGCTAGTGAGTGGATACCTAATCTGTATTTAAATCTGATCCTACCTTTAATTGACAACAATGTCAGGACATTTACATCTAGTGGAAACGGTGCCTGAGGAAGGTCTGCAGCATCATCAAGGAACACATAAATACCATCCACAAGCTGTTCACTCCCTTATTGTTGGTCAGACGGTATCGGAGCATGAGGTCTGATAGAAACTGTCTCTGAGCCTGTTGGTATCTACAAACCATCCGACTGCTGAACACTTGAACTGGACTGACCACCTGCACCTTAACACAAATGCACTCACTCAAGCTCACACCCACACAGACATACACTCATCCACACACGCGCATGCACACACGCACACCACAACTGCTGCTACCAGACTCTTACTATGATTGCTAAATTAAACACTTGCCCCTGAATCACCCCTTCCCCAAAACAAGTGTAAATACTGGACGATAAATTGTGCCTTCTTGTATTACAATTATGCTAAAAAATGTATTCTGTTCTACTAAGTCATTTACCTTAGGTTCATGTTCTTATATTTTATTATTTATTATTGTTGTTGCATTGTCGAGAAGGAACCTGAAAGTAAGCATTTCATTGGACGCTGTATACCATGTGTATCCTGTACATACAACTAATAAATGTGTCAGGTAAAGGTAGTCTTACTCTGGGTAACTTTCACAATCTACAATTCAAATAGTTGTATTTTGTGCCTTTTAGAGGCATATTGTGGTTTCTCTATTAGTACCAACAAACAAAATGGCAACAAAGTGCACTATCATAATTTTACATTTGAGTAATTTAGCAGATGCTCTTATCCAGAGCGATTAGGGTTAAGTGCCCTGCTCAAGGTCACATCAACAGATTTTTCACCTAGATGGCTCGGGATTCGAACCAGCATTCTTTCGGTTACTGGCCCAATGCGCTTAACCGCTAGACTACCTGCCATTGGATTAAATTTCTACGAAAATACTTCAACAATCAAATGTCCCTCAATAAAGTAATAGAACATCAGAGTGGTCAGTACCACCCCCCTCCCCAGCACCCTTCCACCACCCCCAATATCAGCCCATCACCACCTCACCTGAGCCAGAGTGTTTCCAGGCAGGCCCCCAGCAGAGAGGGGGTAGGTCAGGCTGGTCCAAGGCTTCATTACCCCTGCAGGCCTGCCAAGCTCAACCAGACTCCGCCGTGCCGTGTAGCCAGGCCAAACCACTATTTAACAACCCCCCCCCTCCCCAACTGTGCAGCAGCTTAGGGGTAGCCTAGCCAGCAACACCTCTCTCACTCCCACCCCTTGTTTGGAATTGGCACCAGCAGAGAGGAGAAGGTGGAGGAGGAGGAGAAAGAGGAGGAGGCGACTGTGTGGATTGGGAGGCTGTGTGGGGGTGGAGATACCAGGAGAGACACCACAAATGTAATGTTACCTTTACAAAGAGGTAACATTGGGCTAGTTCTAGGGGACTGTGGAGCTCTCCCTCCCTGTGTCGGCCCAGTAGTGGGTCTCATCGCCTGTTCCAGCCAGCCTGCTGCCTAACAAATACCTGTGGTGCTGAGCCTCCCGTCTGGGGCATGAGCAGTCCCACACAGAGCACATGTTAGCTTCACACGTTAGCTAGCATCTCATAAGCCTAACTGTTACTGTCAGCTCACAGGGTTGCAATCACCATGCAGTAGAGTGATGGGTCTGCACTTCAGTTTGCACCATGCACTCCATGTTTCTGCTGATGCTGTGACCCAGTATGTACTGCATATCAGGCGTGTGCTTAGTGCATTCTTAATTGCAGTAAAGCAAGACTAGTCGGTTTCTGTCGCGTGAGGCAGCTTGATGGAGAAGTACACCCCCTGGACATGATGCTCTTTATTTATTTATTATAAATGTTTTCGTTTTTGCTCATATGACCACTCAAGACATGAACTTTATAATGACTGTCCATCTCATGATGTTGTGATGTTGTTCTTCAAGTCTTTTTTGTGTGTTTTAAAGCACTTTGTTAGTCTTTGAAAAGCGCTATAAAAGTTCAATAAATGATCCATATTATTTTTGCAGTAGTAGGGATTTTATGTCTGGCATGTTATTTGCATGTTCCAGAGTCCAGCCAAGACTGTTGACTGTGTGCAAACAGTTGTACATGAACCTGTGTTGACAGCCCAAAAAATGAATTTGTTTGATGTAGCCACCCACTATTAAAGCACAGCCAAGATAATTATTTGATTTACCATTGAGGTAACTTCAGCCTACTTCTTAAATGACTTATGAAGAACTGAAGTTCACTGAAATTGGACTCCACACTCTAAACGGTGAAATAAGGATAGATCATCCCATGAGAGAGCATGGATTGCCACCGAGGCAGACTATTTGAGACAGCATTCTCTCTCACTACTTATACTAACAGTGAGAGAGTGAAAAAAGATGTCTTTAGCTGAACGCTCCTACTCCTTTTATCAACTGACATTCCCGGGAATTGCAGTGACAGTGACTTCTCTTCTCACTTTCTTTTTCTCTTTTATGAGCTCCGTCTCTCGCTCTTGCTAACTACCTCTCTTTTTTCTATTTGAGGTTTCTTTCTCTACCTTTCTCGCAAATGTCTTGTGCACTCTGACACACACAGCCCCACTGTCTCTCTACCAAACCTTTTTTTCCCCCTCCGACGACTCTACCTTTGAGTCTGACTTTCTGAAGCATGCACGCACACATCCACCCACCCACCCACCCCCACCCCCCACACACACACACACACACACACACACACACACACACACACACACACACACACACACACACACACACACACAGCTTACTATAGTGAAACACGTACACACACATAAATACACAAAACCCTTGTCTTGACTGTACTGTAAGTAATGTGATCTTGCTCCCCCCCTCCTCCCCTCCATGGTGTGCTTGGTGTATTTGTCTCATTGGGTCAATGCTACTGTTCCTCTGCCTCGCGGCAACAGCTGCCCTACACACAAACACAGGTGAGATGTCACTTTCTATCTATACTGTCCACTAAGTCAAAGACATGGCCCAGGCTAGCTCTGTACACCAGGCCTCCATGAACGCTATGAGGCATTCCTATCTACAGGTAACTGCCAAAATAACGGAAACACCAACATAAAGTGTCTTAATAGGGCGTTGGGGCACCACGAGCCAGAACAGCATCAATACACCTTGGCATAGATTCTACAAGTTTCTGGAACTCTATTGGAGGGATGTGACACCAATCCTCCCATTAAAAAAAATCCATAATTTAGTGTTTTGTTGATAAGGTGCCGCTACCAGATCTCCCATAAGAGTTCAATTGAGTTGAGATCTGGTGACTGAGACACTCACACCATTTAAAAAAAATGTTTCTTATCTTTAACTGCATTGTTGGAAAAGGACCCGTAAGTAAGCAATTTACTGTTAGTCTAGACCAGTTGTTTATGAAGCATGTGACAAATACAATTTAAGGGTAGGTAACAAAACATCCGTCACACTGATCCTCAACACAGGGACCCCTCCTCAGGGGTGCATACTCAGCCCCCTCCTGTACTCCCTGTTTACTCATGACTGCATGGCCAGGCACGGCTCCAACACCATCATTAAATTTGCCGACGACACAACAGTGGTAGGCCTGATCACTGACAACAATGAGACAGCCTATTGGGAGGAGGTCAGAGACCTGGCAGTGTGGTCCCAGGACAACAAACTCTCCCTCAACGTGATCAAGACAAAAGAGATTACCGTGGACTGCAGGAAAAGGAGGACCGATTCTCATCGAGGGGGCTGCAGTAGAGCAGGTTGAGAGCTTCAAGTTCCTTTGTGTCCACATCACTGACAAACTAACATGATCCAAGCACACCATGACAGTCGTGAAGCGGGCACGACAAAACCTATTCTCCCTCAGGAGACTGAAAAGATTTGTCATGGGTCCTCAGATCCTCAAAAGGTTCCGATCGCAAGGCACTACAGAGGGTAGTGCGAACGGCCCAGTACATCACTGGGGCCAAGCTTCCTGCCATCCAGGACCTCTATACCAGGAGTGTCAGAGGAAGGCCCTAAAAATTGTCAAAGACTCCAGCCACCCTAGTCATAGACGGTTCTCTCTGCTAGTGGTAGAGGAGTGCCAAGTCTAGGTCGAAGAGGCTTCTAACAGCTTCTACCCCCAAGCCATAAGACTCCTGAACATCTAGTCAAAAACAAACTGACTTGTTGGAAAGGTGGCATCCTATGATGGTGCCACGTTGAAAGTCACTGAGCTCTTCAGTAAGGTCATTCTACTACCAATGTTTGTCTATAGAGATTGCATGGCTGTATACACCTGCCAGCAATGGGTGTGGCTGAAATAGCCAAATCCACTAATTTGAAGGGGTGTTCACATACTTTTGTATATATAGTGTATTACTACCTATGGCTGCAAATACTGAGGTGGCTTATTCTAATACTTACCCAACAAAAATGCACAAAATCACAGATTTGGCACATCATTGCGCACATGTTAGGATACACATCATTAAATATCTTGAAACAAGTTACAGGCAGTAGCCTAGAAGAAGAAAAATAGAACTCAATTGATTGAACATGAAATGTATTTCAACACGATTAAAATAGGCCTACTGTATTTATATTTGAATGCAGTCATCTCTATTTTCATTTTTTTCACTTTTTATATTTCACTTGCCTGTATCAATTGCAAAGACATTAGCAACATTGTATTTGTTGTAGTCAACTTTGTTCTGAGGTTATCGGCGGTCACAGGTAGACGGATAAACCATGTGATTCTATGTTTAGCGGTGATCTTTTGTGTATTAAGTGACGCGGGAGGTTAAAGAAGCATCTAACGAAGCACTAGCTGTTCTACAAGTGGTCTGAGGCAGAAGTTAGATTAGGAACGTTTTCAAGTGCAACGTTAATAACAATGGTTTTGGAAAACACCTTAGAGATTTAACGATGCTCCTACGAAGGCTCTAACAATGAACTTAGCCTTGAGATGCTTTTGGGAAACCGGGCCCAGAGCTATTTCATACTATGTAATACATTATGTGAGAGCTGAGAATTGACCTTAACAAAAAGCAACGTCCAAAAGAGTCCACAAATCCTTATTTTCTTCTAAGTAAAAGCCAGAACAAAACTACTCCGGTTAATGTTGTCGCCTGAGAGCTGAGAGCCGGTGATGTGAGTGATTCGTCCTTTCCTGGTGTCACCGTGCACTAGTATCAGTCAGTGTATCCAGCACCACGTTGCCCCAGGGAGATGTGATGTACAGGCTGCTTCTCCATGTCTGGGACAATGTTTCTACATGACACCACACAGCTTCACACACACACACACACACGCACACGCACACGCACACACTCCACAACCCCTCTCTACCTTCTCCTCTCTCTCAGCTTCAAGACAACACCACTACCTCTTTTGCTATAATTGTTGTTGTGCTGACAATTCCCCACAACAATGGAGAGCTATACAGCAGCAGATGAGGGAATTACTGTTTCCACTTTTCTGATATTCCTCACCTCCTACACATTTATTCCTTCCTCTCTCATCATCCACTCCTCCACTCATTTAGCATTAGCATTTAAACTGTTGCCTTTGCGATGCAATGTCCCGTCGTCAGGACTGTCGTAAATCTGGAGCGTTTGGGAGCTTTAAAGCCTTCCCTCGGTTGGTGTAGAACCCACATGCCTGTGATCTGATAACCACCTCTAATTTGGAACGTTGAAAAGAGTTTACTGAAGTTGTATTTTCCCTCATTTACATTCATTCTGGGCATTTCACATTTATTTTCTCTTTCTCCCATAAATATGACAGAGATTGTAGAAATGCAGAATTGTGGACTGTAAAACCTAATGGAGGGAATGTTTTGACAATTGCCTTTTGTCAAATTTGATTTGAGATTTTTTTATTTTGTATTGTGTTATGAACAACTGGCATTGGATTAAGACGGCGCTTGTACAAATCGTTTTCCGAGAATGATTGATGTTCTATTTCAAAGTAAACTAACAATAATAAACCATTAGGACTTTTCCTCACCGTCTGTGCTTTTTGAATTTGAATTTATAGTATCTAAGCTATTCATCATAGGCATGTCTGGCCATTTATATTAGTGCCAGAACCAGTGACTAAAGCACCTGCTCTTAGCCAAGTTATTATAGGAGGGGATTTCAGACAAAGCCGCCTCTTTTGATTCAAATCTGATATTAAACCATTCCTCAGAAGGTTGATCTGTGAGCTCCTTCAGTGAGTCAGATCCTGGTAGCTGGAAGACAAAACAGCAGCCTTGAAATCAGCTGTAGCTCTGAATAGAACAGAGCACTTAACATTCAGTGTGGACAATGCAGTAATTGCAATGTGATAATGTCCAGGCTGCCACCAATAGTGTGATGTAAATACACAGGTACAGATGTGTCACAGTAATACTAGTAAATGCAGTAACTAAAAGCCTGCATGTCATCTGCTGTTGAAATGATGATGTCTGGTTTATAATGGATGGTTAAAGGGACCAAGACCAAGAGGACCAAGCTGATAATAGGACCAAGTAAATGGAGGGGTGCAGGAGTAGCGAAGGGGAAGTGCAGTCACAGTGCAATGCTAATGGGTAAGTGTGTACATGTAGATTGAGCTAATGGTTGGATTAGCTGTCAATCACTCACCTTGCCCACCAGTTCCTCCAGTCGCGGGACAGGTTTGCCCTTCTGGTGGCGCAATGTGGGAGGTGATTGGCCATCCCAGTCCTGTAGCTCCTCGATGCTCTTCAGGTAGAGCAGGGTCTTTAGACCCAGGCAGTAGTCCTCGATCAGAGTGAAGTCCTGGTTCTGCACCGCGCTGCACACCTAGTGGCGGAAAATCGCACATGCACGCACACACGCATATAAGCACGCACACAAAACACACACACACAAACACTAATGATGTTATTAGTTACCAGTGAAAAGCATGAACTGACACACACCCTATAAATGTTCATAGCGGTGCTGACTAGTGGACAATCAACTGTATGAAAATATACAAAGAAAGTTAAACACTATATATGCTCTATATAAACTCCATAACCAATGTTTGGGCAACCGTTATACTAACTTGGGCACACAGTGCAAAGTACATAAATATGTAATTCGGAATTACATAACACAGAGTATTGAATTCCCCCATACTCTAGTACAGAGTTTCCCAAACCTGGTCCTGGGGCCCTCGCACTACACGGCTGATGCAAATCATTCAAGCTTGATGATAAGTTGGCTATTTGAATCAGCTGTGTAGTGCTAGAGCAAAAAACTAAACGTGCACACAGAGGAAGCCCATGAGCGAGTTTGGGTCCAAGCCAGCGTTTTATAGGTCTCAGATACCACACTACCTACACACTGCTTACAGTCTCCACTCATTTACAATGAAATCCAACTATTTAATTAAAGGTTAGTCAGATGGAATAAGGCTGATCACGGCAGCAGTCAGTTAGAGCAGAGTGGTGAAAGGCAGGCGTGTAGTAAAACTCCTGGGTGAGCCCCATTCACAAGGTTTATCCTCTCTTTCCTTCCTTCAGCAAAGAGAGAGACTATCTGATCCGCATCACACACTGGGAAACCTTGTCTTTGTGCATCTGTCTGTCTCCACTACTTCATTTTGACAGAAGCCACGGTGCCACGGTGAGTCTTAGAGCAGCCGGAGAGATAAGACGACGTGCTTATCAGACACCGCCATCTATGAGCTGAGCTGAGCTGACATCGCCCTGCACTGATCTGACTGAGAACAACTCCAGGATTAAAATGAGGCCGAGTACTGAACCTAGGGGAACACCACATAAAACAGACCAGACTGAGGTCGGGGCCTGTTTTCACAAAGCGTCTCAGAGTATCAGTGCTGATTAGGATCAGGTCCTTCTTGTCCGTATACTCTTAATCATCATGATCGAAAAGACAAAACTGATCCTAGATCAGCACTACTACTTGAGATGCTTGGGTTAGGTTAGTGGGGCGAGGTTTTGTCAATGTTGTTTTACATTGCTCTGAGATAGTCATAACAAATTATTTCTAGAGGGGGAAATGAACGTGAATCTGTTCTGCTGTGTCATTTGTGTATTACAAAAAGTAAATTCACCAGCGACTGGCCCCATGTTGTGAAAATTAAGGCATTTATTCTCTCAAGCTTTGGCTCAGAGATATGCTTTCATTAGGATTCTGATTTGCATAGCGCTGCTTGTTAAAATAAAAAAAAGCTGGTTGTTGCCTGCCCCTATATGCCCTGCTCCAACTAAATAACACAGAATACATTTCTGATCAGGATGTCTACATCATTCCAACAAATAGTATTGGGGGAAAACAACTGTGGACATGCATTAGATTTCAGTGATTCACAGGGGAAATATGTCAGTTATTAGGACTATACACTACTCATTCTAGGAGGTAAAGACACAACATGTACAGAGCCTTCAGAAAGTATTCACAACCCTTGACCTTTTCCACATTTTGCTGATTAAATTGAGATGTATTGTCACTGGCCTACAAACAATACCCCATAATGTAAAAATAATGGTTTCAGACATTTTTACAAATTCATAAAAAATGTCAAGTTTACATTTCTTGAGTCCAAAAATATTCAACCAATTTGTTATGGCAATTCTAAATAGTTTCAGGAGTAAATACAGTGGGGCAAAAAAGTATTTAGTCAGCCAAATTGTGCAAGTTCTCCCACTTAAAAATATGAGAGAGGCCTGTAATTTTCATCATAGGTACACTTCAACTATGACAGACAAAATGAGAAGAAAAAAATCACATTGTAGGATTTGTAATGAATTTATTTGCAAATTATGGTGGAAAATAAGTATTTGGTCAATAACAAAAGTTTATCTCAATACTTTGTTATATACCCTTTGTTGGCAATGACAGAGGTCAAATGTTTTCTGTAAGTCTTCACACACTGTTGCTGTTTTTTTGGCCCATTCCTCCATGTAGATCTCCTCTAGAGCAGTGATGTTTTGGGGCTGTTGCTGGGCAACACATACTTTCAACTCCCTCCAAAGATTTTCTATGGGGTTGAGATCTGGAGACTGGCTAGGCCACTCCAGGACCTTGAAATGCTTCTTACGAAGCCACTCCTTCGTTGCCCTGCCGGTGTGTTTGGGATCATTGTCATGCTGAAAGACCCAGCCACGTTTCATCTTCAATGCCCTTGCTGATGGAAGGAGGTTTTCACTCAAAATCTCACGATATATGGCCCCATTAATTATTTCCTTTACACAGATCAGTCGTCCTGGTCCCTTTGCAGAAAAACAGCCCCAAAGCATGATGTTTCCACCCCCATGCTTCACAGTAGGTATGGTGTTCTTTGGATGCAACTCAGCATTCTTTGTCCTCCAAACACGACGAGTTGAGTTTTTACCAAAAAGTTATATTTTGGTTTCATCTGACCATATGACATTCTCCCAATCTTCTTCTGGATCATCCAAATGCTCTCTAGCAAACTTCAGACGGGCCTGGACAAGTACTGGCTTAAGCAGGGGGACATGTCTGGCACTGCAGGATTTGAGTCCCTGGCGGCGTAGTGTGTTACTGATAGTAGGCTTTGTTACTTTGGTCCCAGCTCTCTGCAGGTCATTCACTAGGTTCCCCCGTGTGGTTCTGGGATTTTTGCTCACCGTTCTTGTGATCATTTTGACCCCATGGGGTGAGATCTTGCGTGGAGCCCCAGATTGAGGGAGATTATTAGTGGTCTTGTATGTCTTCCATTTCCTAATAATTGCTCCCACAGTTGATTTCTTCAAACCAAGCTGCTTACCTATTGCAGATTCAGTCTTCCCAGCCTGGTGCAGGTCTACAATTTTGTTTCTGGTGTCCTTTGACAGCTCTTTGGTCTTGGCCATAGTGGAGTTTGGAGTGTGACTGTTTGAGGTTGTGGACAGGTGTCTTTTATACTGATAACAAGTTGAAACAGGTGCCATTAATACAGGTAACGAGTAGAGGGCAGAGGAGCCTCTTAAAGAAGAAGTTACAGATCTGTAAGAGCCAGAAATCTTGCTTGTTTGTAGGTGGATTTTTGAAATCATTTTGGTGGCTGACTAAATACTTTTTGCCCCACTGTATGTTTTTAACAAGTTACATAATAAGTTGCATGGACTCACTCTGTGTGCAATAATAGTGTTTAACATGATTTTTGAATGATTACCTCATCTCTGTACCCCACACGTACAATTATCTATAAAGGTCCCTCAGTCGAGGGACTTCAAATTTCAAACACAGATTCAACCACAAAGACCAGGAAGGTCTAATGCCTCGCAAAGAAAGGCACCTGGTAGATGAACAACAACAAAAAAGCAAACATTGAATATCCCTTTGAGCATGGTAAAGTTATTCATTACACTTTGGATGGTGTATCAATACACCCAGTACAAAGATAAAGGTGTTCAATTCCATATCAGTTGCCAGAGAGGAAGGAAACCGCCCAGGGATTTCACCATGAGGCCAATGGTAACTAAAACAGTTAAGAGTTTAACGGCTACGAAAGGAAAACAATTAGGATGGAGCAACTAGGGCTGTGGCGGTCCCGAAATTACATCAGCCGGTGAGTGTCAAGCAAATAACTTCTCGGTCTCACGGTAATTGACCGTTAATTAACATAAACACATTTAGCATCTCCTGGCTTACACACATAGCCTACAAGCCATTTAAAAAAGTATAATACATCCACGTAACATAGCCTACACCTTCACAATAAATCCATTATGTACTTTAGACAGGTCTAAAGTAGCATGATATGATGAAAATGTAGACTATTTCAGAAGAACAGAATAGCATACTCTGAGTTGTCCTTAGGTCCTGATCTGGCTATGCAATATGGCTGTGGGCTACACTAGTTCATTTAGCAGACAAGATTTGCTTATAATTCTGTGGCATTACATTATATTATGTAATAGTATGATGAATACAATTGAACAAAGCTAAATAAAACATAAACATTTTCTCCAAACGATTTGAGGGAGTGCTCACATGCGGCTATTCTGTGTTGAGCGGTTAACAAGGAAACAGGTACTCCTATATAGTTCATTTAGAGTTATTAATGTAACTTTAGGTGTTCTGCAAATGTTGGGCTACATGTTTTGATTTTGAATACATTGTAAGGCTGAGACTCTAATGATGATTTGAAAAAAAGTGGCTTGAAAAGGCAAGAGCTCTGCTTTTTTTTGTTGCAGGATGTGCACACTCCAATAGTCTCTCATTCACAATTTGACAAGCACTTGATAATGCCTCGAATTTCACAACGGCATCCCCTTTGTGGGCGTAATGCACCCTAAAAAAAAATCCATGCCTTTTGCAGCCCGGAGTGATGCGTTGTGCCCTTCTCCCTGAGTGTGCTGTGCAATCCGATGAGTCTCTCACTCATACAGCTCTCCGTCACGTGATTGGGTCTTCCTCACAGGCTACAAGTTCAGACAGACACATTGGAGATGCAACTGTGCGTGTCCTTATCCAATTCCGAGGTGCATATTGGATGAACTGTCCACATTTACTTTTTGTCAGCCAACAAGATGAGTAGGCCTAACGAACAGCAAAAGCACTAGTCAATCTACTCTCCCCCATAGTACAAAAGTCAGCCTATTTTATTCTGTGCGACAAATAAATATTACAAACAGTCTGGGACAGTTGTGGAATGCGATAGATCCCAAATTAATACTAGCATCATCAAAAACGTTTTATGCAATGTGGCTGATGCAACACATTAGAACTTTTAGCTTAAAATGTTGATAAAGTATTAGGCTATTTCTTCACATTATAAACGCGGCAATGCGCACATGGTATTAGGCTATAAGCGCAAATGGTGCATTGTTATGGTTAAAATGATCTTCCCTAAACTTGAAACTCACACGCTGCTTATAAACTCAGCAAAAAAAGAAACATCCTCTGACTGTCAACTGCGTTGATTTTCAGCAAACGTAACATGTGTAAATATTTGTATGAACATAACAAGATTCAACAACTGATACATAAACTGAACAAGTTCCACAGACATGTGACTAACAGAAATTGAATAATGTGTCCCTAAACAAAGGAGGGGGGGGGTCAAAATCAAAAGTAACAGTCAGGATCTGGTGTGGCCACCAGCTGCATTAAGTACTACAGTGCATCTCCTCCTCATGAACTGCACCAAATTTGCCAGTTCTTGCTGTGAGATATTACCCCACTCTTCCACCAAGGCACCTGCAAGTTCCCAGACATTTCTGGGGGGGAATGGCCCTAGCCCTCACCCTCCAATCCAACAGGTGCTAGACATGCTCAATGGGATGGAGATCCGGGCTCTTCGCTGGCCATGGCAGAACACGAACATTCCTGTCTTGCAGGAAATCACGCACAGAACGAGCAGTATGGCTGGTGGCATTGTCATGCTAGAGGGTCATGTCAGGATGAGCCTGTAGGAAGGGTACCACATGAGGGTGGAGGATGTCTTCCCTGTATAACGCACAGCGTTGCCTGCAATAACCATACTGGGAGTGTCCTAACTTTTCATAACTGTGACCTTAAATGCCTACAGTCTGTAAGCTGTTAGTGTCTTAACGACCGTTCCACAGGTGCAAGTTCATTAATTGTTTATGGTTCATTGAACATGCATGAGAAACAGTGTTTAAACCCTTTACAATAAAGATCTGTGAAGTTATTTGGATTTTTATGAATTATCTTTGAAAGGCAGGGTCCTGAGAAAGGAACATTTCTTTTCTATGCCAGTTAGGCTCTACACCCCATGTAAAGCGGATTAATGTGCTTTTGGCCACTTTAATTGTGAATCAAACCTTTTTAAAACACATAGGCCTATGGGCTAGGCTTCTTATGCTGGACATCCTTCACAAGTGACAATATATCATTCAAGTGACAGGCTAATATTGTCACCCATCAGAGAATTCTTGATTTAATCTCGTCTTTACATAATACTAAATAATATGTGTGTGACATTTGTTTGGATTTAGAATGGACCATTATCATGCACCTGTATGGAAACAGAGGCAGTGGGAAAAAATACATGTCATCTATGCACTTAAATAGTGAATGGAGGACGCTTTTCACCGTGGTTCATTTTCATGCCAGCCAGGTAGGCTATACTCCTGTTGTAAATACAATCAATGTGCTTAACAGCCTTTAGAAATGTTGCGCAACATGGGCTATCATGAAGTGTTTGATTAGCTTTTCAAACACATTTGCATTTATGTCAGAGTTATTACAGGGACAGTAGAGTGCTGAGTAGCAGGCAGTTATCAAGTTTGGTAGGCTACCATTGACCAGCAGCAGCATCAGAGCTTGGAGAAGCTGAATTACCGTGACTAAGCGGTCATGTGGAATTTGACTGCCTTTAAGACACCTGTTCGCCTGTGTGGCGGTAATACAGTCACCGCAGCAGCCCTAGGATCAACAATGTTGTAGTTACTCCACAATACTAACTTAATTGACAGAGTGAAAAGAACAAGCCTGAACAGAATACAAATATTCCAAAACATGCATCCTGTTTACAACAAGCCACTAAAGTAATACCGCAAAAAAATGTGCCAAAGCAATTCACTTTTTGTCCTGAATACAAAGTGTTATGTTTGAGGCAAATCCAATACAACACATTTCTGAGTACCACTCTCCATATATTCAAGCATAGTGGTGGTTACATCATGTTATGGGTATGCTTGTAATCGTTAAGGACTGGGGATAAAAAATAAACTGAAAGAAGATAAGCAAAGGCAAAATCCTAGATGAAAACCTGGTTCAGTTTGCTTTCAATTCACCTTTCAGCTGGACAATAACCTAAAACACAAGGCCAAATTTACATTGAAGTTGCTTACCAAGAAGACAGTGAATGTTCCAGAGTGGCCGAGTAACTGTTTATACTACTTTAATATCTATGGCAAAACCTGAAAATGCTTGTCTAGCAATGATCAACAACCAATTTGACAGTGCTTGAAGAATTTTGAAAGGGGCAAATGTTGCAAAATCCAGGTGAGGAATGCTCTTAGAGACCCAGAAAGACTCAGCTGAAATTGCTACTAAAGGTGATTCTAACATGTATTGACTCAGGGGGTTGAATACTTATCTAATCAAGATATTTTTGTGCTTAGATTTTTCATAAATCTTTTACAAGTGTTAGAATTGTTCTTACACTTTGAAAATTACACAGCATGTTGTGTAGATCATTATCCAACAATTACAATTTTAATCCCACTTTGAAACAACAAAAATGTGGAAAAAGTGAAGGGGTGTGATTACTTTCCAAATGCACTGTATATCTCTGATCAAAAAGAAGTGAAAAATATGCAAATGCTTGTTGTTGGAGGAGAGGTGGTGGTGAAGGAAAACTAAAACATGGGGCTGGAAACGTGTTGTTGTGTGCTCTTCCGCCACCTTACTTTACATCAGAGGGAAATAGAGCAGGTCTCTCCTGAGAAAAACACGTGTTAAATACTGCCCGTCCACCCACGGAGGAGAGAGCCGTCAGCAGAAATCTGAGGACAGTCTTCTTTATGAGAGCCATTAGAGAGTAAATATGAATCACATTCTATTAAATAGCTAGGTACAGCAGTTTACCATACTGTCATGTACTGTAGCAAGTATTCTCTTATCAGTCCACATGTAAAGGCTGATTGGTCAAATATGGTCAGAAAATACATTAATGTAGGCATGAGCAAGCGCACACCAAACACACACACTGCACATTATATTATCACAGAATATGTTCTGACTAGACCCACTCCAATTTGCTTACCGCCCCAATAGGTCCACAGACGAAGCAATCGCAACCACAATGCACACTTCCCTAACCCATCTGGACAAGAGGAATACCTATGTGAGAATGCTGTTCATCGACTACAGCTCAGCATTTAACACCATAGTACCCTCCAAACTCGTCATCAAGCTCGAGACGTTGGGTCTCGAGCCCGCCCTGTGCAACTGGGTACTGGACTTCCTGACGGGCCTCCCCCAGGTGGTGAGGGTAGGTAACAACATCTCTACCCCACTAATCCTCAACACTGGGGCCCCACAAGGGTGCATTATGAGCCCTCTCCTGTACTCCCTGTTCACCCACGACTGCGTGGCCATGCACGCCTCCAACTCAATCATCAAGTTTGCAGACAATACTAGTGGTAGGCTTGATTACCAACAATGACGAGACGGCCTACAGGGAGGAGGTGAGGGCCCTCGGAGTGTGGTGTCAGGAAAATAACCTCACACTCAACGTCAACAAAACAAAGGAGATGATCGTGGACTTCAGGAAACAGCAGAATATAGAATACACTTAATATAATGTTTACATACCCTACATTACTCATCTCATATGTATATACTGTACTCGATACCATCTACTGCATCTTGCCTATGCCGTTCTCATTCACTCATTCATATATCTTCATCCCTTTACACTTGTGTGTATAAGGTAGTTGTTGTGAATTGTTAGGTTAGATTACTCGTTGGTTATTACTGTGTGTGTGTGCGCGTGTGCGTGTGTAGGAGAATGTCCATTAGTGCTTTTCATTTTGCTCAGAACATCAAAGTATGTGATGTCCTCGCGTGCTGCATTTAGCGTTAATGTAGCCGACTGCTGAAATAAATCGAAGTGAGAATTTCTAAGTAGTTTTCAGGCAATTGAGACAGCAGGTCCTTTTTATCTGCTCTGAAAACTGGGGGCTACGCATTGATTTCAACTCCTTCTGAGATCTGAAATGCTTTTAGATTCCCTGCTCTCCCTCTCGACCTCTCCCTCTTTCTCTTTTTGTCCCTCTCTTTCTCTCTGACGCTGTCAGCTCTTTTATTCCCGATGATAGAATCCTGGCATTTAGTACAACAGCGTCTTCACCAAAAGAAAGATCGATTCATTCAGCTTTCAAATGCTACAATGACTATGGATGAACCAACCTCAGTGCTTTTGATTTCAGCTCCTATGTCTGATACTTAGATCCTAACCACTGATATTTAGTCTTGATCTTCAGGTAAAAGAGAAACCAAGTCTGGGGGGGAAAGTAAATACATTTTTACAAGTCAATGAATATGAGCAATTTCCAGTAGAGTTCAGTTAGGGGTTGTGGTGAGGTGGACAGAAACGTAACCTTTCCTCTGAAGAGTTGAATAGTTTGCATGTTGAATGGACTGCTATTCCTTTGACTCACGCTGGCAACGTTTGGATGTTTTCAAAAGGTACTATTACAAATTCCTGATGTTTACTGGGCTCAAACAACAAGTCATGTTAGCTACTTGACAATGGGTCTTTCATGGCAGTACAGAACTGTTGACGTGGACCAACGACAAGGGGAATGGTCACCCTGGGTCATTAAAATCGAACTAGTTGGTTATCAGTGAAATATAGCTCCATTTCCTTCTAAAGACATGTCAATAAAATAACTGTCTGAATCTCCATCACTGGCCAGATCACCATAACAAAGCAGCAACTTCACAATTCAATCAAAATTATGAAAAACAACTGCGATAACTGGGATAGCACATTGCTACTTTATAACATTGATCAGATGTAAATTGGGCTTTTATTAAAGACCAAGGTAATCACTTATTGCATTGAGGACAAGAAGGTGATGAATACAAATCATTAAAATCCAGACGGAAAATATTTACACACGAAGCAACCTACTATCGCACAGTCAACTCTAGTCATTTAGTAAGTTCACCATTCGGCGATTCTCACTGTTAAACATCGCACAGTGTTCAACACAATGGCTCTTGCATGTTATGGACCTTATTCACATCGTAATGGTGCAGTAAAGGGCATATGAGAAAAAGGAATATTGCACACATGTAGTAGAGAAGGGGAGAGAGAACCCCCCAGGGTCATTGCAAATGAATGTTTTTGTGAATGAATTAACTAAGAAGTATCGATTTACAAGTGAATCTCATCAACCCCTGACTACAGTATGTGAATTCATGAGGATATATTTCAGCCATGCAGCATTTTTGGATTTTTCCTTCTCAAAGCTTTAACGTCTGTCAAATAATGGTTTACAAAACTTCTTTAAAAAAAAAGAAAAGTAGATTCACTGGGTTTTCACTGACCTGGCTTCTCAGTTAAGGTTTTCTTAACAAACATTACTATACTATCTATCGAGAAATCAATTAAAACGATGTGTCTAAGTCTCCATAACAAAAGCCTGACCTTGAAGCACTGCTCTCATCATGTGTTGTCAATGACAAGCATACTTTCAAGGCTTCCCTTTGCAACAACTTCTTTATGAAATCTTCAAGACCAAGAAGCAATGATGGGTCTATGAGAGACGGGCAACTCCTGAATGGACTTCATCACATTGTTTGTTCTGAGAAGAATGTGTCTGATGCATCTCAGAACCAATCATGGTCTATTTCAGACAACACAGTATGTCTCTCTTCCTGTACTACATACAGTACAATCCACAGAGCCCACAGCAGTGATTCTCACATTCAACACCCACCATCGTTCTTCAGTCTTCAACTTCCGAGTGACAAGACGTGCTGATTGTAACCGCCAGGTATTACAACATATTGTTTTAGACCCATTCTGTATTCAATGCCTTCACACTGCTAATTTCCTTGGCGATTCATATTAATTTGCTACTGTGTGTGCAGATACCATCTGTTTGTTGTATGTCTGACAAAACCAGACAAATACAGATCCACACAGCCTTTTGATAAATGTGTTCAGGCAATGGGAAAGACGTCATTGGAATTTCTTTTGGACTGAAATATGTCTGTATGTGTATGATTCCATTTAGGCCAAAATTACAAACACCTCTGTGCTATCCCCCTCACACGAAGAAAAAAAAACCCAAGCATCTCTTAACCACAGAAAGTCACCCAAACTTATCCGAAGCTAACTTATAATCCATCCATTAAACTGTATAATTACAACGACAAACTTGTATTCTCTTTTATCAAGGTAAAAAGCATACAAATGAATGAAATTTCAAATGATGATTGAATCGTGCTCAATGGAATACAAATGAAGGCTTTTCAAAAGACAGAACACTTCTCCCTAAATAGATGGCATTCTGATTTCATCGAGAGCGTTATTTTTTTTTATTCCGTAATTAACTTTTCCCATTAATTCAGTGGGAGGAATCTCTGGTTGCATGCGCTGAGACTCCTCAGATCCCCTGTGTTAAGATTTGACAGCGCAGGTGGAGGGGTGGTATTACCAAAATATTAAATCATCTAGAAAGAGAAAACCATAAAGAGTGGATGCATTTATTCACAGATTGTGATTCAATTTGCATGCTGATTCTGTTGCTGATTACTCCCTAGGCACGAACCACTGAAGGAAGTTAAATGAACAGTGAAGTTAAAAACCCACTTTCCCAATTTAAATATCAAAAGTTGAGGGAATATTCAAGTAATAAAGTTGAAGAAAGGAATTATTGGCCTTGGTCTGTATACTGCCATAGTGACACAATGTGGCTAGCAGTGTGTTTTGAGGCTTGATAACATGATCAAACAGACCGATATAACAGCTACACGACAACACAAACCAAACCAGTGAAACACATGTAAATACACACAGCAGATGGAGTATTGAATGCAACCAATGATTTTCACAGCCAGCGGCCCAGCTTGAGGTAAAGTATACTTAACAGTACAGTTTGTCAAGTCTGAATCTGCTAACTAGTAAAAAACAATACAGCTATATGTTTTATTGTCATATACACCAGATACAGTTTACATACACTTAGGATGGAGTCATTAAAACTCGTTTTTCAAACACTCCACAAATTTCTTGTTAAACTATAGTTTTGGCAAGTCGGTTAGGACATCTACTTCGTGGATGACACAAGTCATTTTTCGAACAATTGTTTACTGACAGATTATTTCACTGTATCACAATTCCAGTGGGTCAGAAGTTTACATACACTAAGTTGACTGTGCCTTTAAACAGCTTGGAAAATTCCTGATAATGATGTCATGGCTTTAGAAGCTTCTGATAGGCTAATTGACATCATTTGAGTCAAATGGAGGTGAACCTGTGGATGTATTTCAAGGTCTACCTTCAAACTCAGTGCCTCTTTGCTTGACAGCATGGAAATATCAAAATAAATCAGCCATCGGTTCATCCTTGGAAGCAATTTCCAAATGCCTGAAGGTACCACGTTCATCTGTACAAACACCATTGGACCACGCAGCCGTCATACCGCTCAGGAAGGAGACACGTTCTGTCTCCTAGAGATGAACGTACTTTGGTGAGAAGTGCAAATCAATCCCAGAACAGCAGCAAAAGACCTTGTGAAGATGCTGGAGGAAACAGGTACAAAAGTATCTATATCCACCTTAAAACCATACCTATATCGACATAACCTGAAAGGCTGCTCAGCAAGGAAGAAGCCACATCTCCAAAACCGCCATAAAAAAGCCAGACTACGATTTGCAACTGCACATGGGGACAATGATCGTACTTTTTGGAGAAATGTACTCTGGTCTGATGAAGCAAAAATAGAACTGTTTGGCTATAATGACCATCGTTATGTTTGGAGGAAAAGGGGGGAGGCTTGCAAACAGAAGAACACCATCCCAACCATGAAGCACGGGGGAGGGGGGCAGCATCATGTTGTGGGGGTGCTTTGCTGCAGGAGGTACTGGTGTACTTCACAAAATAGAGTAATTTTGTGGGTATATTGAAGCAACATCTCAAGACATCAGTTAAAGCTTAAGTTAAAGCTTGGTCGCAAATGGGTCTTCCAAATCGACAATGACCACAAGCATACTTCCAAAGTTGTGGCAAAATGGCTTAAGGACAACAAAGTCAAGGTATTGGAGTGGCCATCACAAAGCCCTGACCTCAATCCTAAAGAAAATGTGTGGGCAGTATTGAAAAAAGTGTACGAGCACGGAGGCCTACAAACCTGACTCAGTTACACCAGCTCTGTCAGGAGGAATTAGCCAAAATTAACTCAACTTATTGTGGGAAGCTTGTGGAAGGCAATTTTAAAGGCAATGCTACCAAATACTACCAAATAATAAATGAGTGTATGTAAACCTCTGACTCACTGGGAATGTGATAAATAAATCACTCTCTACACTGTTATTCTGACATTTCACATTCTTAAAATAAAGTGGTGATCCTAACTGACCTAAGACAGGGAATTTTTACTAGGATTAAATGTCAGGAATTGTGAAAAACTGAGTTTAAATGTATTTTGCTAAGGTGTATGTAAACTTCCGACTTTAACTGTAGCTTCAGTGAAATGTGTTGTTTTACAGGGTCAGTCATGGTAATACAACACGCCTGGAGCAAATTAGTGACCAGTGCTTTGATGGTCACATCAAAGGATTTTTCACCTTGTCGTCTCAGTTATTCCAACCAGTGACCTTTCGATTACTGGCCCAACAGTCTAACCGCTAGGCTACCTGCCACCCCTAGTATAAATGGTATATGGTGAGATGGAGGAGGCCAGATGGCATTGTGTTCGCTGTATCAACAGCATAGATGCCCTAAACAGGGAGAGAGCTGGAGAGATAGAGAATAAAAGAGAGCGCGATAGATAGAGAGAGCGAGAGAAAGATAGGGGTAGAGAGAGAGAGAGAGAAAGAGAGGGGTAGAAAGTGAGATTGAGATAGAGAAAGAAATGGGTAAAAGAAAGAAAGAGAGAGAGAAAGAGAGAGAGAGAAAGAGAAAGAGAGAGAGAGAGAGAGAGAGGGGTAGAGAGAGAAAGAGAGAGAGATGGTTGCAGTGCTGTTACCTGCAGAGGTAAAGACGAGAGAGAAACAGAGAGCGGTGAGAGAGAAGTGGAGAGACAGAAAGAGAGGTAGAGAGAGATAGATGGTTGCAGAGCCGTTACCTGCAGGACAGAAGCTCCAGCATGAAGGAACTGCAGACCAGACTCCGCTGAGTCGATGCCCCCAGTGGCCAGGATGGGAAAGCCAGGCAGGGTTTTGGCGATGGCGGATACAGCACGCAGGGCGATGGGCCGGATGGCGTTTCCTGTAGACAGAAACATAAATGTAGAAACAGTGGCAGAAATCACCATTTACATACATGTATACCTGCGGATGTGTAGGGGCTAGCTAGGGACGGGTCCAATAGTTTTTGTTGATGGACTTGGCTAACGCGTACCGGTATTTTTACTTTTTATTTCACCTTTATTTAACCAGGTAGGGCAGTAAAGAACATGTTCTCATTTACAACTGCGACCTGGCCAAGATAAAGCAAAGCAGTGCGACAAAAACAACACAGAGACACACATAAACAAATGTACAGTCAATAACACAATATAAAATTATATGTACAGTGTGTGCAAATGTAGGAGAGTAGGGAGGTAAGGCAATAAATAGGCCACAGAGGCAAAATAATTACAATTTAGCATTAACACTGGAGTTGTAGATGTGTAGATGATGATGTGCAGGTAGAGATACTGGGGTGCAAAAGAGCAAGAGGGTAAGTAATAATATGGGGATGAGGTAGTTGGGTGTGCTATTTACAGATTGGCTGTGTACAGGTACAGTGATCGGTAAGCTGCTCTGACAGCTGATGCTTAAAGTTAGGGAGGGAGATATAAGACTCCAGCTTCAGAGATTTTTGCAATTCGTTCCAGTCATTGGCTGCAGAGAACAGGAAGGAAAGGCGGCCAAAGAAAGTGTTGGCTTTGGGGATGACCAGTGAAATATACCTGCTGGAGCATGTGCTACAGGTGGGTGTTGCTATGATGACCAGTGAGCTGAGATAAGGCGGGGCTTTACCTAGCAAAGACTTATAGATGACCTGGAGCCAGTGGGTTTGGCGACGAATATGTATGTATGCATACAGGTCGCAGTGGTGGGTAGTATATGGGGCTTTGGTGACAAAACGGATGGCACTGTGATAGACTACATCCAGTTCGCTGAGTAGAGTGTCGGAGGCTATTTTGTAAATGACATCGCCAAAGTCAAGGATCGGTAGGATAGTCAGTTTTACGAGGGTATGTTTGGCAGCATGAATGAAGGAGGCTTTGTTGCGAAATAGGATGCCGATTCTAGATTTTATTTTGGGATTGAAGATGCTTAATGTGAGTCTGGAAGGAGAGTTTATAGTCTAACTGGACACCTAGGTATTTTTTAGTTGTCTACATATTCTAAGTCAGAACCGTCCAGAGAAGTGATGCTAGTCGGGTGGGATGGTGCAGGCAGCAATCGGTTGAAGAGCATGCACTTAGTTTTACAAGCATTTAAAAGCAGTTGGAGGCCACGGAAGGAGTGTTGTATGTTCCAAGATGGCATAGCAGTGGGATGTCTGTTTTGATTGTCCTGTCCCGTCCCGTGTATATATCGTATATATATCGTTTTCTTCGTATATATATATTTCTATTACTTTTAATCTAATTTTCCATCTACGGACTGAACATACTCTCCTGCAACCCGCCTCACCCAATGTGGTACGGATCTCCTATTTTTACACTTTTGAACCGGACCCCCTTCAGAAGCTCGCCAGATAACTAGCTACTTGCTAGTAGTCAGTTAGCCACTGCTAGCAGTCATCACCGTTAACTCGGACATCTGCCAGCCTCAGCCTGGGAAACTCCTGCCAGCCTTCACAGAGCGATATCTACCCAGAGCATATCAGACTGCTTTTCTCTAACACATCTCCGGAGCTAGCCTCAAAATAGGCCCATCTTCCGGTTAGCTGAAGAGATCCTTCAAGCAATTCCTGGGCTTCAATTACCTCTTTTTCCAATTGGCCTGAACCCTTTGCTGCTGACATGGAGCATCGCCAATCCATCACGACTGGTCAGCCAATGTAACCGTCCGAGGAGGTTTCTGTCCCGAAGCAAGCACCAGTTAGGAGCTAGCCTCGAACTAGGCCCATCTTCCGGCTAGCTGAAGAAATCCATCAGATAATTCCTGGGCTTCAATACCTCTTCTGCCAATTGGCCTGGACCCATTGCTGCCGACACGGAGCCCCGCCGATCCATTACAACTGGTCTGCCGACGTAACCGTCCGAGGGGGTTTCAACAGGCTCTCCCATTGCGAGGTCCCCCTGAGGCCCATTTGCTAGCCTGCTGCTATCCCTTGCCTGCTAGCTGTCTGAATCGCCATGCCTCCAGCTCACCGAGCTACTCACTGGACCTTATGATCACTCGGCTACACATGCTTCTCCCTAATGTCAATATGCCTTGTCTATTGCTGTTTTGTCTTATTTCATTGTAGAGCCTCCAGCCCTGCTCAATATGCCATAGCTAGCCCTTATGTTCCACCCCCCAACACATGCGGTGACATCGCCTGGCTTAAATGGTGCCTCTAGAAACCTCTCTCATCATCACTCAATGCCTAGGTTTACCTCCACTGTACTCACATCCTACCATACCCTTGGCTGTACATTATGCCTTGAATCTATAATTCCGTGCCCATAAACCTGCTCCTTTTACTCTCTCTTCCAAACGCACTAGACGACCTATTCTTTTAGAGTTTAGCCGTACTCTTATCCTACTCCTCCTCTGGTGATGTAGAGGTTAACCCCTGCAACCTCAGCATCACTCCCATTCCCCAGGCGCTGTCATTTGTTGACTTCTGTAACTGAAAAAGCATTGGTTTCATGCATGTTAACATCAGAAGCCACCTCCCTTAGTTCACCATAAGTGACAAGAAGACTATAAGCAAGAGGGAAAATAAGAGTGAGGATAGGGAATCAGAAAGGCCTGTATTGCACCAACTGTCTTTTGAAATATGGAGGGAAGTGAATATCTTGTAATTTAATTTATCTTCCCAGGGTATTACATTAATACAGACTGTTACGGGTACTACAGGGTGCCGTTGCAATCTCTCCCTCTCTGTATGTATCTCGCTCTGTATGTCACTCCCCACCTCTCCATCCCTCACTATCGCTCTCTCGGTCTCCCTGCCTCTCTCCTTGTGGCCTAGCATAGCACGGGACATTTTAGTCTCCCCTCCTCATCTCTCACTATCGCTCACTCTCTCCGTGGCCTACCACAGCGCAGGACGTTCCAGTCTCTGGATCTAAATAAGTGTAGACAATGTCTGTCTCTGATCAATGGGAGAAAAGCCTGCCTGCTAAATGAGGTTAAATCTAATGTGATAAACTGCTCCATCTGTCAGTGGATTGGACTGGAGGCTTTAATTCATTCAGGAGGTGGGAGAGACAGGTAAATAAACGAGGGGTGTAACATTAGAAGATGCATGAAGAGCGGAGCTTTCTAGGGCTTTGACAGGCTGGGAGAAGAAGACACTTCTTGTTTTTTCTTTTAGTCAGACTTCTTAATGACAGTATAGGGGTAATTCATGGATATGGTTGTGTTGTTGTCTTCCACGTGTGGCTGACTGATGCCCTTTAATGTGTGCAGGCATCTGTAAATAGCAGAAGTTCAAGCGAGAACTTCATATCTCAAGTTGTGTATGTTAACACAGTCTGCATGATCCTATATGTTTCTATGACTGTATTTATGGTTTCTGAGACCTCTGTCTTTCCATCAACTCTCCTCTGGTAACATCCACCAAATACTGCTGTCCTCTTGTACTGTAGTATCCTCCTCCTGCTCCTTTCCACAACAAACCATAGCTAACCCACTACCTCCTATCCCTTCAAAAACACCCCCATACTTTCACCACAACATTAGATTGCAAATCAATTGTAACAGCCAAATCAGCTCATGTTTGGAGTATATTTGGTTTGGAAGGCTGTTCATGCGAATCTGTAATGAGTTATTGCTATATGCCGTGTCCCAAATTGAACCCTATTCCCTATACAGGGTAGGGGAGCAAAGGGTTACATGTAATCCGTTAGATGTAACTGATTACAAAAAAAACTAACTTAAATCCGTTACCATCAGAAATATTGTAATCAGATTACATATACTTTTGAAAAAATAGATGATTACTTCTAGGACTACTTTTAAATTCAAAATTATTTGTCACCTTTCTGCTTTCTCAAAGACATTCAAATCAGCACTGAAAAAAGGCGAAAGTTTAAGTTTGTTCCACCTGAGCGAGTCTGACCACAAATCAGAGACCAATATGATGACACCAAAGTTGATTGCGGCAAAAGAGCAAAAATAGGCTGTCCACGCTGTCTTCTAATGGTGCTTTGCTGTTGGAATCCAAAGATTATCCAACTTCAATAAAGGCTTGGAGGTAAGAACGACAGCAGTGGTGCAGCCTACGGGAGAAACGGACATCACACTGCTGCTCTCTTAGGTATCCCTTTCACCTGTACTGAACAAAAATATAAATGCAACATGCAACAATTTCAACAATTTTACCGAGTCACAGTTCATATAAGGAAATCAGTCAATTTAATTAAATTCATTAGGCCCTAATTTAATGATTTTACATGACTGGGCAGGGGTGCAGCCGTGGGTGGTCCTGGTACAGCATACAGCACTTTGGAGCCAGGCCCAGCCAATCAGCATTAGTTTTCCCCCATTAAAGGGCGTTATTACAGACAGAAATACTCCTCAGTTTCAGCTGTCCGGGTGGCTGGTCTCAGATGATCCCACAGGTGAAGAAGCCGGACGTGGAGGTCCTGGATTGGCATGGTTACTCGTGGTCTGCGGTTGTGAGGCCGGTTGGACGTACTGCCAAATTCTCTTAAAAGACGTTGCGGCTTATGGTAGAGAGATTAACATTAAATTATCTGCCAACAGTTCTGGTGGACATTCCTGCAGTCAGCATGCTAATTGCACACACCCTCAAAACTTGAGACATCTGTGGCATTGTGTTGTGTGACAAAACTGCACATTGTTGCCTTTTATTGTCCCCAGCACAAGGTGCACCTGTGTAATGACCATGCTGTTTAATCAGCTTCTTGATATGCCACACCTGTCAGGTGGATGGATTATCTTGCCAAAGGAGAAATGTTCACTCACAGGTATGTAAAGAAATGTGTGCACAAAAGAGAAATACGTTTTGTGTGTATGGAAAAATTCTGGGATATTTTCTTTCAGCTCATGAAACATGGGACCAACAATTTATATGTTGCGTTTATATTTTTGTTCAGTACAACTATTTGCGCCTTATGAATTGTGGTTGTTGTGGACAAATTAATGTGTGTGTTTTAACCCAATAATGGTTGAATTCCATACTGTCACTTGTCCACTCAAGCTTAACATTGTTGTCATCTATCGCACACCAGGTGCCCTGGGAAAGTTCCTCAATGAGCTCGACACCTTGATTAGCTAATTTCTTGACGATGGCTCACCACTCTTCATACTTGACGACTTCAACCTCGGTCTTCCATTAATTTCTTTCCAACTCTCTCTTTACCCTCCTCACCATTTCCCAATCCCCTACAACTCACAAGGCAGGCAATATGCTTTACCTCATCTTTACTCGAGGCTGTTCCCCTACTAATTTCACTGCAACCCCCCTCCAGGTCTCTGATCACTACTTTGTTTAATTTTCTGTCTTCTTTCCTCCAACCCTAGTCACTCAGCCCCTACTCAGATGGTCATGCGCAGTCACAATCTTCTCTCTCCCTCCCACTACTCCTCTTATATCCTATCATCGCTCCCTTCTGCTAAATCCTTCTCCCTCCTGTCTCCTGATTCTGTCTTTTCGACCCTACTCTCCT
Source organism: Oncorhynchus nerka (assembly GCF_034236695.1). NCBI lineage: Eukaryota > Metazoa > Chordata > Actinopteri > Salmoniformes > Salmonidae > Oncorhynchus > Oncorhynchus nerka. The sequence goes on from NC_088417.1 coordinate 27,340,952, forward strand.
CCCTTTCCGCATCCTATGACTCACACTGTCCGGTTTGTTCCCGGCCCGGCTCGACCCTCCCCTCCTGCTCGTTGGCTGAGTGACTCATTGAGAGCTGCGGGCAGCTGAGCGATAATGGAGGGAAACTAAACTTTCAGAGGACCTATCATCCTTTCACTCCCTCCTTTCTGCCTTCTCTTCATCTGTATCCACTGCTAAAGCCACTTATTATCACTGTAAGTGTCAAGCTTCTGTCTCTAACCCTAAGAAAGTATTTTCCACCTTCTGCCTCTAACCCTAGGAAAGTCTTTTCCACCTTCTGCCTCTAACCCTAGGAAAGTCTTTTCCACCTTCTGCCTCTAACCCTAGGAAAGTCTTTTCCACCTTCTGCCTCTAACCCTAGGAAAGTCTTTTCCACCTTCTGCCTCTAACCCCAGGAAAGTCTTTTCCACCTTCTGCCTCTAACCCTAGGAAAGTCTTTTCCACCTTCTGCCTCTAACCCTAGGAAAGTCTTTTCCACCTTCTGCCTCTAACCCTAGGAAAGTCTTTTCCACCTTCTGCCTCTAACCCTAGGAAAGTCTTTTCCACTTCTGCCTCTAACCCTAGGAAAGTCTTTTCCACCTTCTGCCTCTAACCCTAGGAAAGTCTTTTCCACCTTCTGCCTCTAACCCTAGGAAAGTCTTTTCCACCTTCTGCCTCTAACCCTAGGAAAGTCTTTTCCACCTTCTGCCTCTAACCCTAGGAAAGTCTTTTCCACCTTCTGCCTCTAACCCTAGGAAAGTCTTTTCCACCTTCTGCCTCTAACCCTAGGAAAGTCTTTTCCACTTTCTGCCTCTAACCCTAGGAAAGTCTTTTCCACCTTCTGCCTCTAACCCTAGGAAAGTCTTTTCCACCTTCTGCCTCTAACCCTAGGAAAGTCTTTTCCACCTTCTGCCTCTAACCCTAGGAAAGTCTTTTCCACTTCTGCCTCTAACCCTAGGAAAGTCTTTTCCACCTTCTGCCTCTAACCCTAGGAAAGTCTTTTCCACCTTCTGCCTCTAACCCTAGGAAAGTCTTTTCCACCTTCTGCCTCTAACCCTAGGAAAGTCTTTTCCACCTTCTGCCTCTAACCCTAGGAAAGTCTTTTCCACCTTCTGCCTCTAACCCTAGGAAAGTCTTTTCCACCTTCTGCCTCTAACCCTAGGAAAGTCTTTTCCACTTTCTGCCTCTAACCCTAGGAAAGTCTTTTCCACCTTCTGCCTCTAACCCTAGGAAACCCTTTTCCACCTTCTCCTCCCTCCTTAATCCTCCACCCCACCCCTCCTTCTCTGCGGACGACTGTGTCAATCACTTTGAAAAGAAAGTTGACGACATTCGCTTCTAGAGCCTAGAGACCACCGGTCCCACTCACACAAAACTACCCTATGCCTTGACCTCGGTCTCTCGTTCTCCCCTCTCCAGATGAAATCCTGAAACAAGTGAGGTCTGGCCGCTCGACAACCTGCCCACTCGACCCCGACCTTCTCCCATTCTTCACTTCCCTCATCAACTCATCCTTGACCACTGGCTGTGTCCCCTCTGACTTCAGAATGGGTAGAGTCGCTCCCCTCCTCAAGAAAACCAACAATCGACTCATCTGATGTCAGAAACTATAGACCTGTATCCCTTCTTTCTTTTCTTTCCAAAACACTTGAGCGTGCTGTCTCTGGTCAACTCTCGTTATCTCTCTCAGAAAGATCTTCTTAACCCTAACCAGAAGCTTCAAGACGGGTCACTCAACCCAGACTGCTCTCCTCTGTGTCACGGAGGTTCTCCGCACTGACAAAGCTGACTCTCTCTCCTATTTTCTCATCCTCCTAGATCTATCCGATGCCTTTGACTCAGTGAACCATCATATCCTCTTCTCCACCCTCTCTGGGCTGGGCGTCTCAGGCCCTGCACACTCTTGGATTGCATCCGCTCCTACCAGTTGACGTGGAGAGGATCTGTGTATGCACCACGTACTGTCACTACTGGTGTCCCCCAGGACTTGGTTCTAGGCCCACTCCTCTTCTCTCAATACACCAAGTCACTCAGCTCCATCATATCCTCACATGGTCACGTCTTTAATTCCTATGCAGATGACATCCAACTACTTCCTTCCTCTCTTCTGACACCCAGGTGGTGACATGCATCTCTCCGTGCCTGGCAGACATCTCAGCTTGGATGTCAACCCACCACATCAATCTCAACCTCGACAAGGAGCTGCTCTTCCTCCCGGGGAAGGCCTGCCCACTCAAAGGTCTTTTCATCAGGGTTGTCAACTCCACAGCGTTGCCCTCCCAGAGTGCAAAGAACCTTGGCGTGACCCTGAAGAACACCCTGTCTTTCTCTGCAAACATAAAATTACTGACTCGCTCCTGCAGGTTCATGCTCTACAACACATATGTCAGAGTCAAGGCCCGCGGGCCACATCCGCCCGCAAGAAGGTTTTTTACGGCCCCTGGGATGATCTTGATTTATTATTAGAACCGGCCCGCAGCAAGCCGGCAGCCCGCAGATCTTTTACACGCACCAATACTACATTTCCCACAATGCAAAGGTGACGCACCGAGCAGTAGGCTGCTTCATTTCAATATTTATTGGCACAGCAGTCGTCAGCATCACAGTAAAATTAACTTTCAGATACCCATCAAAAATGGCAAAACGGAAGGTGGATACTGAGAACCGGGGGTTTCAAACAAGGTGGGAGTCGGAGTATATGTTCACGAAGGTAGCTGGAAAACCTGTGTGTCTTCTGTGTGGAGAAAGTGTGGCGGTACTGAAAGAGTATAATCTGAGACGACATTATGAAACGAAACACGCGGACAAAAACAAGAATATGGACATGGAACAAAGGCTACAAAAGGCAGAGGAATTAAAACGAGGCCTCAAATCTCGACAGGCTCTGTTCAAAAAAGCCAAATCACAAGGCCAGGCTGCTGTCAAGGCCAGTTTTATTTTGGCAGAAGAGATCGCTAAATCAGCCCGGCCATTTACGGAGGGGGATTTCATCAAAAACTGCATGATTAAAGTTTGTGACGAAGTTTGCCCAGAAAAAAGGCAACTCTTTTTAAATGTGAGTCTGAGCAGAAACACCATTGCCGAGAGAGTAGACCAGTTGTCCATCAATCTAAAAGAGCAGCTTGTGAAAAAGGGAAAAGATTTTATTGCATATTCCTTGGCTGTGGATGAGAGCACCGACATTTCTGACATTGCCCAGTTGTCAATTTTCATCCGCGGAGTGGACTCCAACCTAAGCGTGACAGAGGAGTTTTTGGCTTTACGTCCTATGCATGGCACAACTACGGGGCATGATTTGTATGAAGAGGTGTCAAGATGTGTAAATGAGATGGAGCTGCCTTGGGAAAAACTCGTGGGTTTGACAACCGACGGAGCACCTGCGATGTGTGGACACAGGAGCGGACTGGTGGCGAAGATACGGGAAAAGATGCAAGAGGAAAACGCGACAGGTGAGCTGACAGCTTATCATTGTATCATACACCAGGAAGCGTTGTGCGGTAAAGCCTTGAAAATGGAGCATGTAATGAGCATCATCACGCGCACAGTTAACTTTATCAGAGCCAAAGGTTTGAATCACCGCCAGTTCAAGGCATTTCTGACGGAGTTAGAAACGGAGCATGGTGATTTGCCTTATCACACAGAGGTGCGATGGCTAAGCCAGGGAAAGGTGCTTCAAAGATGTTTCGAGCTTCGTGAGGAGATTTGTCTGTTCTTGGACAGCAAAGGGAAAGACACAACACAACTCCGAGACGAAATGTTTCTGTGTGAAATGGCTTTTCTGTGTGACATTACGAGTCATCTGAATGCAATAAACTTGCAGCTGCAGGGTCGGGATCGTGTCATCTCTGATATGTACAGTACAGTGAAGGCATTTAAAACCAAACTGACTCTGTGGGAGACGCAGATGCGGAAAGAAAATTTGAGCCACTTTCCCAGCTGCCAGACCATGAAAGAGAAGCTCTCTACCAGTGCGTTCCCGAGCACACAGTTGGCTGATAAAATAGGTATGCTTGCCGCTGACTTTCGACGCCGATTTGCTGACTTTGAAGCACAAAAAGCAGGTTGGAACTGCTCGGTAACCCATTTGCTGTTGACGTGGAAAGCTCACCACCAAACCTCCAAATGGAGTTGATTGACCTCCAATGCAATGATGCACTGAGGGCAAAATATGCGGCAGTGGGTGCTGCGGAGTTCGCCCGTTTCCTCCCGGCACAATGCCCCAGCTGCGCATCCAGGCTGCTCAAACGTTGTCTATGTTTGGCAGCACATACCTGTGTGAACAACTGTTTTCTTTGATGAACCTGAACAAAACATCACACAGAAGTCGACTTACTGCTGAACACCTCCACTCAATTCTGAGGATTTCTTCAGCTCAGAGCCTTACCCCGAACATTGATGAACTTGTGGAAAAGATGGGACACCACCAAGTATCACCCTCAACCTCAAACAAGTGAACATTACTGTGCAATCACATATTTAGAGTTTTTACTCAGTTCAAGTTTAAAAGTTAAAATTTAATATTTGTTTTCACTGCATGTTACTTCTCCTTAAACAAAGTGTTGTTTTTGATTAATAGATTTTTGCACTTTATTTTTTTGTATTTCAATCCAATTATATTTTAAAAATATTTCAGTTGAGTGGATGATAGAAAATTGCTATTATTGTTTTTTCTTTGAAGTAAATTTAGCCCACTTTTGCTAAAATAGAAAATATAGTCTACTGATGGTGCCTTGAATACCGGTTTCTTTCATTTAATGTTCATGTTATGGGGATATTTATATAAAGGAAATTTGTCTTTTGTGTCTGTTGAAAATTAAAGATTACTGACAGAGCCATAAGAAAATATTGCTTTATTTATCTGATCATATTGTAATATATTTGTTAGGTTTTCAGTAGGTTCAATTAGGTTCACTAGACTATATGCGTCATTTAAAATTTTTTCAATGAACATTCGAACAGTCCGGCCCTCGTCTTGTAGCTGATTTTTTTATTTGGCCCTCCGTCCATTTGACTTTGACACCCCTGCTCTACAACATCCGTAGAGTACGACCTCACCTCACACAGGAAGTAGCACAGGTCCTAATCCAGGCACTTGTCATCTCCCATCTGGACTACTGCAATTTGCTGTTGGCTGGGCTCCCGCTTATCCCATCTCACCCCACTCCTCCGTACACTACATTGGCTTCCAGTCGAAGCTCGCATCCAGTACAAGACCATGGAGGAACTGCCCTTCCCTACCTTCAGGCTATGCTCAAACCACCTCTGGTCTCTTGGCCCCCAGGTCTCTCAGCTCCCGCTCAGCCCTGTCCAAACACTTCTCTGTCCTGGCACCTGAAACCCTACCCCTTCGAAGAGTATCTTAAAATGATCCCCCCACCCCCCAAAAAATGTATAAATTAAAAATAAATACAAAGGTTCCAGAACCAACACTTGCCTTTGATATGTGTTTGTCCCACCTAGCTATCTTAAGATGAATGTACTAATTGTACATTTCTCTGGATAAGAGGGTCTTCTAAATGACAAAAATGGCAAATTATTTGAAGAAGTTTAAGCTGCCTATTCATCATTGTTTTTGCGACCAGTGAACAGCCAGTGAAAATGTGCAAGCTGGCATTTATTGAGATGACTCATGTACTGGAGGCAGCTCTGCAGAGTGGTCACTAGCTGGTACAGCCACAAAGTCATTTTGAAGCTAACCCTAACCACACTGTTAACTCCAATTCCTAACATTAACCTTAAATTAAGACAAAAAAAGCACATTTTTGTTTTCATGAATTTTTACGAAATAGCCAATCTTGACTTTGCAGCTGGCCCATCTAGGGGAAGCTGCTCAGTTCTGCCTCCAGAGCAAGACTCATGACAATAAACGTCAACTTGCGAACTCTTGCAAAACCTGCATGGTGTGAATCCCAGTCTATGGAATAAAGTTTGAGGGAGTTCCTCCCTTCTAAACTCCTCCATGGTATTGTGCTCCAAACTGTCTTCGTGCTGATACATTTTTCTTCCCCTAACGGACACATGCTCAAACACATGCTTAAACTCTCACACTTAAAGAGCTGCAAATTATCGCGATATCAAAGTGTCACCAACAAAAACGTAAACAATAGGCCTACAGCAAATGCAGCATATGGCATTTCCTCACATGCTAATAACACCTTTCAGTAGTGCTCAAAGCATGCCATTCCATGAGAGCAGCATTTCTTTTTCAACTCGAAGCAATGAGCCCAATCAGTCCTCCATGACAACAAAATCATAAACAACAGGGTAGGCTGAATAGGCTAAATAAGTAGCCTACGGCAGGGTAGCCTAGTGGTTAGAGCGTTGGACTAGTAACTGGAAGGTTGCAAGTTCAAACCCCTGAACTGACAAGGTACAAATCTGTCGTTCTGCCCCTGAACAGGCAGTTAACCCACTGTTCCTAGGCCGTCATTGAAAATAAGAATTTGTTCTTAACTGACTTGCCTAGTTAAATAAAGGTACAAATAAAAAAAAACTTCATTTTTGGGTTATGTAAAGGTAATACAATTTGACTAATCTATATTTTCAAGTCCTATTCTTGAAGATCAATGTGAGCAGTCGCATCCGCACTTCGGTCTGCACTTCGGTCTGCAGGTAGTATAACTTTTCATTACATTTCATCGCTCTGGATAAGAGCGTCTGCTAAATGACTTAAATGTAAATGTAAATTTCATTATAGTACAACGGTTTGATTTGCCTAATCTTAGCAATTTCTTCTTAGCTAGCTACATAGCCGTCTTTGTATCAAAGATAATTGCGTAATTATCGTATTTCGTCGTCCTAACGTATCTGCCCAGCAGCTAGCCAGCTAGCTAACGCCCACCGTCTACATAGCTAGCTACATAGCCGTCTCTGTATCAAAAGATAATTGTGTAGATAATTGTGTAGTCTAGAGCGATTTTCTAGGTTACCTAGCCAGCTATTGTCGTTCTTTTAACGCAACGTAACGTAATCAACACTGCTAGCTAGCTAGCCAGCTAGCCCCTGAATCAACAACGCAGCCAGCTATTTGTCGTCCTTAACGTAGGACAGGGGTGTCAAAGTCAAATGGACGGAGGGCCAAATAAAAAAATCAGCTACAAGACGAGGGCCGGACTGTTCGAATGTTCATTGAAAAATTTTTAAATGACGCATATAGTCTAGTGAACCTAATTGAACCTACTGAAAACCTAACAAATATATTACAATATGATCAGATAAATAAAGCAATATTTTCTTATGGCTCTGTCAGTAATCTTTAATTTTCAACAGACACAAAAGACAAATTTCCTTTATATAAATATCCCCATAACATGAACATTAAATGAAAGAAACCGGTATTCAAGGCACCATCAGTAGACTATATTTTCTATTTTAGCAAAAGTGGGCTAAATTTACTTCAAAGAAAAAACAATAATAGCAATTTTCTATCATCCACTCAACTGAAATATTTTTAAAATATAATTGGATTGAAATACAAAAAAATAAAGTGCAAAAATCTATTAATCAAAAACAACACTTTGTTTAAGGAGAAGTAACATGCAGTGAAAACAAATATTAAATTTTAACTTTTAAACTTGAACTGAGTAAAAACTCTAAATATGTGATTGCACAGTAATGTTCACTTGTTTGAGGTTGAGGGTGATACTTGGTGGTGTCCCATCTTTTCCACAAGTTCATCAATGTTCGGGGTAAGGCTCTGAGCTGAAGAAATCCTCAGAATTGAGTGGAGGTGTTCAGCAGTAAGTCGACTTCTGTGTGATGTTTTGTTCAGGTTCATCAAAGAAAACAGTTGTTCACACAGGTATGTGCTGCCAAACATAGACAACGTTTGAGCAGCCTGGATGCGCAGCTGGGGCATTGTGCCGGGAGGAACGGGCGAACTCCGCAGCACCCACTGCCGCATATTTTGCCCTCAGTGCATCATTGCATTGGAGGTCAATCAACTCCATTTGGAGGTTTGGTGGTGAGCTTTCCACGTCAACAGCAAATGGGTTACCGAGCAGTTCCAACCTGCATTTTTGTGCTTCAAAGTCAGCAAATCGGCGTCGAAAGTCAGCGGCAAGCATACCTATTTTATCAGCCAACTGTGTGCTCGGGAACGCACTGGTAGAGAGCTTCTCTTTCATGGTCTGGCAGCTGGGAAAGTGGCTCAAATTTTCTTTCCGCATCTGCGTCTCCCACAGAGTCAGTTTGGTTTTAAATGCCTTCACTGTACTGTACATATCAGAGATGACACGATCCCGACCCTGCAGCTGCAAGTTTATTGCATTCAGATGACTCGTAATGTCACACAGAAAAGCCATTTCACACAGAAACATTTCGTCTCGGAGTTGTGTTGTGTCTTTCCCTTTGCTGTCCAAGAACAGACAAATCTCCTCACGAAGCTCGAAACATCTTTGAAGCACCTTTCCCTGGCTTAGCCATCGCACCTCTGTGTGATAAGGCAAATCACCATGCTCCGTTTCTAACTCCGTCAGAAATGCCTTGAACTGGCGGTGATTCAAACCTTTGGCTCTGATAAAGTTAACTGTGCGCGTGATGATGCTCATTACATGCTCCATTTTCAAGGCTTTACCGCACAACGCTTCCTGGTGTATGATACAATGATAAGCTGTCAGCTCACCTGTCGCGTTTTCCTCTTGCATCTTTTCCCGTATCTTCGCCACCAGTCCGCTCCTGTGTCCACACATCGCAGGTGCTCCGTCGGTTGTCAAACCCACGAGTTTTTCCCAAGGCAGCTCCATCTCATTTACACATCTTGACACCTCTTCATACAAATCATGCCCCGTAGTTGTGCCATGCATAGGACGTAAAGCCAAAAACTCCTCTGTCACGCTTAGGTTGGAGTCCACTCCGCGGATGAAAATTGACAACTGGGCAATGTCAGAAATGTCGGTGCTCTCATCCACAGCCAAGGAATATGCAATAAAATCTTTCCCTTTTTCACAAGCTGCTCTTTTAGATTGATGGACAACTGGTCTACTCTCTCGGCAATGGTGTTTCTGCTCAGACTCACATTTAAAAAGAGTTGCCTTTTTTCTGGGCAAACTTCGTCACAAACTTTAATCATGCAGTTTTTGATGAAATCCCCCTCCGTAAATGGCCGGGCTGATTTAGCGATCTCTTCTGCCAAAATAAAACTGGCCTTGACAGCAGCCTGGCCTTGTGATTTGGCTTTTTTGAACAGAGCCTGTCGAGATTTGAGGCCTCGTTTTAATTCCTCTGCCTTTTGTAGCCTTTGTTCCATGTCCATATTCTTGTTTTTGTCCGCGTGTTTCGTTTCATAATGTCGTCTCAGATTATACTCTTTCAGTACCGCCACACTTTCTCCACACAGAAGACACACAGGTTTTCCAGCTACCTTCGTGAACATATACTCCGACTCCCACCTTGTTTGAAACCCCGGTTCTCAGTATCCACCTTCCGTTTTGCCATTTTTGATGGGTATCTGAAAGTTAATTTTACTGTGATGCTGACGACTGCTGTGCCAATAAATATTGAAATGAAGCAGCCTACTGCTCGGTGCGTCACCTTTGCATTGTGGGAAATGTAGTATTGGTGCGTGTAAAAGATCTGCGGGCTGCCGGCTTGCTGCGGGCCGGTTCTAATAATAAATCAAGATCATCCCAGGGGCCGTAAAAAACCTTCTTGCGGGCCGGATGTGGCCCGCGGGCCTTGACTCTGACATATGTGACGTAGGAGACACTGCTAGCTAGCCAACAGCTAGCCAACGTCTACCGATTAGAACTCAACAACCCGGTCGCATTCCGCCTCGCTCCACAGGTAGTATCACATTTTCATTTAATTTCATTATAGTACAACGGTTTGATTTGTTTGATCGTAGCTAGCTACATAGCTAGCTACATAGCCGTCTCTGTATCAAAGATAATTGTGTAGTCTAGCGCGATTTTCTAGGTTACCTAGCCAGCTATTGTCGTTCTTTTAACGCAACGTAACGTAATCAACACTGCTAGCTAGCCAGCTAGCCCCCGAATCAACAACGCAGCCACTGCCAGCTAGCCTACAAAGTCAACAACGCAGCCACTGCCAGCTAGCCTACTTCAGCAGTACTGTATCATTTTTAATCATTTTAGTCAATAAGATTCTTGCTACGTAAGCTCAACTTTCTGAACAATCGAGACGTGTAGTCCACTTGTCATTCCAATCTCCTTTGCATTAGCGTAGCCTCTTCTGTAGCCTGTCAACTATGTGTCTGTCTATCCCTGTTCTCTCCTCTCTGCACAGACCATACAAACGCTCCACACCGCGTGGCCGCGGCCACCCTAATCTGGTGGTCCCAGCGCGCACGACCCACGTGGAGTTCCAGGTCTCCGGTAGCCTCTGGAACTGCCGATCTGCGGCCAACAAGGCAGAGTTCATCTCAGCCTATGCCTCCCTCCAGTCCCTCGACTTCTTGGCACTGACGGAAACATGGATCACCACAGATAACACTGCTACTCCTACTGCTCTCTCTTCGTCCGCCCACGTGTTCTCGCACACCCGAGAGCTTCTGGTCAGCGGGGTGGTGGCACCGGGATCCTCATCTCTCCCAAGTGGTCATTCTCTCTTTCTCCCTTACCCATCTGTCTATCGCCTCCTTTGAATTCCATGCTGTCACAGTTACCAGCCCTTTCAAGCTTTACATCCTTATCATTTATCGCCCTCCAGGTTCCTCGGAGAGTTCATCAATGAGCTTGATGCCTTGATAAGCTCCTTTCCTGAGGACGGCTCACCTCTCACAGTTCTGGGCGACTTTAACCTCCCCACGTCTACCTTTGACTCATTCCTCTCTGCCTCCTTCTTTCCACTCCTCTCCTCTTTTGACCTCTCCCTCTCACCTTCCCCCTACTCACAAGGCAGGCAATACGCTCGACCTCATCTTTACTAGATGCTGTTCTTCCACTAACCTCATTGCAACTCCCCTCCAAGTCTCCGACCACTACCTTATATCCTTTTCCCTCTCGCTCTCATCCAACACTTCCCACACTGCCCCTACTCGGATGGTATCGCGCCGTCCCAACCTTCGCTCTCTCTCCCCCGCTACTCTCTCCTCTTCCATCCTATCATCTCTTCCCTCTGCTCAAACCTTCTCCAACCTATCTCCTGATTCTGCCTCCTCAACCCTCCACTCCTCCCTTTCTGCATCCTTTGACTCTCTATGTCCCCTATCCTCCAGGCCGGCTCGGTCCTCCCCTCCCGCTCCGTGGCTCGACGACTCATTGCAAGCTCACAGAACAGGGCCCCGGGCAGCCGAGCGGAAATGGAGGAAAACTCGCCTCCCTGCGGACCTGGCATCCTTTCACTCCCTCCTCTCTACATTTTCCTCTTCTGTCGCTGCTGCTAAAGCCACTTTCTACCACTCTAAATTCCAAGCATCTGCCTCTAACCCTAGGAAGCTCTTTGCCACCTTCTCCTCCCTCCTGAATCCCCCTCCCCCTCCCCCCCCCTCCTCCCTCTCTGCAGATGACTTCGTCAACCATTTTGAAAAGAAGGTCGACGACATCCGATCCTCGTTTGCTAAGTCAAACGACACCGCTGGTTCTGCTCACACTGCCCTACCCTGTGCTCTGACCTCTTTCTCCCCTCTCTCTCCAGATGAAATCTCGCGTCTTGTGACGGCCGGCCGCCCAACAACCTGCCCGCTTGACCCTATCCCCTCCTCTCTTCTCCAGACCATTTCCGGAGACCTTCTCCCTTACCTCACCTCGCTCATCAACTCATCCCTGACCGCTGGCTACGTCCCTTCCGTCTTCAAGAGAGCGAGAGTTGCACCCCTTCTGAAAAAACCTACACTCGATCCCTCCGATGTCAACAACTACAGACCAGTATCCCTTCTTTCTTTTCTCTCCAAAACCCTTGAACGTGCCGTCCTTGGCCAGCTCTCCCGCTATCTCTCTCAGAATGACCTTCTTGATCCAAATCAGTCAGGTTTCAAGACTAGTCATTCAACTGAGACTGCTCTTCTCTGTATCACGGAGCGCTCCGCACTGCTAAAGCTAACTCTCTCTCCTCTGCTCTCATCCTTCTAGACCTATCGGCTGCCTTCGATACTGTGAACCATCAGATCCTCCTCTCCACCCTCTCCGAGTTGGGCATCTCCGGCGCGGCCCACGCTTGGATTGCGTCCTACCTGACAGGTCGCTCCTACCAGGTGGCGTGGCGAGAATCCGTCTCCTCACCACGTGCTCTCACCACTGGTGTCCCCCAGGGCTCTGTTCTAGGCCCTCTCCTATTCTCGCTATACACCAAGTCACTTGGCTCTGTCATAACCTCACATGGTCTCTCCTATCATTGCTATGCAGACGACACACAATTAATCTTCTCCTTTCCCCCTTCTGATGACCAGGTGGCGAATCGCATCTCTGCATGTCTGGCAGACATATCAGTGTGGATGACGGATCACCACCTCAAGCTGAACCTCGGCAAGACGGAGCTGCTCTTCCTCCCGGGGAAGGACTGCCCGTTCCATGATCTCGCCATCACGGTTGACAACTCCACTGTGTCCTCCTCCCAGAGCGCTAAGAACCTTGGCGTGATCCTGGACAACACCCTGTCGTTCTCAACTAACATCAAGGCGGTGTCCCGTTCCTGTAGGTTCATGCTCTACAACATCTGCAGAGTACGACCCTGCCTCACACAGGAAGCGGCGCAGGTCCTAATCCAGGCACTTGTCATCTCCCGTCTGGATTACTGCAACTCGCTGTTGGCTGGGCTCCCTGCCTGTGCCATTAAACCCCTACAACTCATCCAGAACGCCGCAGCCCGTCTGGTGTTCAACCTTCCCAAGTTCTCTCACGTCACCCCGCTCCTCCGCTCTCTCCACTGGCTTCCAGTTGAAGCTCGCATCCGCTACAAGACCATGGTGCTTGCCTACGGAGCTGTGAGGGGAACGGCACCTCAGTACCTCCAGGCTCTGATCAGGCCCTACACCCAAACAAGGGCACTGCGTTCATCCACCTCTGGCCTGCTCACCTCCCTACCACTGAGGAAGTACAGTTCCCGCTCAGCCCAGTCAAAACTGTTCGCTGCTCTGGCCCCCCAATGGTGGAACAAACTCCCTCACGACGCCAGGACAGCGGAGTCAATCACCACCTTCCGGAGACACCTGAAACCCCACCTCTTTAAGGAATACCTAGGATAGGATAAAGTAATCCTTCTCACCCCCCTTAAAAGATTTAGATGCACTATTGTAAAGTGGCTGCTCCACTGGATGTCATAAGGTGAATGCACCAATTTGTAAGTCGCTCTGGATAAGAGCGTCTGCTAAATGACTTAAATGTAAATGTAAATGTATAACATTAATTTAAATATATAGCCTAATCATAGTATTATCTGTAGTAGAAAGCAATGGGTTAGAAGAAGTCTACATAACCAAACCTTAAAGTAATATGCAAAATCCATTTATGGCCAACTATGTAAACTCTAACATTGATTTATCCGGCAATGGATGTTGTTCAAATTGGTAATATTCCTAATGCCTCTTAAAGGGACAGTAATCTAAAAGTAACTGAAAGTAATCCGATTACATTACTGCTTATGGATAATACAAAAGTTATGTTAGTGATTAAAAAAATGTGGACAGGTAACTAGTAACTAGTAACTGAAAGTACCTACCCAACCCTGTCCCTATGTTGTCAAATGAAACGTGTCTACAACATTCATATCTTATATTCTGAGAACATGGCAACCATTTCCTGTGTATGTTTGGTGGGACATTGATGGAATATTCTCCTAACTCTTAAACTGGACATAGGAATATTCTTGCAACGTTCTCATGAAATGTGTCTAGAACATTAATTTCTTATATTCTGAGAACATTGTAACCACGTTCTGTATATGTTCAGTAGGACGTTGATGGAATATTCTCCTAACCCCCCCAAAACACTGGACACAGGAATGTTCTTGCAACCTCCCATAAAATGCACCTAGAACATTAATGTTGTATATTCTGATATGCTAGATAAATTCTGTTTGACATTAAGGTAATGTTCTCTTAACTTTAACACCAAAACATGCTAAAAGAAGTTCTCAGATGTTTTTTTCTAAATTAGAATGTTCCCCTAACTAACAGAAAACTGGACACTCAAACATTAGGAGAACATTATGTGGAACATTACAAAAACGTTCTCTCTCTGTAGAATTGTTAGCTGGGATGGTGCTATTTGGGACGCCGCTATAGACATGGTGGCTGGAGAGCGTCAGCATGGCTTCAGCCAAGTCAAAGAGACTGTTGTCAAAGAGACTGCTGTGAAAGAGACTGTTGTCAGCGCCAATATGACATGCTTTTCAGGCTAATCCAGCCAGCTGCCTGGGCCATATGAGCGTTATGGATTACAAAAAGCTTGTCCGCTCTTCTTTCTCTCAGTCTCTCTCTCTCCCTAACCAGCTCTCTACCCCACCATCCCTGTCTCTCTCTCTCCTTTCCTCTCTCTTTCTCTATCCCTCCCTCTCTCCTCCGCTCTCAGACCATCTCACCTCGGCGGAGCGACATCTTCATCTCCCTGAACACCATTCAACACTGTATCCCATCAAAACGCAATCTGACGCCACCTAAAGCCACCTAATCTACTCAGGCAAATCACAGTCAACTTAGCCTAGAGGGAGTGAGTCAGGGAGGGAGAGCAGCACCGCACACTGCTGTGAGTATTATGTTGGGTGACACTCACAACAACATACGCCTCAGGAATTTATTTGCCAGCGCAAATCACTTTCCAGATGAGACGCCTGGTCTTTGTCTGTGGGGTTAGTGGAGCCTTTCATTGTATTAGTAATGGATGAGCAGAAAGGGGCTGGAGGATTCAACACTCACACTACTGACTCCACAGGTCCAGCTTCTCTGATACCCTGGTGTGTGTGTGTATCTGAATGTGTGTGTTTGTGCGTCTTTAAGTGCATGTGTGTTTTGCCAAGACTTAAAGCCTGGTCTCTCACTGCTTTTCCAATCTGACAAAAGACCAGCATCCTGAACATTGTTCCTATTGTTTCACACCTTATTGCTTGTCCTTCACAACGCACAGCTCCTGTTGTCATGGCCCTCCTTTCCTCCCCATCTCTCTCCAGTGAAGCGACAGGTCCTGTTGTTTCTGAACAACACATCTTTCTCTGGGTCATCCTCCTCATCATTGGGCGTCTGACAACCCGTCTGTCTGTCCAAAATCAGGGTATGGTGTGTCAGCCATACACACATACACAAACACATAAACATCTGTTCAACACAGCCTTTTGCATCAGCTCAGATACAGCCATAGCCACATGAATGTTTTTCCGTATGGACAGCTAGAATACACAGTTACTGCAGCAAGCTGAGGCTTCTCTCTCTCTCTCCCTCAATCTACTCTTTCTCTCTAACTACTCTTTCACTCTCCCTCTACACATATCTACTCTCTCTCTCTATATATACACACACTACCAGTCAAAGGTTTTAGATCACCTATTCATTTTTCTTTATTTTTTACTATTTTCTACATTGTAGAAGAATAGTAAAGACATCAACTATGTAATAACACATATGGAATCATGTAGTAACCAAAAAAGTGTTACACAAATCTATCTAAATATATTCTATAGTGGAGATTCTTCAAATAGCTACCCTTTGCCTTGACAACTTTGCACACTCTTGGCATTCTCTCAACCAGCTTCATGAGGAAGTCACCTGGAATGCATTTCAATTAACTGGTGTGCCTTCTTAAAAGTTAATTTGTGGAATTTCTTTCCTTCTTAATGCGTTTGAGACAATTAGTTGTGTTGTGACAAAGTATGGGGGTATACTGAAGATAGCCCTATTTGGTAAAAGACCAAGTCCATATTATGGCAAGAACAACTCAAAAAAGCAAAGAGAAACGACAGTCCATCATTACTTTAAGACATGAAGGTCAATCAATCCGGAAAAAGCATGGAGGAGGAGGTGTTATGGTGTGGGGGTGCTTTGATGGTGACTTGTCTGTGATTCATTTAGAATTCAAGGCACACTTAACCAGCATGGCTACCACAGCATTCTGCAGCGATACACCATCCCATCTGGTTTGGGCTTAGTGGGACTGTCATTTGTTTTTCAACAGGACAATGACCCAACACACCAACTGGCTATGTAAGGGCTATTTGACCAAAAAGGAGAGTGATGGAGTGCTGCATCAGATGACCTGGCCACCACAATCCCCTGATCTCAGCCAAATTGAGATGGTTTGGGATGAGTCAGACCGCAGTGAAGGAAACGCAGCCAACAAGTGCTCAGCATATGTGGGAACTCCTTCAAGACTGTTGAAAAGCATTTCAGGTGAAGCTGGTTGAGAGAATGCCAAGAGTCTGCAAAGCTGTCATCAAGGCAAAGGGTGGCTATTTGAAATATAAAATATATTTAGATTTGTTGTTTTTTGGTTCCTACGTGTTTTTTTGGTTACTACATGATTCCTTCTATGCTGGCCTTATAGGCAGAGTTCCTCTGTCCAGTGTCTGTGTTCTTTTGCCCATCTTAATCTTTTATTTTTAGTCTGAGATATGGCTTTTTCTTTGCAACTCTACCTAGAAGGCCAGCATCCTGGAGTCGCCTCTTCACTGTTGACGTTGAGACGGGTGTTTTGAGGATACTATTTTTTGATGCTGCTAGTTGAGGACTTGTGAGGCGTCTGTTTCTCAAACTAGACACTCTAGTGTACTTGTGCTCTTGCTCAGTTGTGCACCGGGGCCTCCCACTCCTCTTTCTACTCTGTTTAGAGACAGTTTGCGCTGTTCTGTGAAGGAAGCTGTTCTGTGAATGCTGATGCTCCAGATACTCAACTAGTCTAAAAATGTCCAGTTGTATTGCTTCTTTAAATCAGCACAAAAGTTTTCAGCTGTGCTAACATAATTGCAAAAGGGTTTTCTAATGATCAATTAGCCTTTTAACTTGGATTAGCTAACACAACGTGCCATTAGAACACAGGAGTGATGGTTGCTGATAATGGGCCTCTGTACGCCTTTGTAAATATTCCATAAAAAAATTTGCCATTGCCAGCTACAATAGTCATTTACAACATTAACAATGTCTACACTGTATTTCCAATCAATTTGATGTAATTTTAACATATATATATATATATAAATAAATATCCTCTCTCTCTAGTGATGCCTGCTTACACATGCGGCTCACGGTACACCTGCTACTTTTGATGAATAATTCCAGACACAGACAGACAGACAGACAGATGTGTAGGAATCAGGCAGGAGTATCTGCTGCTTCTCAGAATCGTCTGCTTTTCATCCAACTAGAGGGAGAAAATACACATCCAAAGGAGCAATTAAGTTCATGGCTATTGAGTCTAGATCTACAGTATATTAATAGGAGCTAGAGGCCTGTATAGTGCAAGCTTGTTTGGAGCAGAGTGAGGAGAAACATCAATTGTGCTTCATAAGATATACAATATTGCTATTCGTTTGGAATTGCATACAATATTCATGTGTTTCAGTATTTGTTGTGGTTCAGACATGTCTCAGATAATTTCCCAAACCAGATCATCAAATATCTGGACATGTGACATACAGTATAATGTGACAGATGGATAAGTAATAACAGTGAATATGAGAAGGTGAACGGAAGGGCATGATTGGAACTGACTACACAACCCCCGTCAAATACTAGACCTTCTTTCCTTCCTTTCACATTAAGCCATTTATTAGAACTTTACATTTGTATGGAACAATAATGGAAGCCACTTCATTGACTGTGTGGCCTTTCTGTCTGGGCGGTAGGCTGCAAAGCAACTGGGTGGGTTTCGGTCCGATAGATAGCAGCGATGGCTATCTTTGTGTGGGGCTTTAAAGATGCATAATGCAGAGGTTTGATACCAGCATTTGGTATTCAGGGTCTGCAAAGGCCACCGGCCACTGCCTCTGGATCTATCCCCTCTCACACACTCATAATAACACACACACTCACACACACACACACACACACACAAACTTGCTCCTATCCTGTCTGACACTCATAACACACACAGGACCATGAGAGGACCCAATGGCAGGCAAAGACCTCTGTCTCCTCTCTGGCTTGATTATAATGGCTAAAGAGTAAGCAAGGTCAAATAAAAATGTATTGGTCGCGTACACATATGTTGAAGATGTTATCACAGGTGCAGCGAAATGCTTATGTTTCCAGCTCCAACAGTGCAGTAATACTTAACAATACAAAACAATATACACAAATCCCCCAAATGTAAATAAAGGAATTAAGAAAGATCATATGGCCAATATACCACGGTTAAGGGCTGTGTCCAGGCACTCCCCGTTGCGTCGTGCAGGTACAGCCCTTAGCCATGGTATATTGGCCATATACCACACCACCTTAGACCTTATTGCTTAATAAGTAGAATTCAATGGCTATAATTCATTCTTACATGTTCTATGTTTGAGATGCTTTTGAAAGTAAAAGTTGAAATCAAAACAGTATTGGCATTGTTGAATTCAATTATACTGATGGTTTAGTTAGATAAACTATCAAGTCTGTTTGTTTGGTTACCACGGCAACTACTGTAGCTACAGTATCTAGTAAACTTGCTAGCTATTTCAGTGGACGTTGAACACTTTTCTAAACAGAAAATGAACACATTTCTATTTGGCAAATGTGTTAAATTATAGCCATGGCATAAAAGGGATAATCAACTCGGGGCTCCTGGCATTCTCTGGAAAATAACACAACTCTGTGGAAGGTCAGTTCCACTCTGCTAGCGATTCGTGGAACACACCTTCCATGTCGTTCATTATTTTCCATTCAACGCATAGCCCCTCATGGATTATCCCTTAGGTATATACCGAACAAAAATATAAAGGCAACATGGAAAGTCTTGTCTTATGTTTCATGAGCTGAAATAAAATATCCCAGAGTAGACATTTTCTATACGCACAAAAAGCTTATTTCTCTCAAATTTTGTCCACAAATTTGTTTTCATCCCTGTTAGTGGGCATTTCTCCTTTGCCAAGATAATTCATTCACCTGACAGCTGTGGCATATCAAGAAGCTGATTAAACAGCACGATCATTACACAGGTGCACCTTGTACTGGGGACAATAAAAGGCCACTCTATAATGTGGAGTTTCGTCACACAACACAATGCCACAGATGTCTCAAGTTTTGAGGGATCGTGCCATAGGTGTAACGGATGTGAAACGGCTAGCTAGTTAGCGGTGGTGCGCGCTAAAAGAATGAGGATGTTCACAACCGCAGACCATGTTGTTGATGTGGGCAGAGGGTCCCTGGTTCGCGCGAGGGGACGGTCTAAAGTTATACTGTTACATAGGCATGCTGACTGCAGGAATGTCCACCAGAACTGTTGCCAGATAGTTTAATGTTAATTTCTCAACCATAAGCCGCCTCCAACGTCCAACCGGCCTCACAACCTCAGACCACGTATGTTTATGGCATCGTGTGGGTGAGCGTTTCATTGATGTCAACATTGTTAACAGAGTGCCCCATGGTGGAGATGGGGTTATAGTATGAGCATAAGCTACGGACAACGAACCCAATTGCATTTTATTGGCAATTTGAATGCACAGAGATACCATGATCAGATCCTGAGGCCCATTGTCGTGCCATTCATCCGCTACCATCACCGCATGTTTCAGCATGATAATGCACGGCCCCATGTCGCAAGGATCTGTACACAATTCCTGGAAGCTGAAAATGTCCCAGTTCTTCCATGGCCTGCATATTCACCAGACATGTCACGCATTGAGCATGTCTGGGATGCTCTGGATCAAAGTGTACGACAGCGTGTTTCAGTTCCCGCCAATATCCAGCAACTTTGCACATTCATGGAAGAGGAGTGGAAAAACATTCCACAGGCCACAATCAACAGCCTGATCAACTCTATGCGAAGGAGATGTCACACTGCACATCTGATACTGACTGGTTTTCTGATCTACACCACAACCTTTTTGAAGGTATCTGTGACCCCCAGATTCATATCTGTATTCCAAGTCATGTGAAATCCATAGTTTAGGGCCTAATTTATTTATTTCAACTGACTGATTTGCTAATATGAACAGTAACTCAGTAAAATGTTAGAAATTGTTGCATGTAGGGTTTATATTTTTGTATATGATGGTGTGTATAAACAGGATGGACAGTATGTGAATAGAAAAGGTGTGTGTAGCAGTAGATAGGACGAGCCCTGAATATAATACAGTACCATTCTTAGAAAAAAGGGTTCCAAAAGGGTTCCGTGGCTGTCCCCAACACTTTTTGGTTCCATATAGAAACCTCTGTGGAAAGGGTTCTACATGGAACCAGAAAGGGTTCTACCTGTAACCAAAAGGGACAGCCGAAAAAACATTTTTAGTTCTAGATAGCACCTTTTCTTCTATGAGTGTATACACAGTGCATCCGGAAAGTATTCAGACCCCTTGGCTTTGTCCACATTTTGTTACGTTACATTATTATGCATTATTCTAAAATGGATTCAAATGTTTTCCCCTCTCATTGTACACACAATACCCCATAATGACAAAGTGAAAACAGGTTTTTAGAAATTTTTGCAATGTATAACATTAAAGAAAAAATGAAATACCTTATTTACATAAAGTATTCAGACCCTTTCATATGAGACTTGAAATTGAGCACAAAAGGCACATGACAGCCTGCTTTAAGTTTGCCAAAAGGCACCTAAAGGACTCAGACAATGAGAAACAAGATTCTCTGGTCTGATGAAACCAAGATTGAACTCTTTGGCCTGAACGCCA
Source organism: Oncorhynchus nerka (assembly GCF_034236695.1). Lineage (NCBI taxonomy): Eukaryota > Metazoa > Chordata > Actinopteri > Salmoniformes > Salmonidae > Oncorhynchus > Oncorhynchus nerka. The sequence continues at coordinate 27,361,661 of NC_088417.1, forward strand.
AGCGTCACGTCTGAAGGAAACCTGGCACCATCCCTACGGTGAAGCATGGTGGTGGCATCCCTATGGTGAAGCATGGTGGTGGCACCATCCCTATGGTGAAGCATGGTGGTGGCACCATCCCTACAGTGAAGCATGGTGGTGGCAGCATCATTGTGAGGGGATGTTGTTCAGCGGCAGGGATTGGGAGACTAGTCAGGATTGAGGGAAAGATGAACGAAGCAAAGTACAGAGAGATACTTGATGATAACCTGCTCCAGAGCACTCAGGACCTCAGACTGGGGGCGAAGTTTCACCTTCCAACTGGACAATGACCCTAAGCACACAGCTAAGACAACACAAGAATGCGGAGTAAACTTAAATGTAAATGTTAAATGTAAATGTAAGAATGGCTTCAGGTAAGTCTCTGAATATCTTTGATTGGTCCAGCCAGAAACCGGAGTTGAACCCGACCAAACATCTCTGGAGAGACCTGAAAATAGCTGGCATCCAACCTGACAGAGCTTGAGAGGATCTGCAGAGAAGAATGGGAGAAACTCCCCAAATACAGGCGTGCCAAGCTTGTAGCATCATACCCAAGAAGACTCAAGGCTGTAATTGCTGCCAAAGGTGGTTGAGTAAAGGGTCTGAATATGTATGTAAACGTGATATTTCAGATTTGTTTTTAATACATTTGCAAAAATCCCGTTCTTGCTTTGTCATTATGGGGTATTGGGTGTAGATTGTTTGAGGAAAAAAACGATTTAATTAATTTTAAAATAAGGCTATAACGTAACAAAATGTGGAAAAAGTCAAGGGGTCTGAATACATTCTGAATGCACTGTACATATGAAGTGGGTAAAACAGTATGTAAACATTATTAAAGTACCCAGTGTTCAATGACTATGTACATAGGGCAGCAGTCTCTAAGGTGCAGGGTAGAGTACCGGGTGGTAGCCAGCTGGAAACAGTGACTAAGTTCAGGGCAAGGTACTGGGCGGAGGCTGCCTAGTGGTGACAATTTAACAGTCTGATGGCCTGGAGATATAAGCTGTTTTTCAGTCTCTCGGTCCCAACTTTGATGCACCTGTACTGTCTCCGCCTTCTAGATGGTAGCGGGGTGACCGGGCCATGGCTCGGGTGGTTAAGATAAGGCAGAGGGCTAGCTATTCAATATTTGGATGAGGGGGCAGGAGGTCCTTGTAACTTTGTAGGATCTGGCGATCAATAACTGCTCTTATAATGCACAAAGAAAAAGGAACAGTGAATCAAAATATTGGCCCGCTCCAAGGAAGAATATTATGTGGAAATAACAGTTGAAGCAGCATCGGCCTCAAAATATTCTAGAGAACTCAGTGAACAGTAACAGAACATCCTCATTCTTTCAGAGCAAGTACACAAAAGGTATGTCTTCTCTCCCTCCATCTCTCCCCTCCATAGACATACAGCAGTATGGTAAACGATGTAAGGACACGGGAAAAGGCTGCAAGGCTGTATGGCATCAATAAATGATGTGCTGTGTGCTTACAGCGCTGTGCACAGCATTGTAAGAGACATGTTATGGTAGAATAAGCATGAAACTTAAAATATGGCAAACTGATAGCAATGAATATTTAGGATTCTTGAATAGCACTTGTTACCCCGAGTTAGTCCCCTTTGGTGCTCCTTGCATATTCTGTGAATAAATGCATTTCTTTTATTGCTGTTTTTTTTCCTTCCCATTGTGGCAATGAATTTGCTGCAACTGAGGCAAAATGAGAGAAAGAGAGAGAGAGGGAAGAAAAGTAGTTCTCACAGCAGACAATGAACGCCTAACCAGCTCAATTATCACAGATCTAGATGCGTAGTCTGGAAATAACATTAATCAAATGACTGTTTTATTGTTCTTACACATAATAATATAGAACTTATCAGTGAGAAAATTAAGACTTAGTGTACCACAGAGGTCAAAATAAGCCAGAGGGAAGAATACTGAGTCGCTAACAGTAAACGTCAGATTACATTAGAGACGCACTATGCAGAAATCACTCCGCAATTTCCTGGTTAGTAAAATTCTAATAGTTTGCCTACTTTCATTTTATGTGACAAAAAAAAGCAAGCACAGTGTAGAGAATCATTGCACCATCTGAACTGCTGCGAAATGGATTTTCCATTGTATTTTCAGCTGTTTGAAACTGGTGTAAAAGACGCAAAGACGCAAAAACAAAACTTAAGAGCGGGAAGCATAGAAATAGCGCACATAGAACGCATCCATCGCTTCTTAGAACTGCTTTCGATGATAATGACGGATCTACAACTCACATTTCTATGTGAATTTGGTCAGGTAGCCCAAAAAGTGACATATTGCAGATTTTTAAAAAAAGACAATGGTCCTGCTGTACAAAACAAATGGAGAGAAAGTAGGTAAGGAAGAGGAGGTACGGAAACAGAGACCAGACAATGATGGACCTCTACTAGGGAACATCAGGAAAATACAATACTGTATGTAATCTCCTGTATGTAATGGCCATTATAAATACATATGTTTATGGAATAAAAAACACTTTCTATACAAGTGTTTACTCTCTATATAAGGGCTGTACAGAATACATCTTCTGTGAGCAATCAGAGAGCTCCATCCACCTCACCTTAACCCAGGGGCTTCAGGACACACTGGGGTTTCTCTGAACAGATACTCCAAAAAATGTTTTCCTCAGAAACTGCATTGAAATAGCAGTCATTGGTTAATAGCTTATAATGAAGCTTTGGTTCGAAAGGAAACATCTAGGGATAATATTCATAGTGCACATACTATACACTGTATGCTTGCCTTGTGAACATATTTTGCTTAAATAAAAGCCATGGGGATTATGGGTAGAGCCTTCACAATCCAATCATGAGGAGAGAATGCATTCTGTTTCCAGGGGCTGGCGGGTAGAACGGCTTCCTGTGCATCTCAAGAGAAATACAGCTTGACCAGCAGATAACGGAATGAGAGATAGAGAGAGGTGGAGAGAGAGAGAGTGGGGGAGAGAGAGAGAGAGGTGGAGAGAGAGAGTGGGGGAGAGAGAGAGAGAGAGAGAGGAAGAGAGTGAGAGGAAGAGAGAGCACGAGAGAGAGGGAGAGAAAGAGGGGGAGAGTGAGAGGAAGAGAGAGCACGAGAGAGAGGGAGAGAAAGAGGGGGAGAGAGAGAGGAAGAGAGTGAGAGGAAGAGAGCATGAGAGAGGGAGAGAGAGAGTGGGGGAGAGAGAGAGAGGAAGAGAGTGAGAGGAAGAGAGAGCACGAGAGAGAGGGAGAGAAAGAGAGAGAGAGGAAGAGAGTGAGAGGAAGAGAGAGAGGGAGAGAGAGAGTGGGGGAGAGAGAGAGAGAGAGAGGAGGAAGAGAGTGAGAGGAAGAGAGTGAGAGAGAGGAAGAGAGTGAGAGGAAGAGCGAGCACGAGAGAGAGGGAGAGAGAGAGTGGGGGAGAGATAGAGAGAGAGGAAGAGAGTGAGAGGAAGAGAGAGCACGAGAGAGAGGGAGAGAGAGAGTGAGAGAGGAAGAGAGTGAGAGGAAGAGAGAGCACGAGAGAGAGGGAGAGAGAGAGAGAGGAAGAGAGTGAGAGAGAGGAAGAGAGTGAGAGGAAGAGAGAGCACGAGAGAGAGGGAGAGAAAAAGTGGGGGAGAGAGAGAGAGAGGAAGAGAGTGAGAGGAAGAGAGAGCACGAGAGAGAGGGAGAGAAAGAGGGGGAGAGAGAGGAAGCGAGTGAGAGGAAAAGAGAGCACGAGAGAGAGGGAGAGAGAGAGTGGGGGAGAGAGAGAGAGAGAGAGAGAGAGAGAGAGAGGAAGAGAGTGAGAGGAAGAGCGCGCACGAGAGAGAGAGGGAGAGAGAGAGTGGGGGAGAGAGAGAGAGGAAGAGAGTGAGAGGAAGAGAGAGCACGTGAGAGAGGGAGAGAGAGAGGAAGAGAGTGAGGAAGAAAGAGCACGAGAGAGAGGGAGAGAGAGTGGGGGAGAGAGAGAGAGAGAGAGAGAGAGGAAGAGAGTGAGAGGAAGAAAGAGCACGAGAGAGAGGGAGAGAGAAAGAGAGGAAGAGAGTGAGAGGAAGAGAGAGCACGAGAGAGAGGGAGAGAGAGAGTGGGGGAGAGAGAGAGAGAGGAAGAGAGTGAGAGGAAGAAAGAGCACGAGAGAGAGGGAGAGAGAGAGAGAGAGTGGGGGAGAGAGAAAGAGAGAGCACGAGAGAGAGGGAGAGAGAGCTCACCGAAAGTGTGTGTGAGAGAGAGAAAGATAAAGTGTAAGAGAGATAGAGAAAGAGAAGAAAGAAATAGGAGGAAAAACAAATATTCCAGTCATGCTCTGTTCCTAATTTCTCTTGTCACCATTTGGTCTCCTCCTCACCGTTGTCCCCGGAGATGTCGGGTGATTGATGGCCTAATCCAATGACTGTATTACAGACGCCTCATCACACCCTCTATTCTTATCATTAGCAGTTAGCCTATGGTTACGTTCACAGCTCGCTGTCTAGTGCCGGCCCCTGAGATTTAAGGCTCTGGCCTTTAGAAAATATTTAACATGATATTGAAATCTTGACAGCGGCTGAGAAGTCAATCAGGTAGACACGGCGCTGACCAGCACTGCATTTTTAATTAATCAGACTTACTGTACTGTGGCTGGCTGTGTGTGTGCCATGGCTCTGTGTGTGGGTGTGTGTATGAGTGAGTGAGGGAGTGTATGTATTGTGGCTCTGTGTGTGTTTGAGAGTGTATGTCAGTGTGTGTGTGTGTGTGTGTGTGTGTGTGTGTGTGTCCTCTCTCCTGGAGATGAACAAAAATGTAAATATAAGAAACTTGTTCGGCTATTCCGAGGCCTTCCAACATTAACGATATGCGTTATGACCTGCAAATGGATGCAATTGACTACAAAGGTAGGAGGAGGGAGTTGGGCATTAATGCCTCAAACACCGACATGCGTCTAACGCTAGCTAACTCCTCTCCCGGTTTCCATCCCATGATTCCCATCTCATCCCAGGGAAAATGTTTAGGGGGCATCTCGGCACATTAGTTCATACAGGCAGAGATAATGTGGCTTAACATAGGATCTGTGAATTAGGCATTGGCTTAGGAACCAATCCCCTCAGCCAAAACCTGTTCTTCTCTCAGCCGGCACAGCCCTGTTCCCCCGCCATCATTACCCAGCGCTCACGTCTGCAGAGCAGCAGAGCCTTCCAGAATGACAATCACTACTCCTCTCCCCCACCCGCTTCTCTCTCTCTCCCTTTCTCTCTTTGTTTCTCTCTCTCCTCCGTAGAATGCCTCAGCCATGGAGCGAAACACCAAGACCTCTTATTACCCAGGACACACTGACACAGAGGTGTACTGTACTTAGCGCTATATTACAGAAAGACTGTAGTGGAGCAGAAACACAACCACCAACCTCTGTCTTTCTCTCACCTTCTAGTTAGTTACATCACGTAGCCAGACAAATAAGGGGAAAAAAGGAGGAGGGGGTATATTTATTTAGTTTACTTTATGTTCTGTAAACTGTGAGTAATGTGTTAAAAATACAAAATAGTGTATTGTACTATTCTTACTGTGTATATAATTCCAAACTATTGTTTTACTTTTTATTACTTATTTGTGAACATTTCTAATAATGTCTACTGCACTGTTGAAGAGAGCTTGCAAGTAATAATGTCTCTGTCTGTCTGTCTGTCTGTCTGTCTGTCTGTCTGTCTGTCTGTCTGTCTGTCTGTCTGTCTGTCTGTCTGTCTGTCCGTCTGTCCGTCTGTCCGTCCGTCTCCTCACTCTGTCCGTCCGTCTGTCCGTCTCCTCACTCTGTCCGTCCGTCTGTCCGTCACCTCACTCTGTCCGTCCGTCTGTCCGTCTCCTCACTCTGTCCGTCCGTCTGTCCGTCTCCTCACTCTGTCCGTCTGTCCGTCTCCTCACTCTGTCCGTCTGTCCGTATCCTCACTCTGTCCGTCTCCTCACTCTGTCCGTCTCCTCACTCTGTCCGTCTCCTCACTCTGTCCGTCTCCTCACTCTGTCCGTCTGTCCGTCTCCTCACTCTGTCCGTCTCCTCACTCTGTCCGTCCGCTCACTCTGTCCGTCTCCTCACTCTGTCCGTCTGTCCGTCTCCTCACTCTGTCCGTCTGTCCGTCTCCTCACTCTGTCCGTCTCCTCACTCTGTCCGTCTGTCCGTCTCCTCACTCTGTCCGTCTCCTCACTCTGTCTGTCTGTCCGTCTCCTCACTCTGTCTCTGTCTGTCTCCTCACTCTGTCTCCTCACACTGTCTGTCTCTGTCTGTCTGTCTGTCCGTCTGTCCGTCCGTCTGTCCGTCTCCTCTCTCTGTCCGTCTGTCCGTCTCCTCTCTCTGTCCGTCTGTCCGTCTCCTCTCTCTGTCCGTCTGTCCGTCTCCTCTCTCTGTCCGTCTGTCCGTCTCCTCCTCTCTCTGTCCGTCTGTCCGTCTCCTCTCTCTGTCCGTCTGTCCGTCTCCTCTCTCTGTCCGTCTGTCCGTCTCCTCTCTCTGTCCGTCTGTCCGTCTCCTCTCTCTGTCCGTCTGTCCGTCTCCTCTCTCTGTCCGTCTCCTCTCTCTGTCCGTCTCCTCTCTCTGTCCGTCTCCTCTCTCTGTCCGTCTCCTCTCTCTGTCCGTCTCCTCTCTCTGTCCGTCTCCTCTCTCTGTCCGTCCGTCTCCTCACTCTCTGTCTGTCTGTCCGTCCGTCTCCTCACTGTCTGTCTGTCCGTCCGTCTCCTCACTGTCTGTCTGTCCGTCCGTCTCCTCTCTCTGTCTGTCCGTCCGTCTCCTCTCTCTGTCTGTCCGTCCGTCTCCTCTCTCTGTCTGTCCGTCCGTCTCCTCTCTCTGTCTCTCTGTCCGTCCGTCCCCTCTCTCTGTCTGTCCGCCCGTCTCCTCTCTCTGTCTGTCCGTCCGTCTCCTCACTCTGTCTGTCCGTCCGTCTCCTCACTCTGTCTGTCCGTCCGTCCGTCTCCTCACTCTGTCTGTCCGTCCGTCCGTCTCCTCACTCTGTCTGTCCGTCCGTCCGTCTCCTCACTCTGTCTGTCCGTCCGTCCGTCTCCTCACTCTGTCTGTCCGTCCGTCCGTCTCCTCCCTGTCTGTCTGTCCGTCTCCTCCCTGTCTGTCTGTCTCCTCCCTGTCTGTCTGTCTCCTCTCTCTGTCCGTCTCCTCCCTCTGTCCGTCTCCTCCCTCTGTCCGTCTCCTCCCTCTGTCCGTCTGTCCATCTCCTCCCTCTGTCCGTCTGTCCGTCTCCTCCCTCTGTCCGTCTGTCCGTCTCCTCCCTCTGTCCGTCTGTCCGTCTCCTCCCTCTGTCCGTCTGTCCGTCTCCTCCCTCTGTCTGTCTGTCCGTCTCCTCCCTCTGTCAGTCCGTCTCCTCCCTCTGTCAGACCGTCTCCTCACTCTGTCTCTGTCTGTCTCCTCTCTTTGTCTGTCTGTCTCTGTCTGTCTCCTCTCTTTGTCTGTCTGTCTGTCCGTCTCCTCCCTCTGTCTGTCTGTCTGTCCGTCTGCTCCCTCTGTCTGTCTGTCTGTCTGACCGTCTCCTCCCTCTGTCTGTCTGTCTGTCCGTCTCCTCCCTCTGTCTGTCTGTCTCCTCACTCTGTCTGTCTGTCTGTCTGTCCGTCTCCTCACTCTGTCTGTCTGTCTGTCCGTCTCCTCCCTCTGTCTGTCTGTCTGTCCGTCTCCTCCCTCTGTCAGTCTGTCTGTCTGTCCGTCTCCTCCCTCTGTCTGTCAGTCTGTCTGTCCGTCTCCTCCCTCTGTCTGTCAGTCTGTCTGTCTGTCCGTCTCCTCCCTCTGTCTGTCAGTCTGTCTGTCTGTCCGTCTCCTCCCTCTGTCTGTCAGTCCGTCTCCTCCCTCTGTCTGTCAGTCTGTCTGTCTGTCCGTCTCCTCCCTCTGTCTGTCCGTCTGTCTGTCTGTCCGTCTCCTCCCTCTGTCTGTCCGTCTCCTCCCTCTGTCTGTCCGTCTGTCTGTCTGTCCGTCTCCTCTCTCTGTCTGTCTGTCCGTCTCCTCTCTCTGTCTGTCTGTCCGTCTCCTCTCTCGGTCTGTCTGTCCGTCTCCTCTCTCTGTCTGTCTGTCCGTCTCCTCTCTCTGTCTGTCCGTCTCCTCTCTCTGTCTGTCCGTCCGTCTCCTCACTCTGTCTGTCCGTCCGTCTCCTCACTCTGTCTGTCCGTCCGTCCGTCTCCTCACTCTGTCTGTCTGTCCGTCCGTCCGTCTCCTCACTCTGTCTGTCTGTCCGTCCGTCCGTCTCCTCTGTCTGTCCGTCCGTCCGTCTCCTCACTCTGTCTGTCCGTCCGTCCGTCTCCTCTCTCTGTCTGTCCGTCCGTCCGTCTCCTCTCTGTCTGTCCGTCCGTCTCCTCTCTCTGTCTGTCCGTCCGTCCGTCTCCTCTCTGTCTGTCCGTCCGTCCGTCTCCTCACTCTGTCTGTCCGTCCGTCTCCTCACTCTGTCTTTCCGTCCGTCTCCTCACTCTGTCCGTCCGTCCGTCTCCTCACTCTGTCCGTCCGTCCGTCTCCTCACTCTGTCCGTCCGTCCGTCTCCTCCCTGTCTGTCCGTCCGTCTCCTCCCTCTGTCCGTCTGCTCCCTCTGTCCGTCTCCTCCCTCTGTCCGTCTGTCCGTCTCCTCCCTCTGTCCGTCCGTCCGTCCGTCTCCTCCCTCTGTCCGTCTCCTCCCTCTGTCCGTCTCCTCCCTCTGTCTGTCTGTCCGTCTCCTCACTCTGTCCGTCCGTCCGTCTCCTCACTCTGTCCGTCCGTCCGTCTCCTCACTCTGTCTGTCCGTCCGTCTCCTCCATGTCTGTCCGTCCGTCTCCTCCCTCTGTCCGTCTGTCCGTCTCCTCCCTCTGTCCGTCCGTCCGTCTCCTCCCTCTGTCCGTCCGTCCGTCTCCTCCCTCTGTCCGTCTGTCCGTCTCCTCCCTCTGTCCGTCTGTCCGTCTCCTCCCTGTCTGTCCGTCCGTCTCCTCCCTCTGTCCGTCCGTCCGTCTCCTCCGTCTGTCCGTCTCCTCCCTCTGTCCGTCTGTCCGTCTCCTCCCTCTGTCCGTCTGTCCGTCTCCTCCCTCTGTCCGTCCGTCCGTCTCCTCCCTCTGTCCGTCTCCTCCCTCTGTCCGTCTCCTCCCTCTGTCTGTCTGTCCGTCTCCTCACTCTGTCCGTCCGTCCGTCTCCTCACTCTGTCTGTCCGTCCGTCTCCTCCCTGTCTGTCTGTCCGTCCGTCTCCTCCCTCTGTCCGTCTGTCCGTCTCCTCCCTCTGTCCGTCTCCTCCCTCTGTCCGTCTCCTCCCTCTGTCCGTCTGTCCGTCTCCTCCCTCTGTCCGTCCGTCCGTCTCCTCCCTCTGTCCGTCTGTCCGTCTCCTCCCTCTGTCCGTCTCCTCCCTCTGTCTGTCTGTCCGTCTCCTCCCTCTGTCCGTCTGTCCGTCTCCTCCCTCTGTCCGTCTCCTCCCTCTGTCTGTCAGTCTGTCTGTCTGTCCGTCTCCTCCCTCTGTCCGTCTCCTCCCTCTGTCTGTCTGTCCGTCTCCTCCCTCTGTCCGTCTGTCCGTCTCCTCCCTCTGTCCGTCTGTCCGTCTCCTCCCTCTGTCCGTCTGTCCGTCTCCTCCCTCTGTCCGTCAGTCTGTCTGTCTGTCCGTCTCCTCTCTCTGTCTGTCTGTCCGTCTCCTCTCTCTGTCTGTCTGTCCGTCTCCTCTCTCTGTCTGTCTGTCCGTCTCCTCTCTCTGTCTGTCCGTCTCCTCTCTCTGTCTGTCCGTCTCCTCTCTCTGTCTGTCCGTCTCCTCTCTCTGTCTGTCCGTCTCCTCTCTCTGTCTGTCCGTCTCCTCTCTCTGTCTGTCCGTCTCCTCTCTGTCTGTCCGTCCGTCCGTCTCCTCACTCTGTCTGTCCGTCCGTCTCCTCACTCTGTCTTTCCGTCCGTCTCCTCACTCTGTCCGTCCGTCCGTCTCCTCACTCTGTCCGTCCGTCCGTCTCCTCACTCTGTCTGTCCGTCCGTCTCCTCACTCTGTCTGTCCGTCCGTCTCCTCCCTGTCTGTCCGTCCGTCTCCTCCCTCTGTCCGTCTGTCCGTCTCCTCCCTCTGTCCGTCTCCTCCCTCTGTCCGTCTGTCTGTCTCCTCCCTCTGTCCGTCTGTCCGTCTCCTCCCTCTGTCCGTCTGTCCGTCTCCTCCCTCTGTCCGTCCGTCCGTCTCCTCCCTCTGTCCGTCTGTCCGTCTCCTCTCTCTGTCTGTCTGTCCGTCTCCTCTCTCTGTCTGTCTGTCCGTCTCCTCTCTCTGTCTGTCCGTCTCCTCTCTCTGTCTGTCCGTCTCCTCTCTCTGTCTGTCCGTCTCCTCCCTCTGTCCGTCTCCTCCCTCTGTCTGTCTGTCCGTCTCCTCCCTCTGTCCGTCTGTCCGTCTCCTCCCTCTGTCCGTCTGTCCGTCTCCTCCCTCTGTCCGTCAGTCTGTCTGTCTGTCCGTCTCCTCTCTCTGTCTGTCTGTCCATCTCCTCTCTCTGTCTGTCTGTCCGTCTCCTCTCTCTGTCTGTCCGTCTCCTCTCTCTGTCTGTCCGTCTCCTCTCTCTGTCTGTCCGTCTCCTCTCTCTGTCTGTCCGTCTCCTCTCTCTGTCTCTGTCTCCTTCTCTCTGCCTCCCCTTCTCTCGCTCTCTGCCTCCCCTTCTCTCGCTCTCTCTCCCCTTCTCTCGCTCTCTCTCCCCTTCTCTTGCCCAGTCTCTCTCTCTCTCCCCTGTGTCACTCTCTCTCCCCTGTGTCACTCTCTCTCCCCTGTGTCACTCTCTCTCCTCTCGGTCACTCTCTCTCCTCTCGGTCACTCTCTCTCCTCTCGGTCACTCGCTCTCCTCTCGGTCACTCGCTCTCCTCTCGGTCACTCTCCTCTCCTCTCGGTCACTCTCCTCTCTGTCACTCTCTCTCCTCTCGGTCACTCTCTCTCCTCTTTGTCACTCTCTCTCCGTCTCTCTCACCACCTCTCTCAATTCAATTCAAAGGGCTTTATTGGCATGGGAAACATATGTTTACATTGCCAATGCAAGTGAAATAGAATGAAAAAATGAACAGTAAACATCACACTCACAAAAGTTCCAAAGGAATAGAGACATTTCAAATGTCATAGTATGGCTATATACAGTGTTGTAACGATGTGCAAATCGTTAAAGTACAAAAGGGAAAATAAATAAAACATAAATATGGGTTGTATTTACAGTGCCTTGCGAAACTATTCGGCCCCCTTGAACTTTGCGACCTTTTGCCACATTTCAGGCTTCAAACATAAAGATATAAAACTGTATTTTTTTGTGAAGAATCAACAACAAGTGGGACACAATCATGAAGTGGAACGACATTTATTGGATATTTCAAACTTTTTTAACAAATCAAAAACTGAAAAATTGGGCGTGCAAAATTATTCAGCCCCCTTAAGTTAATACTTTGTAGCGCCACCTTTTGCTGCGATTACAGCTGTAAGTCGCTTGGGGTATGTCTCTATCAGTTTTGCACATCGAGAGACTGACATTTTTTCCCATTCCTCCTTGCAAAACAGCTCGAGCTCAGTGAGGTTGGATGGAGAGCATTTGTGAACAGCAGTTTTCAGTTCTTTCCACATATTCTCGATTGGATTCAGGTCTGGACTTTGACTTGGCCATTCTAACACCTGGATATGTTTATTTTTGAACCATTCCATTGTAGATTTTGCTTTATGTTTTGGATCATTGTCTTGTTGGAAGACAAATCTCCGTCCCAGTCTCAGGTCTTTTGCAGACTCCATCAGGTTTTCTTCCAGAATGGTCCTGTATTTGGCTCCATCCACCTTCCCATCAATTTTAACAATCTTCCCTGTCCCTGCTGAAGAAAAGCAGGCCCAAACCATGATGCTGCCACCACCATGTTTGACAGTGGGGATGGTGTGTTCAGGGTGATGAACTGTGTTGCTTTTACGCCGAACATAACGTTTTGCATTGTTGCCAAAAAGTTCAATTTTGGTTTCATCTGACCAGAGCACCTTCTTCCACATGTTTGGTGTGTCTCCCAGGTGGCTTGTGGCAAACTTTAAACGACACTTTTTATGGATATCTTTAAGAAATGGCTTTCTTCTTGCCACTCTTCCATAAAGGCCAGATTTGTGCAATATACGACTGATTGTTGTCCTATGGACAGAGTCTCCCACCTCAGCTGTAGATCTCTGCAGTTCATCCAGAGTGATCATGGGCCTCTTGGCTGCATCCCTGATCAGTCTTCTCCTTGTATGAGCTGAAAGTTTAGAGGGACGGCCAGTTCTTGGTAGATTTGCAGTGGTCTGATACTCCTTCCATTTCAATATTATCGCTTGCACAGTGCTCCTTGGGATGTCTAAAGCTTGGGAAATCTTTTTGTATCCAAATCCGGCTTTAAACTTCTTCACAACAGTATCTCGGACCTGCCTGGTGTGTTCCTTGTTCTTCATGATGCTCTCTGCGCTTTTAACGGACCTCTGAGACTATCACAGTGCAGGTGCATTTATACGGAGACTCGATTACACACAGGTGGATTGTATTTATCATCATTAGTCATTTAGGTCAACATTGGATCATTCAGAGATCCTCACTGAACTTCTGGAGAGAGTTTGCTGCACTGAAAGTAAATGGGCTGAATAATTTTGCACGCCCAATTTTTCAGTTTTTGATTTGTTAAAAAAGTTTGAAATATCGTTCCACTTCATGATTGTGTCCCACTTGAGAGCCATTTCTGCCTACGGCGGCCTTTCTCAATTACAAGGCTATGCTCACTGAGTCTGTACATAGTCAAAGCTTTCCTTAATTTTGGGTCAGTCACAGTGGTCAGGTATTCTGCCACTGTGTCCTCTCTGTTTAGGGGCAAATAGCATTTTAGTTTGCTCTGTTTTTATTAATTATTTCCAATGTTATCTTTTTGTTTTCTCACTATTTGGTTGAGTCTAATTGTGTTGCTGTCCTGGTGCTCTGTGTGGGGTCTCTTCCTCTTCCTCTCTATTTCTCTCTTCTCCTCTCCGTCTCTCTCTCTCTCATCCTCCCAACCCACTTCAAATAATCCCTCTGAAATGAGCTGTGGTTATGCCTGAGCATACCTCCCATTCTGCTAGCTAACCCTTGGAGTGGCCTGGTTCACTTCAAGATACTGCCTCCTTCTCAATTGTCTAAAAAAGTATCTCCTCTCCTCGCCTACAAGCCGTCATCTGGACTAATTGGAAAATACTTGACAGGTGAAAACAATACGGTAGATGCTTATCATTAGGCTGGCGTTCACCTGGTCAGTTCTTTCAGATCAATGCAGGTGTAGTAGATGGAGAAGATGAGGAACATACAGACTTTTAAGCCATTGAGAAAGGGAAAGTGATTATGGATCTCAGTGTTCGCACCTGCCCAGGGCAAAATCTTTTTTTCATGCTGTAATCTTTGAAAGTTCTACAAAGACGTGCAAGGGCATCGCATATCCTTTTTGATCAATCGACTGCATGGAACAAATGCACTTGCCAAAAGTCCATTTATATAAATGTATCAACAAAAACAAACATAGCTTTGCCTGGAAAACACCATTACCAACTGAAGGCAGTGGCTATACTGTTTAGTTGGAAGCAGAAGCTATCATATACTGTATAGATCAAAGTCCCTTTATTGACTTGCTTTATGGCAGGAGAAAAACATCTAGGTGCAGAAAAACCCAACAAAACCCAACGTGAAAAATGAAACATGTACGTCTCGGAAAAATGGTGTTTTCCTGGTGAAATGTCAAGCTTTACGTGCAGCGAGACTTCAAACCGAGCAGTTGACATTTGTGTCTGTTTGGCTTTGCGTTGGGCGTAGTAAATATAACGGGGGTGGGGGAGACTGTGGGGGGTATAACAGAACGTCAAGGAAAACCTGACAGATAAGCCTTTAAACAGCATCTGATCTGACGCACGCACGCACGCACGCACGCACGCACACACACACACACACACACACATTTACACTGAGCATAAAGTATAAAAAAAGACTGTATAGTATTTGAAGTACTTTACTAGGGTATTGTAAAAGGTAGTAGCCTACTGTACATTATCTAACAGTCTGTTCACTTGGACTTTCTTTGCTCTCTGGTTGACCAGAAGTAGCGAGGAGGGGAGAAGGTGGGCCTAGTGTCCCTGCAGCGGTATTGGTAGGTGATAGATGCCTGCCTCCCTCTCCACTGGTGCCCCTGCACCACCACCCTACTCCTGGGGGATACTCACAGGAGCCGGCAGCCATGGCTTAAATGGGAAAAAGATGACATTGAGTCATAAAAAAAATATATATATATATAAAATACTGCTGCAATAGTTTCCCTATAAATTGTTAATGTACATTGCCTTCCTAAGGCTCCTTTTTCTCCTCTCACTGACGTTGATACGGTGGCTGAGGCTAGGGACTGAAATCGAGCTGAGAGAAAATAGGGATGAGGGCAGAGAGAGATAGAGATAGAGAGAGAGAGAGAGAGGGGGAGAGAGAGAGACTGGAGTGAAGAGAAAGGAGGAAGGAGAAAGGCAGGAAAAGAGGGGGGAAGAAAGGGGAGGGGGGGTCCAACATCAGAGAGCCTTGGTCACAGCAGTTCACACAGGACTTTCTTATGGACACAATAGTGACACTAGTCACACTGAAGGGCAGTGTCATAAGATAATGCTGCTATCTCATAAATGACAATAACAATGCAACAGCCAACAGGCCAGCAGTAGGGTTGTGGAACAGTGAGGTACACGGAGGGGCCAAGGTAAGAAACAGTAGCTCCATGCATTATTGAGTCAGTCAGTGTACCATGTCTCCACCAATAGGAGGGTTACATTATGTTGTCCTCTCAAACCAGGATTGGTTGGAAGTGAGGTGATATGAGAGTGGGAATCGGTCTAAATGAACGAAACAAGGAAAACTAAAGAACATTTTTTGAAGACATTTACAGTACAGTAATTCTCATATAGTTGCATTTGTCCATCATATAAGATCACTACAATGACAGTATAATGTGATTTGATGTGGCCTATACCTCTTTACAGACCACACCTTCCACATGACACAGAGTGACTAACTCCAAAAGGCATGTTCATCTGAAATACATCAAATCTGAGAAGACTAGGAGGGGCAGTGTGTTCTCTTTTGAAGGCAGTAGATCTCTTCCCCTTTATAACGTCTTCATAGAAGAGATTTCCCTTTCACAGACAAAGTCAACATCTCATAGCAACCTCTGGCTCCTTTGTTTCAAGTCCCTGTGCACATCACTCAAACAGACTGAAAATGAGAATGAGCACGTTTTACCCAAAAGGCTTTGCAAGTAAGAACACTTTCCTTCTTTACAGGATACGATAATCAAACGGTTACGCTATGGGAGAAGAAGAACACGATATCAGGAAACAGATCTTCAAGAGAGAGCGTCATTGCAGAGATTGACCATACCTGTCATAGTCTGCCTAAATACTGCTTTTATCTCCATAGAATGTGTGTAATTACCACAGATGGAGACTGAGAACCAAGTAAATGCTTGACATACTGCACAATGAGCAAAAAACTATTATACGCCAGGCTTTTCCTCATTGGCTGTGATTTCAAGGTTTCTTTTCAATAAAGGAAACCTGATTGACGGTGAAACTTCCATCCTATTGAGAGAAAGAGATTCTTACACGAGACTGACAGTAAACACTGTAAAACGCCTTAAACATGAGATCCTAATACAATATCCAGTACACCACCAGAATATCCAGTACACCACCAGAATATCCAGTACACCACCAGAATATCCAGTACACCACCAGAATATCCAGTAAACCACCAGAATAACACCACCAGAATATCCAGTACACCACCAGAATATCCAGTACACCACCAGAATATCCAGTACACCACCAGAATATCCAGTACACCACTAGAATATCCAGTACACCACTAGAATATCCAGTACACCACTAGAATATCCAGTACACCACTAGAATATCCAGTACACCACTAGAATATCCAGTACACCACTAGAATATCCAGTACACCACTAGAATATCCAGTACACCACTAGAATATCCAGTACACCACTAGAATATCCAGTACACCACTAGAATATCCAGTACACCACTAGAATATCCAGTGCACAGAAAAACATTTAACCAAAACTTTAAAAAAAAAAAGTTTTTTCTGGTAATTACACACCAAGTTTCCACATCAAATAATCAACATTTGCTTGTATACACACCTTCCAGATATCTCACTCAGTCTAAAACAATATTTCAAACTGTAAAAAGAAAAGTGGGTGCTCTCAGTCCCTCTCGGAATGATTGTGGCAGGTTGTTGCAGTCGCCCTTTATTCAGCCTCTCCCATTTCAACCCAGTAGAGCAGAGGAAGCATTAGAGGCACTTTCAGACTCATTCTGGTCCATATGTCACTGCTATTAGAGACAGTGTCCAGCCTCAGTGTCTCGCAAAGCACAGCCCCATAAAAACAGCAGTGTAGAGGACCAAGACCACAGCATTTAAACTACAGCACACCCCTTTAAACCCCCACACACTGGCACACACACACACACACACACTCTGGCTGTTCCGGCCCGGAGGAGCAGAGGGAAAAGCAGCAAGTCAGACAACACTTACCAGACACGCCACCATATGTGGTTCTCTTGCCACGGCCAATGCCAGGCCAAGGAGTGCCGTCTGCCTTGAGCCCCATCAGCCCAGATACCGTGTTGGTTGCTGTGACGCCATCTGCACCACCTGCAGGGACACGTTTAGTCATTAGCTGTGGGGGACCGGGCACAGGGCTCGGCTACGCCAGCCAAACCCAGGGCCAAATCAACCAGCACCTTAAAGGGTCCTGCAGTGCACTGTGGAGCACAGCAGGGCGTCTGTTTAGATGCCTGTGGACTTTCACTGTGCCAAGTAATTCCATTAGTGTCTCTATGTTGTTTGGGGTTGTGTCTCTCACTTGGCTTTCAAACGAAAATGATGCAGAAGTGTTTTGTGGGAGAAAGAGAACACGTTCATATGAGTCTGCTACGGTCACTACATGAAGCTAGCTGACTGTAAACTACCAGTTACATTCTAGGGTGGTCAGGACGAAACTATTATGCACAGTTCATGTAAGTCCATCTATGGAGAAAAAAAAGAACATCAAAAAGAAACAAACCAACAAATCATTTGAGTACAACATATTCAATGAACATTGACTTTAGGTTTATCCCTACATAGTGCACTACCTTTGACAAGAGCCTTATAGGGGTTTGGTCAAAAGTAGTGCGCTACATAAGGAATAGGGTACCATTTGGGACTTAGCCTAAGTAAGTGGGGCTAGTTAGCGTACCTTCGTGTGCTGCCATGGCTATATCCACAATGTTGGTGACGTTCGGGGTCAGTTTGGCGAAGAAGGGGATCTGGACAGCTTGTCTCACCCAGCGGCAGATGTTACGCACCAACTCTGTATCCTGAGGAACAAACAGACAAATAAAGGACAATAAGAGAGGGGTGGTGATGGTGGTAAACGAGTGTAGCCGACTGAGTGAGGTGAGAGAAGAGAAGGGGTTGGAGTTGCATAATGCTACCGGTCTGTTATCTGTTGGAACTTGGGAGTGCATGGGTAGAAAATAGTCATGGTTTCTGAAGAAGCCCCACTACGGTAAGTGTCCCAAATGTCACCCTATTCTGTATATGAGCCCTGGTGAAAAGTAGTAATTCGCCATTTGGGATGCAGGCTCGGTTTTCACATGGATGTTAAATCATTAGCATGTCTCATCTAAAACAGGTTGGCTGATGAGGTGGCATTACCAATGGGCAGAGGGAGGATCTGTTTAGGGTTTTTACCCCCAGAAAATCTAATACAAAATCAAATGTATCAGCATCATCCCTTTCAACATGCCTGTAATGGTGAAGCTTATTATAAAGCTTAGTCAGTATTTCTCTGTTTTACAGATATCTAAACCCAACTTCAAATCCGTTAATCATTTGTTGTTTGGAGCCCCCTATTGCACCCGGTTCCTTATATTGAGCATTACTTTTGACCATAGCTCTATAGAGCATGTTATTATTACAGAGGCTCTTGTGTACTTCTGTACTTCACTGATAGTCAGCCCTCCCTCCTCTCTTCATCTGTCTGTATGCGCCTTTCTTCTCTCACCTCATTTTGTTTCGCTGTTCTTCTCTTTCTCTCTCTTTCTCTCTCTCAGCCCTCTTCTCACCCAGTCATCTCTCTCTCACTCTGATCCTCTCTCCATCACCTCTTTATTTCAGAGGAAATGGGCTTCTTTTTTGACATATCCAATAACTGTTGGTATACACAGCCTTGAGCAATGGGTTTTACTCTACTGTATAAAGAAGTGATATTTACAAGGTCTGTGTGCAAAGCAGATTGAGCACTGAGGTCAGCCTCTCACACGGACTAAAGGTTAGCATTTTATTTTTTAAACTATTAGCAATAAATGGATTTGTAAAAAAATATATAAAAAAATGGAGGGTCCTGAAAGAAAGGAAACACATTTCCCTCTGACTGAATATTTCCTTTCTATTTCCAGGTCATGCTGTGTGATTCAGTAGCACATCAAAAATAACAGCTATTTGTAGAATGATATTTGGCCTGCGTCTGAACATATACTTTAAGAGTGGCACTGAGGGGTGAGGTGGGGGAGGGGGGGGGACTAGGGGGGGGGGTGAGGGGGGAGGGGGATAAGGGGTGAGGTGTGGGGGAGGGGGACTAGGGGTGAGGTGTGGGGGAGGGGGATAAGGGGTGAGGTGTGGGGGAGGGGGATAAGGGGTGAGGTGTGGGGGAGGGGGATAAGGTGTGAGGTGTGGGGGAGGGGGATAGGTGTGAGGTGTGGGGGAGGGGGACTAGGGGTGAGGTGTGGGGAGGGGGATAAGGGGTGAGGTGTAGGGGAGGGGGATAAGGGGTGAGGTGTAGGGGAGGGGGGATAAGGGGTGAGGTGTAGGGGAGGGGGATAAGGGGTGAGGTGTAGGGGAGGGGTGATAAGGGGTGAGGTGTAGGGGAGGGGGATAAGGGGTGAGGTGTAGGGGAGGGGGATAAGGGGTGAGGTGTAGGGGAGGGGGATAAGGGGTGAGGTGTAGGGGAGGGGGATAAGGGGTGAGGTGTAGGGGAGGGGTGATAAGGGGTGAGGTGTGGGGGAGGGGATAGGGGGAGTGCGGTGTGATAAGGGGGATTGGGGGAGATTGGGGATAGGGGTGAGGTGTGGGGGGAGGGGGACTATGGGTGAGGTGTGGGGGGGGGACTAGGGGTGAGGTGTGGGGGTGGGGGACTAGGGGTGAGGTGTGGGGTGTTGGGGATAGGGGTGAGGTGTGGGGGGAGGGGATAAGGGTTAGGTGTGGGGGAGGGGGAGGGGTGCTGTGTGGGGGAGGGGGAGAAGGGGTGAGGTGTGGGGGTGATAGGGGTGAGGTGTGGGGGAGGGGGACTAGGGATGAGGTGTGGGGGGATAGGGGTGAGGTGTGGGGGGGATAGGGGTGAGGTGTGGGGGAGGGGATAGGAGTGCGGTGTGGGGGAGGGGGACTAGGCGGACTAGGGGTGAGTGTGGGGGAGGGGATAGGGGGATAGGGGTGAGGTGTGGGGGAGGGGATAGGAGTGCGGTGTGGGGGAGGGGGACTAGGCGGACTAGGGCTGAGGTGTGGGGGGGATGGGATAGGGGGGATAGGGGTGAGGTGTGTGGGAGGGGAATAGGGGTGAATATAATCACATTGGTGCCTAAAAATATGCCAAATGTATTCTAAGGGTGGACAAGAGGACATAGGGAAGGTTACTCCATAGGAGACAATACAATTCACTTCCAGGATTTGGATAAGATATTAGATTTATGCACTTGTGTCTCTAGCAAGTGCCATCCATAGCAATTTGACTTGATTTATTCAAGACTTACAAACAGTGTATAAACAAGAGTGGAGAGGAGGGTTCAACCAGTCCACTCCCATCTACCTGCCTGCCAAAGACAGATAGAGAGAGAGACAGAGAGAAAGAGAGAGGCCTTATATCTGGGCTCCCTAGAGATGGTTGATAGCGCTGGCTGCTTTCCTGGGGAGATTCATTGGATAGATATTTCTGATCCTGCACACAGCCAATGTATCAGAAATACTTGAAGCAGTGGATGTATTTCTAGGTTGATTTGTAGGTTGCGTAAGTATCAGTGTACAAAGGTGGGAATGAGTGGATATGCAGACTGTGCTACAATGATGTAATTACTAGCCAAACCTTGGACGAAGAGGACCTTCAGTGGATTCTACATGTATTCGGGTCATGGATGCAATTGGCATTGGCTGTAGTCATAGAATAGCTGATTATTTTGAGATAAAAATAAAATGCTTATTAGCTTGATGTGTATGATAATATTTCTCTTTGAGAAAGAGCAAGAGCAGAGACAGAGATACTCTCTAATATTCTCGAACCAGGCAGCCCCGGCCGCCACACAGGAAGAAGAGGGACTAAAACCAATCCTCCCAGAGGGTCATGGGAAATTGCATTATGGCTACTTCAGCACAAGAGGCTGGGTCATGGCCTCCAGCCAAGCACCATTGCCCAACCAGATGCTGCTTGTAAGAACCCTGCTCTCACAGAGGTGGAGCTCTCCCTGCCAGGCATGCCTGGGCCCCTGACAGACAGCTTATTACACAGCAGATGGGGGCCAGGCCAGCTAGCACTCCAGTCTGTGTGGGACATAGGCCGTGGGGGGAGCATAAGGGTGGAGGGCAGAGGGAGGAGGGAGGGCTAAACCTAAGCCCCCTCCTATTGCAGTTTGCCTGTACAACATATTCTGCTTGGCTGGAGAGACGAAGCACCTGTTTGACAGGCCTGTTACTGGTTCTGGCAAGGGAGACATTCTGTGTCTCTTCTCTATGAGAGCAGGTCTTAGAGCAGACCCTGTTGTACCTCTGCGCTCTGAGACCATAACCTGAAGGTCTGGCAGAGAGGTGGAGGGTGTGACGAGCTACAAACATGCTGTCAACATGAAAAACACGCAGGCGTCGTACTGTGGATTCTACAACGGGCATGATTCCCAGAGGAGAGCAGGACCCCCAGTGATGGGACACACCGAGGATTGTATCATTCCAGGTTCCATCAGAACGGAATGAACACATTCCAAAACACTAATCCCTCTTGACTGACTGACTGATTGTAACAGTACAGAAGGGGGCATGATGATGAAAATCGAATAAGGGGCACTAGCCGTTAAGGAGGGGAGGTCTAGTATGAAATGAAAAGAGTTGGTGGAAAGGGTACTTGACGGACATTTTTGACGTATTTCTTTCTTTTCCTTTCTCCCGGTGAGCTGTTTCCGCGGGGCAAGCTGGCATGTGGATTAGTTTCAGCACGACGGGCGGCCCCAGCGGAGGAGCGTGTGTGTGTAGAGGGAGAGGAGAAGGGGAGGTGTATCACCCCCAGGCAGGGTTGTGGAGGGGGTGAGGGCTGTTGAGACAGCCCAGCCCGCCAGAGAGGAGGGTGGGTTACCACAGGCTTACACCTGAAATTTTAATTTTACAGAGCAAGGTCACAAGAGGTCAGCTCTCTCGTTAACAACCCCAGACTCTCAACGGGAGAGCGGGTGTGTGTGTGTATATATATGATGGAAGCTGTTTGTCACCAGGCTGCATGTTCAAAGGGGGCTGAATATAGCTCGGGGAGGAGGCTTCGGTTTTAATTTGTGAATCGGAGGAGTGGAAAAGCTGTATCAATGGGAAGGAGGGAAAAGAGGATGTATGGAGGAGCGTTATGGAAGGGAAGGAGGGAAAAGAGGATGTATGGAGGAGCGTTATGGAAGGGAAGGAGGGAAAAGAGGATGTATGGAGGAGCGTTATGGAAGGGAAGGAGGGAAAAGAGGATGTATGGAGGAGCGTTATGGAAGGGAAGGAGGAAAAGAGGATGTATGGAGGAGCGTTATGGAAGGGAAGGAGGGAAAAGAGGATGTATGGGAAGCGTTATGGAAGGGAAGGAGGGAAAAGAGGATGTATGGAGGAGCGTTATGGAAGGGAAGGAGGGAAAAGAGGATGTATGGAGGAGCGTTATGGAAGGGAAGGAGGGAAAAGAGGATGTATGGAGGAGCGTTATGGAAGGGAAGGAGGGAAAAGAGGATGTATGGAGGAGCGTTATGGAAGGGAAGGAGGAAAAAGAGGATGTATGGAGAAGCGTTATGGAAGGGAAGGAGGGAGAAATTACTAACCTGTGGTTGCTAAGGCAAACGTGAATAAGAGATATGAGATAACGGAACCAAAGTCTACCTTCCTGGTCGCATCAGCTGATCGCATCAGAGCCGCTCAATAAACTCATGTTGCAAGGTTTGGCTGCTACAGGGTTGTCATTGATTGCGAGGATCAACCATGTTGCTGCTCTACTGTTGCTAATAGCCAGCTACAAACTAGCTAGCTAAGTAGAATTAGTCTATCATATCTATTGTATACTTTCTGTTTTCCCAATGCCAGTTTTGGGGCATAGTCTGTTCTCTCGGCCAACATACCCCATCACCCCTAACTTTAACCGAAAACGTTTTCCCTCAGATTTCAAGTTATCACCTTGAACCTTAGTGGGGAAGCTGATACTGTAGCGCGTTGCAATGAATAACCAGGGCTTGCTTTTAGCTTCCAGCCATGTGGATTGGCTCCTGATTCTAGCATTACCTAGATCCTGTGGGCTTGCTAAACACCCACATGGCGATCCGCTGTTGACGATCAAGCGTCAATCACCTCTAATGTAAACGTTCTGTCAGCGAGCTTATTTCAGACACACTAATATGCAGGCTTATTCTAGCAATCTACGGGGTCTATTTCTTCTCGTTACCAGGTCGTCCTCTATTCTTCTCTCATGACTTACCGGCATACACTATTAGGCGTAAGCTTCAGCTCAGATACTCTATGTTGTAGGCCTAGGTTTAGATTATCACGTCACTTTCACTGTGCACTCTGTGCATGTATCAGTAGTGACATTAGGCTATTTGGATAGCACAGGTGGTTATATGTAGCTACCATTTTAGTTTTCGGTTCTGGGGGTTTGTTCGTGTTATGCAATTTAAATGGTATGTCATGGCCACTGCAGCAGTCATTGTCTGGTCTTCCCTCCGTACGATGTCTTCTGTTATATAACCATATATGTCTTTTCTATTCCAAATTTCCGTTTGGAAAGGAAGCCTTTCTTTATTATGGTCCAATAGCAGGGATTCAATTAATCTCGGCTGTCAGGACCCTTCGGTGGGTAGTCTGCTCAGGGATCCATCTTTCCGCCTACTCTTCATGGCCTACGGAGAAGCGACCACCGTGCATATCAAGAGTATCTCTCCTCTCTCAGTAGCACAAGTTTGAGTTAACTTAAGGCAATAGTGCTGGGTTGATGTTGCGCTTGCTAGAGGCGGTCTGTTTGATGGCGTTTATGGGTTCTTCAGTCTGAAACGCACAACATTCTATATAGCATATCGTGCCCACCTCCTGTAGTTATTTTAGCATCTTTACATGATGCTTAGGTCTGGCAGTGAGCTACCCTGAAGGAGCAGAGCCCTAATGCCAAGACTATGCGTTGTAATATTTTCTAATAAAGGGTTAAACGTGGTGTATCCTTTCTGTATTAGATTTTTAATTTTTTTTTACAACAAAATGTTAAACTACTCATCTTCAAAAAAAGAACAGTACAGTAAGTAGCTACCGTTGGTTATATAATCCGAGGGAGCAGTTGTGAATGACTGATTGAAATGGCAAATTAATAAGACATTCAAATGAGATTTCCATTTCCATAGCGTCGGAACGAATGTTTTTCCCGCTGTTGCGTTGTGAGGTGGCACGCGGAGCGGCGGGTTGTGATGGAATGATATTGCCTCCCTCTCTTTAGTTCACTCCGAGGTTACCTGCCTGCGGGCACATGGCTTTGATTAGCTTTTTGTCTTACAGCAGAAAATCTAACGGCAGAGGGGATATAACTCTGGAAATTTACGGCTACTGTGAGAGAAAATAGCTTTGTCTCCTTCCCCGGTTATAGACGGGAACTCGTTCGTTCCTACGTTCGTTTCATTCATTCATTCATTCCCCTCTCCACCGCGGGCCTGGGGTGGGACTCAAGTCAAGATGGTAAGATTGAAAATCACAGCTTTCCATTCTTTGCCTTTATTCGTATCCAGATAACTAAGGCCTTTAGGTTGTGGTATAGTAACTTGCTGTGTGCTGTTTCAGGCACATACAGTAACAGCACTCATCACTTACTGTACTGTTTATCACACACTGCTTTAGTCACTGTGCTGTTTATAGCAGACTTGTTTCATCATTAGTGATGTGGAGCTACAAGCTAAACCTCCCACTCAATATACATGCGTACTGTACTGTACATCCACATACACTGAGAGGGCATGGTATCCTGTGCCTAAGGATACATTGTATTGCTCCCATCCAAAATGAGAGCTAAGTGGAGGCTCAGAGCATCTTGAGATCAACTCTAGGCAGGATTGGTGGGCTACAAGCTACACTACAGCATTCTACAGCTGTAAAGCTGCAATATCCCAATACCATCAGCGTACGGAATATCAGTCTTCAGATAGTATAGTATACTCAAACGCTTTGACATATTTTTCACCCCGTTAAGTCAGAACAGCCTGCCTGCCGTGCTGTAAACTGACGAGGGTTAGTATTAACCTCCTGAGCGGAGAGGTGTGATACTCTGTGATATCCGGGCTTTTACAAAGGCCCCTTCCGTCCTCTTCCAGAGCAGCACCACTCTGCGTTTTAATGACCTTGTTTTAACGTTAAGACATGGTGGTGTTAAGAGAGTCAGGTAGGTAGAGTAGAGAGTCCTGTTACTGACTTGACCACCGCACCGCCGGGCTACGAGCAGTGAGACGACAGGCCGTGTCACACATGTTCAAGTCAAAAGCACAACTGACCCTCGCAGAGAGACAGGCTAATGTGTAAACATTTAGATAGGCTGCTAGCAAAAGAAGGTTCTCACATACCGTCTCTGACATTAAACGGTGAGTTTAGACAGTGTGAGGGAAGGTGTGTGGTCGTCTACCGGTGGACAACATGGTGTACGGTTGGGGTTAAGAGCAGAAGAAAAATAATAAAAGAAGCAACGTCCGTAACAAAAAATAAAAGATCAAACTAAAAAGAGCAGTAACGCGTTAAACAGCCAAAGGCTTATTTAAACTGACATTATATTCCCTGGTGACTGATCTGCCCATCCCATCTCATATTCCACACTGATGACATGCATCAAGCGAACAAATAGAAGTGTTGACTACAGTCACATGCTCGAACCGTTTAACCAAACGCCACATTAAACTCAGACAATGCAGCATCTCATGTGAGAGAAGCCAAGTCAGATAGAGAAGGATTGCCCCGTATGGATTATTACAATCATTAAATGTTTCAACTAAATGTGAAATTATAGAAAGATGTGTATTTTAGGAGGGCGCTGATGAGACATCGACGCTCCATTGGAGTGGAGTCAGTCTCCATTAAACCCGAATAAACGCTCCAACCCACTCCTTCAGTGGTTTTCATTGCCTGTGTCCCACCTCGTACCAGATCACGCACCCCCTTTTACTCCTCCTACACTGGGAAAAGCACCCAAGTGTATAGCTCCACCTTCGAGTCTGATTCGACACGCCCTGAATATAAATCACTCTCACACTGAGATATTCAGACAGTCATAGAGCTACAGCTACTCGCTCAGAAAATCTTCTAAAATCAGCCATGTTGAACTACCTCCACACTGCCGATGTAATGAACTACTGATATGATGAATGCTATTTATCAGTCACCACCATGGCATCGTACAGTAGGAGTCAGTAGCAGAGCAACAGAGAGGAGTTGTTGACTCCGCTCAGCTGTAGTGGTAGAACAGTGGTTTCTCCGTGACAGAGCAGAGTCCATTAGAAAGCAGACTGTCTGGTGTATCTGACAGTGTGATCATTCAATTTTATAAGAGCTGTATCTAACCAGATGTTCACAAAAATAGGTGTGTAGTCGATACTTCAACTTGTAGTCAAGTGCAGTCTGAGTCTGAAGTCTGCACTGAGGCTTACAGCAGTTGAGAAGTCAGTGAGGCGTGCACTATGACAACGTCAGTAGTAGAGTTGAGTCTTCAGTCAGTCAGTCAGCCAAAAAGGTGTTTGTTCACAGAGGCACACAGTAGTTGAGCTGAGGGCTTACCTGCCCACAGGCCAGTCCCATGCCCCTCTCCCCCATACCATGTGGGCAAGACAGATTCAACTCCAAGGCATCAGCTCCTGAGGCCTGTTGAAAGAATAACACAGGCAGAACCAGATCGTTATCACAAGCTTTAAAAAAAAGAAGTTTTATACAAATGATCACCATGAACACATTTGAATTAAATGAAAGATGCCATCACCTTTCCTTTTTTGGGGAAAAACCAAGAGCTACAACATTATACACGTGCATTTGATTTCTTGTTCATGTCAAAAACCTGGGCAGATTTCATACCCCAAAATGTTCTCCCACGAATTCTGTTAAGGGATGGATCTTTTAACAATTCATTCACTTGCATGCATTTCCGTGTTACACCATGTCGGATTGATATTCCATTTATTTACGCACCAACACCACAGCATGAAGTGGATGCGGATTTGCAGATGTACTGAAGATGCACACACACTGTACATTTACCGAAATGCAATTCAATGCAAAACAATGGAGACTGGAAAAAGAGGGCCCTAAAATAGATGAGACAAATTATAACTGTTTCGCATGGATCGGCATCAGATGACACTGTAACATGGACTGGTGGAGAGAGAGAAAGAGAGAGAGAGAGCGAGAGAGCGAGAGAGAGACTAGGGCGTCGAGTGAACGCATCGAGAGAAGAGCGGTGCGAGAGAAGCAACGGCTGAGCCGGAAAGGCATCTGACAGGCAATTACGTTTCCGTGGGGGCTTTAAAACACATCACAAGAGGGATTTAAACAATTACAAACAGCTCCACAAACCTGCCAGAGAGTCTCCAGCTGCGGATTTATGATTTGGCCTCAGACTGACAACCATTAGAGAGAGAGAAAAGAATAATAAGCATTTTAGCCTTACAAAGTGCACATTTCATGGTCAATTGAGGCCCAAACGCAGTCACAACATGGTCATAATGCATCGGGATCCCCAAAGCCAATTATCAATCATGTTTAATTTCACCCTTCTTCCTTAAGCCCTTCGTGGAGTAAAGGGAGGGGGTGGCCGGCGGATTTATTTTGTTCTATAGTCTTTTTTCCTCGCTCTCTCTCATTTCAGATCATAATAAACTTTGCGATGATATGTGAAGGAAGATGGTTGGGGGAGGTGTTTGATATTGTGGGCTCAGTTTAGAGAGCCAAGGATGAGGCAAGTGTATCATGTACACAACAGAGAACAGAGAGTGTGTTAGACATGTCTTCATCCCATCCCCCCCAGCTCAAAGAGAGACAGAAAGAGAGAGAGAAACAGCTAGACAGAGACAGTTTTGTTAATTATCTATTTCACTTGCTTTGACATTGTAAACATGTGTTTCCCATGCCAATAAATCAATTTGAATTGAATTTAAATTAAATTGAGAGAGAGACAGAGCGAGAGAGAGAGCGAGAGAGAGAGAGAGAGAGAGAGAGAGAACATCCCTCTCCTCTCATCTCTGATCGGCTGTCTGCTCCAGGTTGCTGTGTCTGTCAGGCCGAGTGTGATGCATTCAATCGGATAGTTTTCTGTACCTTCCCCTCATGAATATCAGGAAGTGTAGGTGTTGGTCTCCATCTGAATCATACCAAGTTTTCCATGGAAATCCAACATGGACCTAGTTAGCTTTGTTCAGTTCGAGAGATGCGAGCACCAAATTATGTAGACACGCCCAAATGTGCATAGCTTACCCCAGGCTTATCCACACAACATGTTTAGGCAACGCACATGTGCAAAATATGAAATCAGCTCAATGCAACGAACGAAGCTAGGCAAAGCAGCGAGGCATATGCTGACCCTGTCCATTAACAGTGACTGGAGTCAGGAACGTGAGTCAACGATCTGAACGGACGGGAAGGAAGGCATGAAAACTCAGGCGCCTGGAGATTTGGATGCAGTTTTAGCAAATGTTGATATTTTTTAGCATAAAAAACACCAGAATCATTGAGGAAAAACATGAAATAACAAAAAAGAATGAACATTTGTCTACCCTGCCTACTCTGACCGCACATCACTGATCATTTACAACCATTATGAGGGACAGTGCAGTACCATATTAGGACCTGCATTTTAGGGGTGCACACACACACACACACACACACACACACACAACAGAAAGAAACATGGAGAAAAGGGACGACACTGTCAAAGCTGTAAGCATCTGAAACCCGTCAAATCACACACACACAGGCACGCACACGCACACACAGGCACGCACACACACACACACACATGCACACACATACACACACAAAGAGAGAGAGACTGTATCACAGACTGAAGTATAGATACACTTGAACCCAATTATGAATTAGGCTCTACTCCAGCTGTATAAATTGTAAATGCGCAATGTATGAAGCAGGCCATGCGCATAGGAAATAAAGGCCAAGCATTGCATTAATATTTATATACTTTGTCCCAGGGGCGATAAGGCCTTGGTCAAAAGTAGTGCACTATTAAGGGAATTGGGTGCCATATGGGACAGATACTGTACATAGGGATCATGATCTAGGAGAGACCAGGAAGCAGAGAGGAGAGCTTCTAGAGGTTGAACGATACGCTCCATAACCAAGACAGAGGCCCCAAGCAGATATTTATGCAACCTGACACTGCCTTTGACATGGATTATCAACCCACAACTTGATAAGGGAAACATAACCTAGCACCGTTACAGACTCTAGAGCATCAATGTTGGTGTGATCTCCACGGGTATTACAATCAAGATATGAGCCATAAAAGTGCTTTAAGGACAGATACAGTCTGTCTGTCGGTCTTTCTGTCACCACAAATGGACAAGCAGACAAAAAAATGCATTTCTCGTGGCACCCTGAATGAAGTAATAGTTGTAGAAAATATATACAATACCGGTCAGAAGTTTTAGAACACCTACTCATTCAAGGGTTTTTCTTTATTTTACTATTTTCTACATTGCAGAATAATAGTGGAGACATCAAAACTATGAAACAACACATATGGAATCAAGCAGTAACCAAAAAAGAATATTTTATATTTCAAATAGCCACCCTTCACTTTGATGACAGCTTTGCACACTCTTGGCATTCTCTCAACAAGATTCATGAGGTAGTCACCTGGAATGCATTTCAATTAACAGGTGTGCCTTCTTAAAAAGTGAATTTGTGGAATTTATTTCCTTCTTAATGCATTTGAGCCAATCAGTTGTGCTGTGACAAGGTAGGGGTGGTATACAGAAGATAGCCCTATTTGGTAAAAGGCCAAGTCCATATTATGGCAAGAACAGCTCAAATAAGCAAAGAGAAACGACCGCCCATCATTACTTGAGGACATGAAGGTCAGTCAATCTGGAAAAATAACTTTGAAAGTTTCTTCAAGTGCAGTCGCAAAAACCATCAAGCGCAATGATGAAACTGGCTCATGAGGACCGACACAGGAAAGGAAGACCCAGAGTTACCTCTGCTGCAGAGGATAAATTCATTAGAGTTACCAGCCTCAGAAATTGCAGCCCAAGTAACAGAAACATCTCAACATCAACTGTTCAGAAGAGACTGTGAATCAGACTGTGAATTCTTTTTAAATTTTCAACATAGAAATGCTACCAAATATGTTTTATTGAAACTTTTTTACAAATGATGAAGTCACTCATTGAAGTAAAGTACTTTAAGAATATGTTTTCGTTTCAGTCTCCTCCATCTCCACAAACCAAAGCTAATGTTATGGATTTTTTCCCTATTAATAATGTAAAATTAACATCTCTACGGAAAGACTCATGTGAAGGCCAAATTACAGGAGGAGGAACGTCTTGATGGATTAAAGCCTTTAATTCCAGGAAAACTCCAGGACTGGATGGCATACCAGAGGAGTTATACCAAACCTTTTTGATATACACAGAGGACTGTTATTAGCATGTTTTAACCACTCCTATATAAATGGTATATTATCTGACACTCAACAAGAAGGTCTGATATCATTATTACTGAAACAGGATCCAAGTGGTATTCATAAAGATCCAGGCCATTAAAAAAATTGGAAGCCTCATACACTTCAGTGTTGTGATGCAGAAATTCTAGCAAAATGCTTGGCACATAGAATTAAAAAGGTATTGTCAGATATTATTCATCCTAATCAGACAGGTTTTTTACATGGACGGTACATTGGAGATAATATAAGACAAGTACTGGAAACAATAGAATACTATGAAATATCAGGGAAACCAGGCCTGGTTTTCATAGCTGACTTTGAAAAGGCTTTTGATAAAGTATGACTGGAGTTAATGCCTGGAATATTTCAATTTTGTAGAATCTCTTATAAAATGGGTTAAAGTTACTCTAGGTGTAAAATAGTAAATAATGGCTACATCTCAGAAAGTTTTAAACTGTCAAGAGGAGTAAAACAGGGCTGTCCACTATCGGCATATCTATTTGTTATTGCCATTCTAATGTTAGCTGTTCAAATCAGATCCAGATTAGAAATCCATGGCTTAAAAACAAAGGTGTCATTGTACGCTGATGATACATGCTTTCTTTTAAAACCACAATTAGAATCCCTCCACAGTCTCCTAGAGGATCTAGATACTTTTTCTAACCTCCATGTATTAAAACCAAATTATGATAAGTGTACTAAATTACATATTGGATCACTAAAAAAATGCAACTTTTACATTACTGTGTAGTTTACCAATAAAATGGTCTGACGAGGATGTGGACATACACGGTATACATATCCTGAAAGAAAGACATGATCTCATTACAATACATTTTTAATAGAAAGTTAGCAAAATAGATAAGATCTTGCTACAATGGAAAGGAAAATACCTGTCTTATTTGTGGAAAAATCACCTTGATTAACTCCTTAGTCATATCAGTTTACCTATTTGCTTATGGTCTTGCCTACACCTAGTGACCTGCTTTTTAAATTATATGAAGAAAAAATATTCAATTTTATTTGGAATGGCAAGCCAGACAATTAAAAGGGCCTATTTATATAATTAATATGAATTTGGAGGGCAGAAATGATTAAATAGTAAAGCATTAGACCTCTCACTAAAGGCATCAGTCACACAAAAGTTATACTTCAATCCAAAATGGTTCTCTAGTAAATTAGTAAGAATGTTCAAGAATGGCCTTTTTCCCTTTATTCAGATTACAACTGCTCACTTTCGGGTTATTTGAAAACAAAATAATCTCCAAGATATTGTTATTTTTTAAACAAGCCATAGAAAGTTGGTTGAAATTTCAGTTTAATCCACCAGAAAAGACAGAACAAATAATACAACAAATATTGTGGTTATACTCAAATATACTAATAAATGTTTAAATATATATATATTTTTTTAAAAAGACATAAATAGGACTGGTGGAGCTATGTCACACATGCTGCTAACACAAACATGGAAAAGTCTGCTCTACCCAAAAATTACAACCAACTAATTACAGCATTACCACAAAAATGGAAGAGGCAAGTGGAAAGGGTAAAAGTAATGTAATGTAATATATATACGCTGCTCAAAAAAATAAAAGGGAACACTTAAACAACACAATGCAACTCCAAGTCAATCACACTTCTGTGAAATCAAACTGTCCACTTAGGAAGCAACACTGATTGACAATACATTTCACATGCTGTTGTGCAAATGGAATAGACAACAGGTGGAAATTATAGGCAATTAGCAAGACACCCCCAATAAAGGAGTGGTTCTGCAGGTGGTGACCACAGACCACTTCTCAGTTCCTATGCTTCCTGGCTGATGTTTTGGTCACTTTTGAATGCTGGCGGTGCTTTCACTCTAGTGGTAGCATGAGACGGAGTCTACAACCCACACAAGTGGCTCAGGTAGTGCAGCTCATCCAGGATGGGACATCAATGCGAGCTGTGGCAAGAAGGTTTGCTGTGTCTGTCAGCGTAGTGTCCAGAGCATGGAGGCGCTACCAGGAGACAGGCCAGTACATCAGGAGATGTGGAGGAGGCCGTAGGAGGGCAACAACCCAGCAGCAGGACCGCTACCTCCACCTTTGTGCAAGGAGGAGCAGGAGGAGCACTGCCAGAGCCCTGCAAAATGACCTCCAGCAGGCCACAAATGTGCATGTGTCTGCTCAAACGGTCAGAAACAGACTCCATGAGGGTGGTATGAGGGCCTGACGTCCACAGGTGGGGGTTGTGCTTACAGCCCAACACCGTGCAGGACGATTGGCATTTGCCAGAGAACAACAATATTGGCAAATTCGCCACTGGCGCACTGTGCTCTTCACAGATGAAAGCAGGTTCACACTGAGCACATGTGACAGACGTGACAGTTTGGAGACGCCGTGGAGAACATTCTGCTGCCTACAACATCCTCCAGCATGACCGGTTTGGCGGTGGGTCAGTCATGGTGTGGGGTGGCATTTCTTTGGGGGGCCGCACAGCCCTCCATGTGCTCGCCAGAGGTAGCCTGACTGTCATTAGGTACCGAGATGAGATCCTCAGACCCCTTGTGAGACCTTATGCTGGTGCGGTTGGCCCTGGGTTCCTCCTAATGCAAGACAATGCTAGACCTCATGTGGCTGGAGTGTGTCAGCAGTTCCTGCAAGAGGAAGGCATTGATGCTATGGACTGGCCCGCCCGTTCCCAGAACCTGAATCCAATTGAGCACATCTGGGACATCATGCCTCGCTCCATCCACCAACACCACGTTGCACCACAGACTGTCCAGAAGTTGGCAGATGCTTTAGTCCAGGTCTGGGAGGAGATCCCTCAGGAGACCATCCGCCACCTCATCAGGAGCATGCCCAGGCATTGTAGGGAGGTCATACAGGCACGTGGAGGTCACACACACTACTGAGCCTCATTTTGACTTGTTTTAAGGACATTACATCAAAGTTGGATGGTTAGTGTGGTTTTCCACTTTAATTTAGAGTGTGACTCCAAATCCAGACCTCCATGGGTTGATGGATTTGATTGATAAAAATTGATAATTGATAATTGATAATTAAAATTGATAAATAAAAAAATTGATAATTTTTGTGTGATTCTGTTGTCAGCACATTCAACTATGTAAGGAAAAAAGTATTTAATAAGAATATTTCATTCATTCAGACATAGCATGTGTTATTTTAGTGTTCCCTTTATTTACTGCGAAGAGGCAGAGTCATTAGTTCATTTATTTTGGTCACAGATCCAGGAATGGCTGAAGAATTGCAACATTTCCCTAGAACTAACACTGGAGATAGCAATACCGCGTGATTTGAAATCATAGTCAATCGATCAATAACATAATAAATATTTTAGCAAAAATGTTCATCTTTAATTTACAATCTGTAGAAACTATGAGAATAGAAAGGTTCAGTACTTTTGTGAAGCGTCACAGCACAGTTCAAAAATATATGGCAAATAGAAATCCAAAATGGATGGTGTTAAGAGATCGATGGGGGGGGTTGAATGGAGCTCAAGGGTGGGACTAATAACAACAAGATAACAAATGTAAGACATACGGGGTCTGTAAAATGTGTATAGGTCTGGAGCTTTTGTGAACTAGCACAGTTAGAAGTGGAAATCAAACTAGATGGGCATCAGAAATAGAGGAAGGCCAGGACTAAAAACACAAAATATATAACTATTGTAAAATAGATTGTGTCTGTAAAATGTGTAAAGTACATTTAAAAAAGTGTGTATATGTAGGTGTATGTATGTATATATATATGTGTATATGTATGAACGTTTATGTATATATATACAGTTGAAGTCGGAGGTATACATACAACTTAGCCAAATACAGTTTTTACAATTCCTGACATTTAATCCGAGTAAACATTCCCATTTTTCAGGTCAGTTAGGATCACCACTTTATTTTAAGAATGTGAAAAGTCAGAATAATAATAGAGAGAATGATTTATCACATTCCCAGTGGGTCAGAAGTTTACATACACTCAATTAGTATTTGGTAGCATTTCATTTAAATTGTTTAACTTGGGTCAAACGTTTTGGGTAGCCTTCTACAAGCTTCCCACAATAAGTTGGGTGAATTTTGGCCCATTCCTCCTGACAGAGCTGGTGTAACTGAGTCAGGTTTGTAGGCCTCCTTGCTCGCACATGCTTTTTCAGTTCTGCCCACACATTTTCTATAGGATTGAGGTCAGGGCTTTGTGATGGCCACTCCAATACCTTGACTTTGTTGTCATTAAGCCATTTTGCCGCAACTTTGGAAGTATGCTTGTGGTCATTGTCGATTTGGAAGAACCATTTGCGACCAGGCTTTAACTTCCTTACTGATGTCTTGGGATGTTGTTTCAATATAACCACATAATTTTCCTCCCTCATGATGCCATCTATTTTGTGAAGTGCACCAGTCCCTCCTGCAGCAAAGCACAGGCACAAACAACTGTTTACAGGCACAGTCAACTTAGTGTATGTAAACTTCTGACCCACTGGAATTGGGATACAGTGAATTATAAGTGAAATAATCTGTCTGTAAACAATTGTTGGAAAAATTACTTGTGTCATGTACAATGTAGATGTCCTAACCGACTTGCCAAAACTATAGTTTGTTAACAAGAAATTTGTGAAGTGAAAAAAAAAAAGTTTTAATGACTTCAACCTACGTGTATGTAAACTTCTGACTTCAACTGTATGTAAATGGGTATGTGTATGTATGTATATAGATATATATATGCCCAAAAAATATATGGGGAATTGCAGACAATTGCATTGATGGAAGCAACAATCTATCCGCAATATTAAAGCTGATCCAACCCCTAAAATTAAAAAATAAATAAATTTAAAAGTAGAGTGATGGAGTGCTGCATCAGATGACCTGGCCTCCACAATCCCCCAACCTCAACCCAATTGAGATGGTTTGGGATAAGTGAAGGAAAAGCAGCCAACAAGTGCTCAGCATGTGTGAGAACTCCTTCAAGACTGTTGGAAAGACTGAAGCTTCATTCCAGGTGAAGCAGGTTGAAAGCATGCCAAGAGTGTGCAAAGCTGTCATCAAGGCAAAGAGTGGCTATTCGAAGAATCTAAAATCTTAAATATTTTTGGGGTTACTACATGATTCCATGTGTTACATTTGATAGTTTTGATGTCTTCACTATTATTCTACAATGTATAAAATAGTACAAATAAAGAAAAAACCCTTCTAAAACGTTTGACCGGTAGTGTATATATAATAATAATTGATAAACAGCCCCTAAATAATTTTCTGTTTGTAATTGAAAAATTCTGACAACTGAGCAATGTAAAATACAAATATTTAGGAAAAGTCAGGGAAGGAGCAGGACGTTGCCTACAAAATGGCAGATCTATTTTCATTTCAAAATCCAGCGGCAGTGGGTGTCGGCTTTGGCTTTGGCAGTTCTAATGTTAAGGCGTTCATAGACCATCACCATCAATGTTTCCATTTTTTCTTCTCTTATCTGTTTTGTATTGAATTGAATAAAATAGGAATGTCTCACAGTAAGAATTTTACTTTAGGAATTGTAGCCTCTAGCACATGGCTATGATGCAACCTTTCCTCTCCAAAGCTGGGAATTTTTAAATGAGAAACGAAAAGGGGAAAAAAGAGGAAAGTTGACTGAACTGGAGTGACAGTTGAAAGTAGGGAAATGTTTCACTTCAGATTGACACTTCAGTGAGGAGGAGGGCGAGGAAGAAAAAAACGACTTTTAAGTAGTACCCTTAGGCAAGGAACAGTGTTAAGTGTTCTCTTACAGATTTCAAAGTGGAAATGAATGGTTGACTTTCCTTGAAAACGGAGTTGCCATAGCAACACAGCTTTTATTTCATATTTCCACTGCTACAGGTAGTTAAATAGACGCACAATAGATGTGATGAAGAAGAATAAAAGAGCGGTTCTAACGGTTCTTCCTCCTGAGGTGTGTTGCTGCCGAACCTGGACCATTCACCAAAACGAACCCCTTCTCATTCCAACCTCCCGATTTAGACTATATCCCCCTACTGCTCCCATCTGTGCTGGTGTTGCAACAAGGGGTTTTCACAGAAGGAAAATAAGATGAAATATTCCCCATGTAAAGTCATGGCTAGAGGGCATCTTTAAACCCTTCGGACCTCTCAGGGTTCTCCTGCGGAGAAGTGTGTAGGGATCTGGCCTTGGTACAATGGGTGGAGGAGGGTTCAAATCCTATGTGCAATATCACAGACATAGTCCTAGCCAAGGTACTTATCCTGCATAGCTGGTTTCACTGGGTTATCCTCAATCCTATTTTATGACTGTATAAATTCTTCATGGATAAGGAGGCATGCTAAGTGAATAACTATGATAATAATATTCTGAAAGTGAGACGAGGAGGGAGGGTTTATTAAGGGAGGGAGAAAGGAAGGAAAATAAAATTGCATACCACATACTTTAAATCAAATATATTCTAGGAGATCTGATGGTGATGATGATGGTTGGGGAGGTGGGGATGGAGGGGGAAGTCTGACAGGTTGTTTTAAATGAGGTAGGAGAGAGAGTGGCGCATCAATGAAATCAATAGCGGCATTAACACATTGAGCTGTTAAACCTGTTTGCATTCTGACATTTTCCTTTAGCACAATTAAGCGGTTGAGATATGCGAGTCAACTCTGATTAGCTGAGCAGTTGCTAAATCTGACGTAACCATGGTATGCCTACGCCTAGCTACCTCAGTGTATCTCAGGGGGTCTTTCACACCAAATTGTTTTGGAGCGGTTTCTCCAAACTCTGGTGTGTTTACTCCCTTAGTTTGGTTCGTTTAGACTGGTGTGAACACTATGTACACTCAGGCACGCACCAAACAATGCACAGTGGTTCGCTCAAAAAGGGTGGTCTCAGTCCGTTATCATTCATACCGGGGTACAGTTTGCTGCAGGTGTGAACGCAGTCCGAAACAAACACA
Organism: Oncorhynchus nerka; assembly: GCF_034236695.1. Classification (NCBI taxonomy): domain Eukaryota; kingdom Metazoa; phylum Chordata; class Actinopteri; order Salmoniformes; family Salmonidae; genus Oncorhynchus; species Oncorhynchus nerka. Next base: position 27,398,468 of record NC_088417.1, read on the forward strand.
GGAAAGGAACCAGAGTCGAGCAGAATTTTTGGCTGTTTGAATGTGAGCATTTGATAAAATGCACGCATTATTATAACTTGATATCTCTGAAACATTTTGTGAGTAGCAGCTAATTTCTGAGCGCATCCTATGCATATTAGGGGAGACCAGGGATGTACATGTAGGCTAATTAATATTCAATGCACGTTTCAGTTAGAGCGGCTGTCTCACCGTTTTCCTCCCGCATGTTGTTGGAAGACCAAAGCGAAATATGATGATTGGGACACACAAGTGATGCTCCATGAGGATCATAGATGTATGAAACTAATGGTTGCATGAGCACATCACTTTCTTTAGGCATTTCAGTTCGTTTAACATTTGGCAAATGTGAAACCACCCGGACCCCCCCCCCCCCATACACTGTCACAAATAAACAAACTGTGATTGGAACTATAGCTCAGAACTGTGTGTGACAACGCCCTGAAACATAAAAGAGAACACTGCTAGATCAGTTCTCTGTCGGTTAAAAAAAGAAACCCCACAGCCATGTAGCACATGTTTGAAACACCTTGTCCTTGTCAGTGTCGGTGTTTGATGCGATCAGGGACGTGTTTAAGAAGCTTTGGGAGGGGAATGGGGGAAGAGGGAGGGTAGAGGGGAAGGGGGGAGAGTTGGAGCACTCCAACCTCACATATGGGTGAGCCTGAAGATGTCTGGCCTGTAAAAGCTTCCATATCCATCCACCCCCCCTCCCCCTCCTTTCCCTCCCTCCCTCCCTCCATCATTGTTTCACTCCCACAGTGTCATCTGTCTCCGTGCTTACAGCCACTTGGCAGCCTACCACAGGTTTAGGGCAGATAAACATTTAACTAAATGTTGCACCCACTCCAAATCCAGGATTACATCCCTCTCATTCAATATTTGGGGTGTTTAAACACTTGCAGTGGATGTGGCTTTCTGCCTGGTCTGAAGATCTAAATCAAATTCCACAAATATAACCCAAGTGAGGGACACAGAGAAAGAAGGTGTGCTAGTCGTGACAATTCTAAACATGTCAGTACCGGAAATAATGTTATAACCATTCCTGGCCAGCATTTAGGAGTTTACATTCGAAGAAAGAAATCAACATTGCTTAGCCTACCTCTGCCATCTTGGCAAGCTCTGTCCAGTCAGCTTTGTTGTAGCTGCACATTATACTGGAGATAATGACCTAGAGAAAGAGAGAAGAATCATATACGACTGAGTGATAAATCCATTGCGGCTCAAACTAAAAGTTTCATTTCAACACATTAGAAAACAGATCTGAGAGGAGCAGCCATTATCCTATCTTTAAGAAGCACCGGCATTGTCCTCCCTCAGTCACAAAATCAATATTTATAATTTTATAAGATCAGGACAAATCCAGTGTGTTTGCCAGCGTTATTAAAACAATAAAAACACCAGAGAGAGGTACAGATGTAGGATCTTCATTTGAGTCCGTTTGCTACGGCAGGAAAATGATCCTGCAGGGAAAGGAAATATGGATTATTATGACACATTTTTGCTAGGGAAAATCAAGTCTGAAATTTAAAAGAGGAAATTACAAACTTCAGAAGCCTTTTTAAACCTTAGATACACTACAAGTGTAAAATGTCCCGCATTTCAGGAAAGTTCTCTTGCAACAGGGAGATCAAATTAAGATCCTACACATGTATTTGCAGGAGGCTCTGAGTGGATTAGACTAGGTCTCTCTCCTCCAGACATACAATAAGCCCTCTATAAAACAGGTTATATAGGCCCCTGCTTCTTAATATTGCCTCCCGGTTTTAAGTAATCACAGAAATAAAAAGGACCATGATGTATAGACATGATGCTGAGGATCCCCGATGGGTCCAATCCACAAAGAGGTAAGAGCTACTACCCCCATTGGCTGGGAGGCAGAGGACGTCTTCTGGAGATATTGAGGAACATTATTTCTGACCACATATATCTGATGTGCCTGCTTTGTGTTATAACTGTCTGGAAACTGTATGTGTGTGTGTGTGTGTGTGTGTGTGTGTGTGTGTGTGTGTGTGTGTGTGTGTGTGTGTGTGTTCATGGTCAGCTTATTGTATGTCTATACAGAGAAAATCATTGAAAAAAGATTACATCTCTGTGGAATTAGATCACACTACAACTTTCCTTCTGTATCAACATTATAAAGGAATTCAAAGTAAACGCTGATGCTAAGTAGCTATTAATCAAGTACTGTGACTGCCTTGTACAGCTTCCTCTCTTCTTGCCATGATATTAACTGTTAAACTATGTTATTGTACTACGTATTAAAGTTGTAAAAGACAGTTAATGTTACTCGTTCCAACAGCAGGCCTTCTAAAAGAGTTAGGATCCAGGGGAGGACATTAAACAGAAAGGCTGAACCCCCTCCAGCGAGAAATATCTAGTAGATATACATCTCCTTTTAGCCAGGTACAGCACGAAGGTTCCTCAATCCACCACAGCAGCCAGACACACACCAAGACGCAACTCCAGCCCTGCTGTGGTTTAATGAAGGTTTAAATAGACCTAGATTTAACTGTGCAAATAAAGTGAAAGCTCCCCTTGACTCCATGACATTTACAATGGCCAATATGCAGGCCCTGCTTGACATATTAGTCATATTGGAGCTTTCTGTTTTCAGGAATATTAGACTTCCATAGGTGATGTTATGAGAGGGTACGCCGTCTCGGCTTAGCTAGTTTCTCGTCGTGTGGCTCGAGAAACTGTAACTACAGATGAAACACATAAAATGGAGATGGTAAAACAGAGCAAAATGTACCATTATACTGAATAGTTGTCCTTGATGTTGTTTGGTATCTCAACGGCTATGGCACTGGTGGTGTGTGTGTGTGTGTGTGTGTGTGTGTGTGTGTGTGTGTGTGTGTGTGTCTCTCTCAACAACACAGTACCAAAGGCACTGCTCGGTCTAAACAAGTTACATCCACTGCAAACCCTCTGATGCTGTGTGAATGTGTGTGTTTGAATATGCGCATGAGGATCATCTTGTTATTATCAGCTCAACCACAGAGCCATGGAGCCCTGAGCTATACACTACAGAAATGACTTCTTCTTCCCCATTACCGCTAACAACACCATGGTATCCATGGAGATACCGGACATCACCTGGAAACTGTCACCTAGAGCCGAATCAGCCGATAGCCCACGGGAAAATGTGCGACAATTTTCGCTCCCTTCCCCCTCTCCTTAACTCCACTCTATTAGCACCACTAGGGATAATGAGAACACATTTGGCACTTGGTGGACGGCACCTCAATCGGGGCTATTTGTCCAGACTGCTCTGACCTAAAAAGCTAGGTGCTATTGGGGTAATTGGAAGGGCAAATAGGCCAGTATTTCCTTTGGTGCACTGTTTGTCAGAAAGAAGAAAAAAATTACTCTGTCTGTGTGCTTTACAGGTCATGGTACAGTTTGAGAGAGAGCTCAGTCTGGTCACGCACACACACTGGCATAGCACCCCCCGTGCTCCTTTGTGTTCCAATGAAACATATCCCAGAAGCGCTAATTTACAGGGAAACACGGAGCTCAGTGCTTTGTCCTGCTTCATTCTGGATCTGTGAAAGGGCTAGGGAGGAGAAACACACTATGACTGATCTAAAAACCACAAGAGGCATTTCACACTGTCTTTTTTCATCCACCTAACAATAGCTGTTGAAGCGAATGCAGGGCATCAGTGACATTATTCCTCTCAGACTTTCATTAACAATGGTCAGGGGAACATCAATGAATCCTTTGATACTGTACATCTGGAGTTTCCAAAAGTTGGGAGAACAAACTCTTAGAAATTAACAAATTACCCAGCAAACACGGAACGTTCTCAGGACATTAGGCAACATTCCCATTAGGTCCCTTTAAGGGTATTTGCGAGAAGTTATTACTCTGATGTTCTGTTAATTGGAACATTAACACATGACGTTAACCTCGGGACCATAAAAGGATGTTCAGTACAGGTCCCGGTTTGGTCACAGTATCATGTTAGTATTTTATGAAAATATACCTATTTGGTCCTGATAGGAAGTTATATATGGGAAATTCAATGACCACAAGGGGACGTTTCATTATGGTCAAGAGGACGTCGCATGATGGTCCCAAGGGAACATTCCCTGCGGGACATTAGAGTAAATCACTGTAAGTTACCAGCACATCACTGAGGACCATGTCAGGATCTTCTAAGGATGTTTTCAGGACTGTCATTTTACTAGTCTTCAGGACATTGCATGATGGTCCAAAGGAAACGTCCCTGCAAACAAAAATGAGTCGTATGGACGTCCCCGGGGACGTCACAAAATGGTTGCCTAAAGTGGTCAGGTCGTTGTGTCATCCCCTGGAAGTTTAGTCTAGTTCCCGGTTTGTTCTGAGGATGTCCCTAAGGATGTTTTCAGGATGTTTTCGGGCTGTTGTGTCATGATCCCCTGGAGGACCATGAAACAAAGTTCTGAAATGGGAACATCCCCAGAACAAACCCGGAACTAAACAGAACCTTCAGGTTACAATGACAACATCCCAAGAACATCCTAAAAATGTCCATAGGACCATGACACAACGTCCTCATGACTTAAGCCAACCATTTTGTGACGTTTCAGGGACGTCCTAATGACCAATTTTTGTTTGCAGGGAAAAAGCATGTTGTCATTGCAGTATCCAGCATAAACAAAGCAATACATTGCAACCCCTTGAACGAATGGCACTCCATTCTGCTGTTTCAATACAAGCTCATTAGACAGATATACTGTGGGAGTGTGTCCCAAATGGCATCCTAGTCCCTATAGTCCACTTCTTTTGATCAAGGCCCATAGGGCAGTAACTTACCTTGTTGGGGAAGTCAGCTTTGAGCTCGGTAACACTCTGGCACCAGTAGGCTGCAGTCTTCTCACTGATCAGCTCGATATTGAGGAAGGAGCTCTGTCCCGGACCGAACATGGGGCCTGAGGTCGTCCCACGCACGATGCGGGGAGACACGTTGGTCACCAAGTCCTATACGGAACAAGAGAGCAACAAAACAATGTTATAGTGGTTATATAGATTAAAACCATTAAGTGCACTTCAAAAGTGAACAAAAGCTAGGGAACAAGAAAGCAACACAACAATGTTATAAAGTAAACCCTTTTTTAGTGCACCTCCAAGTGACTAAAACCTAGGGAACAAGAAAGCAAGACAATGATGTTAAAGTGGTTGTAATGTTATCGTCAACTCATTTTATTCAATAGCACACTTACACGTGTACTCTTCAGATGAGACCTTTTCTATTTCTGCAGGCCATTTCAAAGTGGCTCTGTTAAATATATGTAATTACCTACAGGTACAGTTTCATAAATCTACAGCGCTAGGAGTAAATATCCGAGCAGTCCTAGCTTTTACTTCAGTTGTTCAATGGATCTCTTCCAAGGCGTTGGAAGACCTGTTACCAGTCATACGTTCTAAATTCATATTTTTTCCCTGTAAAACACCATAAGAAAAGACAATTACAGTAATATTTTATAAAAATACATGACACAAACTCAATAATGATATTTCTTTTTTTTCATCCCAGGGTGCTTTGTGGTCTGAACTATCTTCATCTTTAATCAGATACTGACCGGTGCAACTCTTTAGAAATACAGCCCAGATGATGAAGTGCCGTCAACACTGAGAGAAAAGCTTTTACATGACAAAATAAAGGAATTAATTCATCAACTTGAAATGATTTAATAATATATCTCAGTAGGCAGCTCGGTCTCTCTCTCTTGTTCCGTCTCTCTCCCTCTCGCTCTCTTTCTGTGTGTTTTATGCAGCATAAGGTTGTCTTTTTTTTGCTGAATGAGTACTTTGAGATCCCTCACCCCTTCAGAAGTCTCTCTCTCTCTCTCTCTCTCTGATAGATTTACCCTCCACGCGACAGAAACATACATCAAACCTGGCAATGGTTCATGGACAAAAAAATCTGCCAAATGGCCATAATGTCCAGCAGTAATTACATTCCTGTGAAGGGGAACAGGGGAAGAGAAAAGGAACAGCATTTTTGTGAAGTCCTCCCCTGGAAGTGTAATCAGAGTGCAGTATACATCACATCCAAGCCTGAGCCAGTCCAGGCCAGGGGAGGCAGCTGGCAGCTTACACCAAGCTAATGCGTTGACCAACCTGCTGATGGCTTTGGCACATCTCAAAACACATACAAGTACTACAAATAGAAGGTCACTATGTGTAGAACAACAAACAGTTGGCCTTCAGTGTACAGCATTAGGGGAAAAGGTACAGTGCAGATCCTGTACAGTAGCTAGCGTATTTGGTTTGCATTGTGTTGCAACTTGCACTGTATATTGACCTCATACTTGGCCTTTTGAGGACATAACTTATTGTGTTTATTACTGTGCAGAATAAACTGGGTAAAATTGTAATTAATAGCTTGATTAAATCTAAAGTTGAATTGACATTATATTTAATATTACACATATTATTTTCCTAATTAACTAATACCAATTAAAGTAACCATTAACGAATCTGAATTAATTTACATATATATTTAGGGAACAACCTTAATGCAAACAATTAAGATAATAGCATGGTAACTTAATTTCATAACATTTGGACATTTTTCAAACTACATAGACAAAAAACATTAATTAGCTGTAATTAGTACTAATTTGCATGTCTGAATAAGACGCAGCATGGCCACAATCCGAGTTCCCTTTTTAACACTTTATTTGCCAAACGGTGCTGTCGGTTCAAGTGTTCCACACTATAACGAATCACACTATATATAGCTGGTTCTATAGGATTTCACATATTCTACATCCCCCGCAAGCGTTAGCTTGGACAGTTGTTTGTAGAGTCAAACCTACTTAGGGATTTAGGTAATCACAGGTTTGTCTATGTCTATCCAGGATGAATATAATATTTGTCTTATAGAAGCTGGAAGAAGTTGCTCCTAATTTGTACAGAAACATTGAAAATAAATAGTGTTTTTCTTCTCCCCATTTTATCATAGAAGTGTGGTGGTACCCTCAGGTGACAAAGAAATAAGAAAAAAAAGGGGGAGGGGGGCGGGCGAGTGTGGAGAATTGAGGCAGCCATCCCCAGGGCTTGGGGCGGATCTACAAGTTGCTATTTAATGAAGACTGTGACCAGGGAACATTACGCTGCTGGGCTTATTTATTATCAAGACAGGGCGGAACATGAGTTTTAATATTAAACTACTGGAAACCATGAAAATTGCCCAAAGGGAGAGCAACAGCATGCCACCGAGACACAGGTGCCACATACAGTGGCAAGAGATAAGGCTAGTCCCCTACTTCTCCTCCCTCCTCCTCCTCCACCTTTCTTTCTCTCTCTCATCTTCCACCTTTCTCTCTCTCTCTCCTCTTCCACCTTTCTCTCTCTCTCTTTCCATCTCTCTCCGTGTTACATAACAAAATACACTTCATTTCAACAGAATTGTTCAGCTAGCTAGACCATGTAGAAAATAGTAAGCCCGGTCCAGGTGTGACCGGAAGGCCTTTACTTGTTATTGAGTGCATGGATTAAAATGTCTGCTGAGCAGTCTGTGACTACTTCTTTCATTTCAAGGACTCCTTGCCTGGTTGGGAAACAGGGCTACCCTGCTGTCCCCTGACAAGAAGGATCGTGTCGAAATGGACAATGGTAGTGAGGCGAGCTGACTTCCCTTTCTCTCATGTGATTGGTTAACAGGTCTGTTTATGTTTAGGGGCCGACTTGGCTTTATCACGTCGACACAGGTCTCTAATCCCCCCAGTACAGCAAGCAGCCTTTTGAGAAAGGAACACATGCGAGAAATACTAATCAAATGCAGTGGACTGCACCGTCTGTGACACACACACACACACACACACACACACACACACACACACACACACACACACACACACACACACACACACACACACACACACAAAGCCCCTCTTGTGATTTTGAGCTATATTCTGTGTTTATTAACACAAGCAGCTATACGGTCATTGCTTCAATGGCCTTATCATGGTAAATCCTTTCCACAGTTGGAATTCGAGAGAGAGAGAGAGAGAGAGAGAGAGAGAGAGAGAAAAAGAGAGAGAGAGGGAGACAGAGGGACAGAGAAAATGAGAGAGAGAAAGAACGAGAGAAGAGAGAAAGAATGAGAGAGACAATATTTAATGTGTATCTTAACACATGCATCACAACACATTTACAGTTTTTTATTGTATCATATTACGTTTTTAGCCGTGTATTTGTATGTGTTGAATATTTGAGAGAGAGAGAAATCATTTTAACCACATTTATCGTGGTGATTGGTACTGTCATTACTGCTAAGAGAGGTTGGGGGTAATGGCAATAACTGTTAAGTGAAAACATTCTCTTTTAGGTTTTGTTCTTCTTTTTCTTAATGTCCTCCTTTTTTCCTGTGATATTAAATTATTGTCTATTGTACATGTGTTTACATGCCCTGGGGAAGTAACACTCTCTCTCTCTCTCTCTCTCTCTCTCTCTCTCGACAGGAGAGGTCAAGAGCAGTACATACAGACTTAAAGGAGATAATCCTCCACATTAGACCACAGACTATAGCTAATACCAAGCCAAATATTTTACCATTCAGAGGCAGAGTGGCATGTCTGCCAGTAAAGATCGTCATCGGACTGAGGGTAAAACACACGGGAACTTCTTAAGAGTGATATAGAACAGCAAGAACTAATACAATGTACTCAAAAAGAACAGCTAGTACTTACAGTACCAGCCAACATTTTGGACACACCTACTCATTCAAGGGTTTTTCATTATTTTTTACTATATTCTACATTGTAGAATAATAGTGAAGACTTCAAAACTATGAAATAGCACATGGAATCATGTAGTAACCAAACACTTGTTACACAAATCAAAATATATGTTATATATGAGAATCTTCAAAGCAGCTACCCTTTGCCTTGATGACAGCTTTGAACACTCTTGGTATTTTTCTCAACCAGCTTCCCCTTTCCAACAGTCTTCAAGGAGTTCCCACATAATGCACTTTTTGGCTGCTTTTCCTTAACTCTGCGGTCCAACTCATCCCAAACCATCTCAATTGGGTTAAAGTCAGGTGATTGTGGAGGCCAGGTCATCTGATGCAGCACTCTATCACTCTCCCTCTTGGTCGAATAGCCCTTACACAGCCTGGAGGTGTGTTGGGTCATTGTCCTGTTGAAAAACAAATGATGGTCCCACTAAGCGCAAACCGGATGGGATGGCTGCAGAATGCTGTGGTAGCCATGCTGGTTAAGTGTGCCTTGAATTCTAAATAAATCACAGACAGTGTCATCAGCAGAGCACCTTCACACCATCATACCTCCTCCTCCACACTCCAAGGTGGGAACCATGCATATGGAGACTATCCGTTCCCCTACTCTGCATCTCACAAACACACCGTGGTTGGACCAATAATCTCAAATTTGGATTTATCAGACCAAAGGACGTCTCCACCGGTCAAATGTCATTTGCTCGTTTTTCTTGGCCCAAGCAAGTCTCTTCATCTTTTTGGTGTCATTTAGTAGTGTTTTTTTTTTGGCAGCAATTCGACCATGAATGCCTGATTCAAGCAGTCTCCTCTGAACAATTGATGTTGAGATGTGTTTATTACTTGAACTCTGTGAAGCATTTATTTGGGCTGCAATTTCTGAGGCTGGTAACTCTAATGAGGCTGGTAACTCACAGCACTTGATGGTTTTTGCGACTGCACTAGAAGAAGCAAAGCTGTCATCAAGGCAAAGGGTGGCTACTTTGAAGAATCTCAAAAATATAATATATATTTTTTAATTTGTTAAACACTTTTTTTGTTACTACATGATTCCATGTGTTACTTCATAGTTCTGATGTCTTCACAATGTTTCTACAATGTAGAAAATGGTGAAAATAAAGAAAAACCCTGGAATGAGTAAGTAGGTGTGTCCAAACTTTTGACTGGTACTGTAAGTATTTGATGTTGGAATTTTAAGTAAAACCTCTGTGCTAAAAATAACACGCAGACGTTAAATTATGTCATTGCTTATTGGAAATAAAAAACTACGTCACACTTTATTTGGATAGTCCATCTGTAGATGCTCTACAGAATATCAGAAACATTTAAATATCTACCAACCCTATCCCTAGTCTAACCCTAACCTCAACCCTTACCAAATCAAACTGTTTTGGAAACAACAGGTGTGGACTAACAGTGAAATGTTTACTTCCCAACAATGCAGAGAGAAAGACCATAGAAAAATAATAGAAAAGTAAAACACGTAATAATAAAAGTTAGAACATATACACAATAAGTAATGACAACTTGACTAATGTACATGAGGTAATAGTACCAAGTCGATGTGCAGCGGTACGAGGTAATCGAGGTAGATACAGTGCATTCGGAAAGTATTCAGATTTTTTCCCACATTTTGATACGTTACAGCCTTATTCTAAAATTGATTAAATATTTTTGCCCATCAATCTACAAACACCCCATAATGACAAGGCGAAAACAAGATTCTCAAATATAACATATATTTTGATTTGTGTAACAAGTGTTTGGTTACTACATGATTCCATGTGCTATTTCATAGTTTTGAAGTCTTCACTATTATTCTACAATGTAGAATATAGTAAAAAATAATGAAAAACCCTTGAATGAGTAGGTGTGTCCAAAATGTTGGCTGGTACTGTAAGTACTAGCTGTTCTTTTTGAGTACATTGTATTAGTTCTTGCTGTTCTATATCACTCTCGATCCCTAACTCTCGAGTCTTCATGGGTATGATGCAACAAACACACTTGTATTTGGGGAGTTTCTCCCATTATTCTCAGCACATCCTCTCAAGCCCTGTCAGGGTGAATGAGTAGCTATGCTGCACAGCTATTTTAGAAGTTAGATCGGGTTCAAGTCCGGGCTCTGGCTGGGCCACTCAACGACATTCAGATACTTGTCCCGAAGCCACTTCTGCATTGTTTTGGCTATGTGTTTAGGGTCGTTGTCCTGTTGGAAAGTGAATCTTCACCCTAGTCTGAGGTCCTGAGCGCTCTGGAGCAGGTTTTTCTCAAGGATCTCTCTGTACTTTGCTGCGTTCATCTTTCCCACGATCATGACTAGTCTCCCAGTACCTGCCACTGAAAAACATGCCCGCAGCATGATGCTGCCACCACCATGCTTCACCATAGGAACTGTGCCAGGTTTCCTTCAGATGTGATGCTTGGCATTCAGGCCATGGAAACAGGATGCGCCTGAGCTCAATTAACTGTCTCATAGCAAAGGGTCTGAATAAAGTATTTTTTAAATTATTTTTTTCTGTCAATATGCAAAACATTTGCCAAATGGAGGGCGAAGGAGAGTTTTGTATGAGTCTCTGTGTGTGGAGTAAAGGTGATCTAAAGTTTTTTTCACCTCTAGTTGCACAGCTGACATGCTGGTAGAAATGAGATAAAACGTATTACATTTTTCCTGCATTAAAATCATAGGCCACTAGAAGCGCCACCTCCGGATGACCTCTTGTTTGCTTATGGCCCTACACAGCTCAATGAGTGGTGGTAAATAGACAGCTATGCAAAATATGGATTAAAACACTCTTGGTAAATAGTACTATCATAATAGCTTATCATGAGGTATTCTAACTCAGGTGAGCAAAACCTCGAGACTTCCTTAATATTAAAGATTATGCACCAGCTGTTGTTAACAAAGTGACACAGACCACCACCCCTAAAAGCTTACCCGACGCTGACGCTCTCTCCTGCCGAAGCATAGCAAAACCAGCTAGGATATTATCCATGTCCGAAATCGCCAAGTATCGGAGAAATAGGATCACAGTTCTTCAGGTCCCATTGATAGGACAATCTCGAAAGGAGCTCGTCCAGTTGGTTCTCCAGAGATTCTACATTTGCCAATAGAGCAGAGGGTAGAGGTGGTTTATTTACACGCTACTGTACTGTTTCATCATGGTGCCTGCACGTCAGCCTCTGTATCGTCGTGTCTTTCTCTTCCGAGAGACTGGGATTAGGGTCTTGTCCGGGGTGAGCAGTATGTCCTGCGCCGCCAACTGATTGAAGTATAAATCATCATCCAAATCGAGGTTAGGGATTGCTGTTCTGATGTCCAGGAGCTCTTTTCAGTCATAGGAATTGATGGCGGACACATTACGTAGTTAAGATCAGCTAATGAATTGCAGAATTGGTCAGGAGCCCGTAAAAAGGTCGCTATCTATTCTAGCGCCATTCTCAGACATTCCAGTGTTATTCTGAACCTAACCCTAACTGTAACCGTAGCAAGCGGTTGTTTATAAACAGATAGTTTGTTGATAGTAAGACCACTTGTAGAGCGTCTACAGATGGAATATCCAAACTATCCAAATAAACTGAGATAAACTGAGATAAATCTAAAATGAAATGCATTGTAAAAGTGTCGCTCAAAATTCTCAACTCCAAGAGACAATGGAGTTGACTGGCGATGAGTTTACTTACAACTACAACGAGTCGGTATCAATCCATTCTTAAATGCGCACCCATGTATGTCCTGTGTAAAGGCTTTCTTTTCCTTGGCTGCTGCAATCTGTTGTTTTTAATATAATAGCATTTTACGCAACCTCCGCCAAGGGAGTCGTTGTTTGTTATCAGAGGAGCAGCCCCGTCAATGCATGGCAGATTGGAATGTCATTTGTTTTCCAAAACAATGGACTCCAACTCCCACTGGCAAATCTATAAGAATCAAGGACGAGCACAGTTACACAGTAAGTGTTAAACAATTGATATTTATAAAAGTATCGAATGGTAGTGCATGTTTGCAGTCATAAACTTCACACTCCGTTGGAAAACAGTGCATTATGCGGCGCAATTTGACAGAACATAGAATGAAGTTTTTATAAAAAACTAGATTTCAACACCGAAATAAAATAACATCTTTACACGGGACAAACATAGGTACAAGGTACGCATTAAAGAATGGACATTTTCACAAGTATTGATTGATACCAACTCGATGTAGTCAGATGTACACTCTCCCAAAACGCATCGCCACTCAACTCCATTAAGATGTGATGTACATATTGTGGAGTTGAGAATTCTCAGTTAGTAAAAATGTAAACATGGCATTGGTCTTTTTGGATATAAAACATCTATAAGCATAATATGGATAGAGTCTCTTTGGGTATACTGTGTGTATCGCTATGCTAGCATGATGTTATGTAGCTGAACCAGAGCCTCTTGATTCCATTATTACCAAAACTGCATCCCAAATGACACCCTATTCCAATAGGGCTCTGGTCAGTGGTAGTACACTATAAGAAATAGGGTGCCATTTGGGAGTCCACACATGAATCATTATAAACAGTCATGAAGGAAAAATCAAAGGGCTGCCTGCTCACTTCTCCCCCTCTGCAGCCAGCCACTGACCCATCAACAGGAAACTTCATAAACAAGGGAACGAGAGAGAGAAAAAAAATGAAAATTAAAGAGAGGGAAATAAAAAAGGCCATGTAGCAGTTCTGAGGAGTTGTGATCATCATTCATCTTCATCCCCCAAGTGCAGATGGAACACTTGCTAAGCCATCATTTATTGCTGGTGTTTACTATGCCTACTGTGTTGGACACACACACAAAAACACACACACACACACACACACACACACACACACACTGGAGGTGGGGGAAAGGGCTTTGTCAGCAAGTGGGCCTACGCTATTCTCCAACACGAGATGGGCCATGGTAGCAAACACACACAAACAAGCACACACACAAACACAAATACTGGAGGTTGGGGGAAAGGGGCTTGTCAGCAAGTGGGCATACAGTATTCTCCTACACGAGATGGGCCTTGGTAGCAAAGCATTCAGTGTGTGTGTGTGTGTGTGTGTGTGTGTGTGTGTGTGTGTGTGTGTGTGTGTGTGTGTGTATTCACGGTACGTACATTTATCCTTGTTGATGCCAGTTCAGATTCCTGACAGAGATAGCCTCCTCCGCAGTAATTATCTCCTATCTGTAACCTGTCAATTATAAAACTCAGAAACCTTGAATCCATTACAACATCAAACAAATGTACACCCTAGGAACTTTGATAAACTGTATAATCTCTCTCTCTCTCTATTATCATTCTCTCCCTAGCAGATTCAGTAAGTCTTTCATTCCAACGACCCTGACGCAGTGACAAAAACACATTCCAAGATACAGCAAGACCTTGACTTTCCCATTGTGAGGATAGTGCAAACTGAAGCAACAAGAAATACGAATAAAACAGGGCAGTACAGAGAGTCAGCATACTCTGTAACCTGTTAAAGTATCAAAATGTATATTAGTGCTTTAACTGGACTGGACACACAGTCTTTTTTACCCCCGCTAGCAGCATCATACTGATGCTACTGTGTAGGTGACAGAATGGCCCTGTCAGGGACTAAATAAATGAATGTCAAAGCCAAAGGATATTAGTCGGCTGTGATAAATGAAGAAGGATATTGTCTGTCAGTTTGGTCATTAGTCTCTTTCACCATTCACTCCTTCTCTGCTATCTCCCTCCTCCCCTATAGTCCCTCAAAGGCTAATACACACAGACATCGCTACTGCTACATATCTTACACTAATAACAACCATAGGCAATATCTATCTAACCATTAACGACGATAACGCAGTCACAGTAGTAAGGAGCGTTCGAGGTCCGAATCAAAAAGCAACTCTGTACTCTGTGTTTGCCACAGACATTGACATTGAAGGAGTGACTTACATAGAAAGTATCACATGTATTGTTAAGCAGAACATCTCCCCATTCTCTCTCACCTCCCCATTCTCTCTCACCTCCCCATTCTCTCTCACCTCCCCATTCTCTCTCACCTCCCCATTCTCTCTCACCTCCCCATTCTCTCTAACCTCCCCATTCTCTCTAACCTCCCCATTCTCTCTAACCTCCCCATTCTCTCTAACCTCCCCATTCTCTCTAACCTCCCCATTCTCTAGAGACCTGCTACACACCGACTTCCAACTGTCCTGTTGCTCCAGGGAAGACGAACCCCACACACACCAAATCCGCTACCTTCCATGTGTCATTACATCTTCTAACATGTGTCCTCCCTCATCAGTAATGATTGCTTCATGCTAGTGCACAAGTAGTTTCACATTAAAATGAAAACAAGTTAAATCAAACGTAGGTGATTTTGACAAGAATCGGTGGTAGAGAAACATGGCTGTCAAAGCAGTCGTGAGATCTGAGAGGTGTTGACTAATTGCTTGATAATTACACAGTGAATCGTCTAATTAAGCCGATGGTTAATTAGGGTAAGCTTGCGCAGCTTGCAAGTCTTTTTTGGTTTGGTGTAGGTGTGGATTTGTGTGTAGATGTGTATGTGTGTGTGTCAGCAAATGAGATAAAGAGAGATCGTGAGACTGCTAAAGAGTGAGAGATCGAGAGAGAGCGAGCGAAAGAGACAAAGGGTTGAAGTTAATGAAGAACTCCTCCAGACATATACAGTAACCATCTAACCATCCACAGCCTGTAGCCAATGCAACATCATACAGCTGAACCACTTGTGAAGCTTAAATGTGAATAATAATATTAAGAGCTCTAGACATTACCTCCCCAACCTCCCTCCCGCTCTGCAGTGGAGCGCCATTATCCTTTGTTTGCCTTAGGACAGGCCCTGTTTATTTTACTACCAATCTGAAAATCTATGATGTGGAATAGAAAGCAGCAAAAAAGACCTGGCATCGGAACGCACTATGCAGTCACACTCCAGCAGTTTGTATTAATTTAACAAGCAAATTAGAGAGGAAGTGGAGTTTGTATAGTGCCTGTATGAGTGTAGAGGAAGAGGAAAATACAGATGACTACAGCCTCATTAGCTACAGTTAGTTACATGTTTACCGGTTATAATATCTAATTTAATTGGGAGATCAAAGGAGTGGTGACTACCTCATGCATGGCTCAGAGGGCAGAGAAACTACACTATGTATACAAAAGTATGTGGACACCCCTTCAAATGAGTGGATTCGGCTATTTCAGCCACACCCGTTGCTGACAGGTGTATAAAATCGACCACATAGCCATGTAATCTCCATAGACAAACATTTGTAGTAGAATGGCCTTACCGAAGAGCTCATTGACTTTTAACACAGCACCATCATAGGATGCCACCTTTCCAACAAGACAGTTCATCATATTTCTGCCTTGCTAGAGGTGCCCCGGTCAACAGTAAGTGCTGTTATTGTGAAGAGGAAAAGTCTAGGAGCAACAACGGGTCAGCCATACAAGCTCACAGAACGGGACCGCCAAATGCTGAAGCATCTGTTCTTGTTTGCAACACTCACTACCGATTTCCAAACCACCAAACGTCAACACGAGAACTGTTCGTTGGGAGTTTCATGAAATTGGTTTCCATGGCCGAGCATCCGCGCCCAAGCTTAAAAAGCACCATGAGCAATGTCAAGTGTTGGCTGGAGTGTAAAGCTAGCCGCCATTGGACTCTGGAGCAATGGAAATGTGTTCTCTGGAGTGATGAATCACGCTTTACCATCTGGCAGTCCGACAGACGAATCTGGGTTTGGCGGACACCGGGAGAACGCTACCTGCCCCGATGCAATGCCAACTGTAAAGTTTGGTGGAAGAGGAATAATGGTTCAGGCTAGGCCCCTTAGTTCCAGTGAAGGGAAATATTAACGCAAAAGCATACAATGACATTCTAAATAATTCTGTGCTTCCAATTTTATGGAAACAGTTTGGGGAAGGCCCTTTCCTGATTCAGCATGACAATGCCCCTGTGCACAAAGGGAGGTGGTTTGTCGAAATCCTTGTGGAGGAACTTGACTGGCCTGCACAGAGCTCTGACCTCAACCTCATCAAACACCTGTGGGATGAATTGGAATAGCGAATGTGAACCAGGCCTAAACGCCCAACATCAGTGCCCGACCTCATTAATGCTCATGGCTGCAAGTCCCTGCAGGAATGTTCCAATATCTAGTGGAAAGCCTTCCCAGAAGAGTAGAGGCTGTTATTGCAGCAAAGTGGGGACCAACTCCATATTAATGCCCATGATTTTGAAATTAGATGTTTGACGAGCAGGTGTCCACATACTATTGGTCATGTAGTGTATGTGCCAGAGATCAGCTTTGTCTCCTATTCTCATCAAACTCATCCTTCCTTCCGATTGCCAAGCTACAGCTCGTTGTGACTTTATCTGAGTGTTACTTGGCGTGATACCATGCATCAGCACACCATTTTGTTTGTATTGGAAAACTGGAAAATGTATTTTCTCAGTGTTTGTTTGGTAAAAACATTTTGATTAAGCTGAGACTTTGCATGAGATATAGAAAACTAGAGCTGGTTTTGAAATTAAAGCATGTTATGGTGCCTTTAAGGACCTTCTTGATTCTAAGTAACCAGAGTAATCCTGATATACAGTATATTCCAAGAAAACATACATCAATTATTATAGTTTTATTGGAAAGAATCGTGCAGTAAAGCTTATTATATGAGTCAAAAGCCAGTCCGGCTCCTACAGGATGAATAACATGCTAATTACCATGACGCATGCAAGGCTCCATGCTATTTACTAGTGGTTAAAACCATCAGAGAATCTGTGTGGCATCGGCAGAACACGACCTCCTCACCTCTTACTCTTAATAAAGATGCTGGAGCAGTTGATTGAACTGTGTTGTTAATAAGTAGAGTCAGATTCACAGAGTGCATGAAGCAGAGGCCTGTGGAACTGTGTGTGTGTGTGTGTGTGTGTGTGTGTGTGTGTGTGTGTGTGTGCGCGCGTGCGTGCGTGCGTGCGTGCGTCAATGTCGGGCCATAACATGTGTGTTAACAATGTTAGGGTTACCATGGAGATGTAGTTACTGTTCGCCACCTCATCAAGGACACGTTTGTGTAATGTTGTAAATGGGGAGATCTGCTATTATCTCTCCCTTTAATTGCTTTTGAAGTAAATGCAAAGCATTATTCCATAGTTGTTGAGAGGAAGTTGCTTACGTTTGTTGGATGCACTCGATAAGTTCTATGAAACATGTTTTTTTTTTAAGTACACAAAACCTGCAACTTCTCTTCGAAACATCATCACTATCTTCTTTACCTGTGACTCTGTACTTTTGGCACAACAGTTAAACTTGAATGCGGGAGCTTCTAGGACCAAGCAGAAAATGTACCCATCAGGGCTCAGCCAATTACAGGTGTGATTTCTACCACCCTGAGACAGTCAAATGATAAACTGAGACAGTATGGTCGCTATCTATTACAGGTAAACTATCCTGCTGTTACGACCTCAGCAATGTGTGTGTGTATGCACACGCATATATACGTAAATGTGTGTGTGTGTGTGTGTGTGTGTGTTACTGACATCCATCTAGAGATGTGGTAATTAGCCTCTGAAACATAGCACCGTGTATCACTCACAGGGATTTAGCAGCTGGGTAATTGGTACAACGTAAGGAAAAATGTACTCGTCACTCCTGAGGAGGGAAACGGGGCTATAGATCAGAGGCTTGGGGGGAGAGAGACAGTGGCCCACTGGCCCCCGTGCTCCCCCTGTTTCAGACAGAGCTCTCACAGTTCACAGAGTGGAAGAGGAGGCCAAAACGTTGGCATCGCTGCATTTTTTTTCATATGCAACACAGTTAATTCATTCAGATTAACGGTAGACCCTCCCTAGCTTTGTTCTATTATCTCCCTTCTCTTCCTTATGCTGGGCCTTATAATAGATGGTTAATTCACATCACATTCTTTTCCTTTTTACACAAGCCCTAGAAACATCCAGGACGACGATCCTCATATTCACCCAGCAATCCACTGTGCATCTCAAAGCGCTATCAATGGCAACACACTGTAATGTTATGATAGGAGCAGCCAGCAGTGAACAGCACTAGCGAGCAAAAAAACAGGATATTAAAAAAAAATAGGTAATCTGTGTTTAAGTTGAAACGATACTGAAGGAGAGCCGCCTGTTTCATTCATATTGACATTAAGAACTTCTTTATCGCTCTCCCTAAAGAAAGCTCCCCGAACAATTTAAACCAGCAAAGCACACAATAAGGAATAATATGATTTCTGTTTACTGAGATATCAGCTGGTATTTTGGCGCTACACTGACAGCCAATAGCTACAACAGTATATTAGACCCCAATCTGGCATCTACAAATGTCAAGAGAATGCGAAAGAGGGAGGATGTGGTGAAAGGGATGGGTGGGGGGGTGTCACACATATGTGTAAAATTCTTTTTTAAAAACCAACAGAGTTTACATAAACATATTCTGAGGCTGAATCATTATCATATGTGCAGCTGTCAATCTTGAAGCTTCAGCTGAGAGCAAAGCGCCTAGGAAAAGAGTATAATACAACAACCCTATACCCAGGTTGACCATGATTTCTCTCTGAACTCCCTTGGTAAGTCCAGGCATGGTACATCAAGCTTATTCAAAAGCCAGCAGAGGTGAAATACTTGTAGCAACAGTAGCAAGCCCATATATCCAGGCTCCTTCTCTCCTTCTCTCTTTCTGCTCTCTAAATCTCTCTCTCTCCTCCCTCTTAAAAGAAACAGAAAGTTTAACTTTTCAAAATGACAAAGGGGCAGTCCATAAAACAAGTAATGGAGGCAGTGATATGTTTTCATCAAAACAGGGACAGCCACGCTCGCCTCCTGCTTTCTCTACATCAGGTATCATTTACAAACTCAGCGAGGCAATGTGGGCTTCCAGTCACAAATGAGCTGCGTGAATGAGGTGAAAGCATTATCTGTTGAAGTTTGTGATTTGTTTTACATTTTATTTTTCTACTTTCTTTTCTTTACTTGAATTTAATATATATATCTAGCTCCAGTAATCAAATGGTACCAGCTACAGAACAAAGATGCAGCATATCCCTGGTTAATGCCCAATAGACACCTACACACTAATATAAAGCTGAGTTGACATGAGTACCTTGTCCAGAGAGAAGGTCTTGGTGAGAGCGAAGCCCCATCCTTCCAGGAAGGCCCTGCGGATCATGGCTGTGCTGGTGGTGGGGGGAGCGGAGGCCAGGCCAAAGGGGTTGGGGAACCTGATCCCACACATCTCCACACCGATGTCCACAGAGTCGATGGCACAGTGGAAGAGAGGGAGCTGGGGGACGCTGGACACCGTCTGGCCGTGGAGAGACTGGAAGGTCAAAACATCCAGTTACACTACCATGAGATAACGACAAGAATAGGGTTGAAAGTTCCAGGAACAGAATTTAACAGCATTTTGCAATCCTAGTAACAGATCGACAGACCGCAAAGATGACGCCGAAGAACATGGCTGACGTTTTACATTCTCCCAACCAATTGTGCAATTTTGTATTATAATTTTTTTTTGCGTTTTCTGTAACTTACTTTTTAACTCATTGTGTACATAATGTTGCTGTCTCTTATGACCGAAAATAACTTCTGGACATCAGAAGCGATTACTCGCCGCGGACTGGAAGAAACGTTTTCCTTTAACGAGTCCGACGAGAAGGATATCCTGCTTTCACTGGAACAGGCCCAGATACACGCCTTTTGTGTGAAGAAAAGACGCCGGAAAAAGGGACGCAGATCGGGGATCCTTCTGAGAAGCCGGAGGCGAGCGAGTAAACTCCCAATGCCTTCCATTCTCTTTACTAATGTGCCATCTTTAGAAAATAAAATTGATGACCTACTATTAAGATGATCCTACCAACAGGACATTAAAAACTAACATCTTATGTTTCCCCGAGACGTGGCTGAACGAAGAAATGGATAATATAGAGCTGGAGGGATTTTCCATGCACTGGCAGAACAGAGACGCTACCTCTGGTAAGACGAGGGTGGGGGTGTGTGTCTACAGTGGTAGGCCTGATCACCGACGATAAGACGGCCTATAGGGAGGACTGGCAGTGTGGTGCGAGGACAACAACCTCTCCCTCAATGTGAGCAAGACAAAGGAGCTGATCGTGGACTACAGGAAAAGGTGGGCCGAACAGGCCATTAACATCGACGGGGCTATAGTGGAGCAGGTCGAGAGTTTCAAGCTCCTTTGTGTACACATCACCAACAAACTATCATGGTCCAAACTAGAGGTTGACCGATTATGATTTTAGAACGCCGATACCGATTATTGGCGGCCCAAAAAAAAGCCACCACCGATTAATCAGCCGATGTAAGTATATATATATATTTGTAATAATGACAATTACAACAATACTGAATGAACACATTTTAACTTAATATAATACATAAATAAAAATCTATTTAGCCTCAAATAAATAATGTAACATGTTCAATTTGGTTTAAATAATGCAAAAACACAGTGTTGGGAGAAGTAAAAGTAAAAGTGCAATATGTGCCATGTAAAAAAGCTAACATTTAAGTTCTTGCTCAGAATATGAGAACATATGAAAGCTGGTGGTTATTTTTAACATGAGCCTTCAATATTCCCAGTTAAGAAGTTTTAGGTTGTAGTTATTATAGGACTATTTCTCTCTATACCATTTGTATTTCATATACCTTTGACTATTGGATGTTCTTATAGCTGCTCTGCTTGCACAGAACCCAAGAGAAGTGACACAATTTTCTTAGTTAATATTGCCTGCTAACATGAATTTCTTTTAACTAAAAATGCAGGTTTAAAAAAATATACTTGTGTATTGATTTTAAGAAAGATATTGATGTTTATGATTACGTACAT
This sequence comes from Oncorhynchus nerka, assembly GCF_034236695.1. Lineage (NCBI taxonomy): Eukaryota > Metazoa > Chordata > Actinopteri > Salmoniformes > Salmonidae > Oncorhynchus > Oncorhynchus nerka. The sequence continues at coordinate 27,420,072 of NC_088417.1, forward strand.
TGGTACAACGACAGTGCTTTTTTCGCGAATGCGCTTGTTAAATTGTTACCAGTTTGGCGAAGCAGGCTGTGATTCAATGATAAATGAACAGTCACCGCATTGATTTTTTGCAACGCAGGACAAGCGAGTTAAACTAGTAATATCATCAACCATCTGTAGTTAACTTGTGATTATGTTAAGATTGATTGTTTTTTATAAGATACGTTTAATTCTAGCTAGCAACTTACCTTGGCTCCTTGCTGCACTCGCATAACAGGTGGTCAGCATGCCACGCAGTCTCCTCGTGGAGTGCAATGTAATCGGCATTCAAAAATGCAAATGACCGATTGTTATGAAAACTTGAAACCGTCCCTAATTCCCTAACCGATTAATCGGTCGACCTCTAGTCCAAACATACCAAGACAGCCGTGTAATGGGCAAGACAAAACCTTTTCCCCCTCAGGAGACTGAAAAGATTGGCATGGGCCCCCAGATCCTCAAAAGGTTCTACAGCTGCACCATCGAGAGCATCCTAACCGGTTGCACCACTGCCTGGTAAGGCAACTGCTCGACATCTGACCGCAAGGAGCTGCAGAGAGTAGTGCGAACGGCCCAGTACATCACTGGGGCAAAGCTTCCTGACATCCAGGACCTATATAATAGGTGGTGTCAGAGGAAAGCCCATAAAATTGTCAGTGACTCCAATCACTCAAGTTATAGACTTTTCTCTGCTACCGCACGGCACGTCGTACCGGAGCGCCAAGTCTAGGACCAAAAGGCTCCTCAACAGCTTCTCCTCCCAAGCCATTAGACTGCTGAATATTTAATAAAAATCGCCACCGGACAATTTACATTGACCCCCCTTGTACACTGCTGCTACTTGCTGTTTGTTTGTTACCTATGCATAGTCACTTCGCCCCCACCTACAGATTACCTCAACTAGCCTGTACCCCCTGCACACTGACTCGGTACCCCCTGTATATAGCATCGTTATTGTTATTCTTATTGTGTTACTTTTTATTATTACTTTTTATTTTAGCCTACTTGGTAAATAGTTTCTTCTTCTTGAACTACACTGTTGGTAAGGGCTTGTAAGTAAGCATTTCACGGTTAAGTCTACACTTGTTGTATTCGGGGTATGCAGGAAATAAAGTTTGCTTTGACAGAGCTGTGAGATAACGAAAATAACCACTGGTATTATGACAAAAGTCAACATACAGCAGTCATATACTCAGCAGCCTCCTCATCCCCCTAACCCAATGTCCCAAATGGCACCCTATAAAGTAGTGCACTATATAGGGAATAGGGTGCCATTTGGGACGCAAACCCTAAAGTCAAACATACAACAGTCATCCATCCATCCAGCAGCCTCTTCCTCTCCTCCTCCTAATTAGCCCAGCGTTTATCACAGTCTCTGATTGCTTTTGTAATGATGTCACCGCCGCATAATGAATGAGGAGGTGTCACGCTGTGTGTGTATGTATTTTTTTGTGTGTGTGTGTGTGTGTGTGTCATGCTGCGGCAAGGCGGCTGTTACATGACAGCCGGTGTTCCCCTTCGAGGGGTTTGGCATGTGGAGGAATACACGCCAAACACACGCCAAGCAACACGGGGGAAAACAGCAGCGGGGAACATGTAAATACAAAAGATGGTGATTATTAGGAATACTGGGGGGTTCCAGAGTTCCAACCAACAACAGCTTTAGCTGTCAAGATGTTGACATGTTCTGGATCATCGTCTTCCCCACAACATGTCTCCTTATCTGAATCCCAAATGGCACCATATTCCCTTTATCAGGGCTCTCCAACCCTGTACCTGGAGAGCTACCGTCCTATAGGTTTTCACAGCAACGCTAATCTAGCACACCTGATTCTAATAATTAGCTGGTTGATAAGCTAAATCAGGTTAGTTACAACTGGGGTTGAAGTGAAAACCTACAGAAGGGTAGCTCTCCGGGAACAGGGTTGGAGTGCCCTGACCTATATAGTCCCTGGTTAAAAGTAGTGCACTACATAGGGAAGAATGTTATTTGGGACAAGTCCATTTCTACTTTGAAACTGGTTTCTCTCATATGGTGGTGAATGAATTTATGCTTGACCTCATTCATATAAGTATATAGATAATATTTTAGAGTAAAAATCAACCTCTCACCCAGGTGTCCCATGCAGCACTAAGTTCCCAGAATTCCTTGCATAAATAAGGTCTAAATTCAACCATGCACATGATATGATAGCAAAAATACACTGAAAACAGCCTAAATGCACTGCTCGAAAGGGAGACCTATGACACAGTAATATCACATTCTAATATAAAACACACTATTATCCTGAACGTGGAACACACAGTTCAAGGGATCCCTGAATGGCTCAGATATTAATTGCTGACCATTTCCAGCAAATTGCCTGAATTCATTTCCTCTTCCTTGGTCGATTACTGTACAAAACCAAGCAATATATTGTTGCTTCCTTTCTGGTTACAAGTGGCATTTAATCTGAAAATAAACACTTGTCTATGCTTTGCACTGAACACAGCTACATTACTACAATTAACCTGCATCTGAACCGGGCCCCGGTCTGCCGAGCGCTGCACTCTGCAGTATAATCTGAGGGGAAACGGAGGGATGGGGGAGGAGGATGGAGGGATGTAGAGGAGGTCAGGCACCTCAGGAAGACAAGCCGGCACGCTGGGAGAATTGGAGGCTGGGAATCAACCGCTGTCTCTGTTATTACGTGCGGGAGCTGTAAAGAGTCCTCTCTGATCCTGCCTTTACACAGACTAGTGCACCACACACCCATCTGTACTGCACTTTGACTCATTCACTTAGTGTTCACCACAGTAAGTGCTGCGTGCAGTACAGTACGGGGTGTACATGCTGAGTGTTCGAGGTGAACGTAGTAATGATGATGATGTATCATTTGGCTTCCTTTCCACTTCCTTTTCAAACCCACAGAAGACATGAATTAATCCACAACGGAAAGAGCTAATATTGTATCGGGACTATTTCAATATTGACATATTCTGCTAATTGAGAAGTGATGTAATTGCCTTGGTTCATTCATGAATCTACACACGGGGATGCTGTTATTGGGAAAAAGAAAAGGAAACAAATGAAAGTCGAGCAAGATGAAGTACTGAACATTGATACTGTGTAAATGTTTATAGTCACTCTCAAAAAGTGAGGGTTTACTTGATCGTCAGTGAAACGTTAGCTTTCTCTAAAGCCTCCATCTTTCCTTTTATATTTCTTTCTCCTCCTCCCTCATGTGTGAATGTTGAAAACGTTGTAACATTCTGTGTGTGTGTGTGTGTGTGTGTGTGTGTAGAACACAGCCCTGGGGCTGGGGACACACCTGTAGGTACTTGTGCATGTGCCAAGATGCCTGTTTGCCGTCGTTGACTGACTCCACGGTGGTGTTTGCCTGTCCTGCAACGTCGCCCCCAGCAAACACCCAGGACTCACTGCTCTGCATGCTCTCTGGGTCCAGCTCTGGGAGACCCCAGCGGTTCAACCGCACCGGAGCCATGGCCTCTTTCACTGGAGGAGAGGGGAGAGAGGATCCACAGTTAGTGATGGTGTGGGCAGTACTTAAGTAAAAATACTTGAAAGTACTACTTAAGTCGTTTTTGGGGGGTATCTGTACTTTACTTCGCTATTTATAATTTTGAAAACTTTTACTTCACTACATTCCAAAGAAAATAATGTTATTTTTACTCCATACATTTTCCCTGAAACCCACAAGTACTCTTACATTTTGAATGGACAGGAAAATGGTCCAATTCACACACTTGTCAAGAGAACGTCCCTGGTCAAACCTATTGCCTCTGAGCACACGTGTTTGTTAATTATGTCTGAGTGTTGGAGTGTGCCCCTGGCTATCCATACATTTAAAAAACAAGAATGGTGGCATCTGGTTTGCTTAATATAAGGAATTTTAAATGATTATACTTTTGACACTATATACGAATATATGTTTAATTTACTTTTGATACTTAAGTATATTTAACATCAAATACTTTAAGACTTACTCAAGTAGAATTTTACTGGGTGACATTCAACTTTTACTTGAGTCATTTTCTATTAAGGGACCTTTACTTTTACTCAAGTATGACGATTGGGTACTTTTTCCACCACTGGGTGTGGGGTGTGTGTGTTGTGTGTGTGTGTGTGTGTGTGTGTGTGAGTGTTTGTGTGACAGAGATAGAAAGAGAGAAAGAAAGAATGACAGAGAGAGAGAGAAAGGGAGAGAAAGAGGCGAGAGACGACAGGAAGTGATAGAGAGGAGAAAGAAAGAGAGAACGAGAGAGAGGAAGGGAGAGAAAGAGGCGAGAGACGACAGGAAGTGATAGAGAGGAGAAAGAAAGAGAGAACGAGAGAGAGGAAGATAACGAGATAAATAAATAAATTGTAGTGAGAGTGAGCGACCGTGATGGACTACAAACCATACAGAGAGCAATATGAAGTCTGTGACAAGACCGATGACAGCGGGGGATTCACGCTCTCTGTCTCTCCCCTCACTCTCAGCTAGGTTAATGTAACATCTCCTGAGGCATTCATTCACCGTTAGCTGAATGTTAGCCCAGAGATCCTCTGTCAAACTGATCTACATTATAAAAAAGCTCATTTTCTTCTACCTCACCTATACAATTCATCTTTCAGACTAAATGCTTTTCAGCATGGAAGATGGCCTGCATCTATCAGCAGGGACATTTTTAAATACAGATCTGCGAGTTGGACAAGATTTATTACACTCTATTAGAATTACTAGAGGGAGGGGGGGAAGTTTCACCTTCCCAGTCTATTCAATGGGGAAAGGTTTTCAGCACACAACTAAGAATACAATGTTTTATTGCAACCACACTATTGAAGTTGAATTCCTTCATAAAGGGAGGACAGAGGAGAATGTGTAGAGAGTTGACATGCGTTCGGCGTGTCAAACCCCTCAGAGCGGAACACCAGCTGTCATGTCACGGCCGTCTTGCTGCAGTGTTACACACACATGACAATGTATGATGCGGTGACTGTTATCACACACGGTGATGGGGGATAAACACAGCAGCATCGCCCTGCTATAGTGATGAACAGACTCACTTACAAGACATTGGGGAAACAAAATGGTGTCAAGATGATTGCAATAGAAATTCTGGACTTTTGCCCATTCACTTAGTAGAAGAAGACACATACCTCATTATACTGTACAAAAATGTGTATTGGTATATTCAGCAGAATATTTAATATGGCATGTTGTGTTACCATACATTTCCATATAATCCATATGTTTAATCATCCATTCTGAGCAGTTATTAGCATATGCTATAACAGCTAGAGCTAGACCTACACAACACAAATTCGGCAAAAAAAAAGAAACCTCCCCTTTTCAGGACCTTGTCTTTCAAAGATCATTCGTAAAAATCCAAATAACTTCACAGATCTTCATTGTAAAGGGTTTAAACACTGCTTCCCATGCTTGTTCAATGAACCATAAACAATTAATGAACATGCACCTGTGGAACATTCGTTAAGACACTAACAGCTTACAGACGGTAGGCAATTAAGGTCACGGTTATGAAAACTTAGGGCACTAAAGAGGCCTTTCTACTGACTGAAAAACACCAAAAGAAAGATGCCCGGGGTCCCTGCTCATCTGTGTGAACTGTAGGCATGCTGCAAGAAGGCATGAGGACTGCAGATGTGGCCGGGGCAATAAATTGCACTGTCCGTACTGTGAGACGCCTAAGACAGCGCTACAGGGAGACAGGACGGACAGCTGATCATCCTCGCAGTGGCAGACCACGTGTAACAACACCTGCACAGGATCGGAACATCCGAACATCACACCTGCGGGACAGGTACAGGATGGCAACAACAACTGCCTGAGTTACACCAGGAACGCACAATCCCTTCATCAGTGCTCAGACTATCCGCAATAGGCTGAGAGAGGCTGGACTGAGGGCTTGTAGGCCTGTTGTAAGGCATGTCCTCATCAGACATCACCGGCAACAACGTCACCTATGGGCAAAAACCCACCGTCGCTGGACCAGACAGGACTGGCAAAAAGTGCTCTTCACTGACGAGTCACGGTTTTGTCTCACCAGGGGTGATGGTCGGATTCGTGTTTATCATCGAAGGAATGAGCGTTACACCGAGGCCTGTACTCTGGAGCGAGATCGATTTGGAGGTGGAGGATCCGTTATAGTCTGGGGCGGTGTGTCACAGCATCATCGAACTAAGCTTGTTGTCATGTTAGTGTTCTGCCATGGCCAGCGAAAAGCCCGGATCTCAATCCCATTGAGCACGTCTGGGACCTGTTGGATCGGAGGGTGAGGGCTAGAGCCATTCCCCCCAGAAATGTCAGGGAACTTGCAGGTGCCTTGGCGGAAGAGCGGGGTAACATCTCACAGCAAGAACTGGCAAATCTGGTGCAGTCCATGAGGAGGAGATGCACTGCAGTACTTAATTGCAGCTGGTGGCCACACCAGATACTGATTGTTACTTTTGATTTTGACCCGCCCTTTGTTCAGGGACACATTATTCCATTTCTGTTAGTCACATGTCTGTGGAACTTGTTCAGTTTATGTCTTAGTTGTTGAATCTTGTTATGTTCATACAAATACATGTTAAGTTTGCTAAAAATAAACACTGTTGATAGTGAGAGGACGTTTCCTTTTTTGCTGAGTTTAAATCCCTCATAATAACAGCTAGCTATAACTGCTGTAGCTAGAGCCAATACAACACCTGCATCCCTCACAATAACAGCTTGCTATAACTGCTGTAGCTAGGGCCAATACAACACCTGCATCCCTCATAATAACAGCTAGCTATAACTGCTGTAGCTAGGGCCAATACAACACCTGCATCCCTTATAATAACAGCTAGCTATAACTGCTGTAGCTAGGGCCAATACAACACCTGCATCCATCATAATAACAGCTAGCTATAACTGCTGTAGCTAGGGCCAATACAACACATACATCCCTCATAATAACAGCTAGCTATAACTGCTGTAGCTAGAGCCAATACAACACATACATCCCTTATAATAACAGCTAGCTATAACTGCTGTAGCTAGGGCCAATACAACACATACATCCCTTATAATAACAGCTAGCTATAACTGCTGTAGCTAGGGACAATACAACACCTGCATCCCTCATAATAACAGCTAGCTATAACTGCTGTAGCTAGAGCCAATACAACACATACATCCCTTATAATAACAGCTAGCTATAACTGCTGTAGCTAGGGCCAATACAACACATACATCCCTCATAATAACAGCTAGCTATAACTGCTGTAGCTAGGGCCAATACAACACCTGCATCCATCATAATAACAGCTAGCTATAACTGCTGTAGCTAGGGCCAATACAACACCTGCATCCATCATAATAACATCTAGCTATAACTGCTGTAGCTAGAGCCAATACAACACATACATCCCTTATAATAACAGCTAGCTATAACTGCTGTAGCTAGAGCCAATACAACACATACATCCCTTATAATAACAGCTAGCTATAACTGCTGTAGCTAGAGCCAATACAACACCTGCATCCCTTATAATAACAGCTAGCTATAACTGCTGTAGCTAGGGCCAATACAACACCTGCATCCCTCATAATAACATCTAGCTATAACTGCTGTAGCTAGGGCCAATACAACACCTGCATCCCTCATAATAACAGCTAGCTATAACTGCTGTAGCTAGGGCCTACACCTTCATCTGTCATGCATAGTACCTGGCAACACAAACAGGGGGGAGCTGTTTTGAAGCCACCGTGCCTCTATCTTGGCACTCCCCGAAAATTGTACAAAATATTTTATAGAAATGCATATATTAATGTCTACGTCTTTGATTTGACCATGTTTATTATATTACACATACCTTAATGCATATATTTAAACTATATTATATGAGCTAAACATACAAATAAAGTATAATTTTTTAGAAAGTACTAAAGGGGAAGTGCTTATATGGCCAACCAGTGGCTTCAAAGCATCTCACTGGCTAACACATAGCATGAGCAATCCAAGGTATATATACATCTTTGGCATGAATGCACACGCATGCAAACTATGCACACGCCCACACACAGAAACACACACACACACTTTTTGTGACAGTACAGCGTAAAGGGAAAGAGATGCTAAGCTAACACAGAGGAGGTGGGTGCATCATGTCTCCAGTTCCCCACCCACCCTCCATGAAACTCAGCAGGAAGGAGACCAAAGCAGGAAGGAGGCATGGGTGCAATAATGGCTGCCTCCCTCCCTCCCAGAACTGAGTCTGCTTCCCAAATTACACCCTATTCCCTTTAAAGTGCGCTACTTTTGACCAGGACCCATAGGGCTCTGGTCAAAGGCAGTTGACTACATAGGGAATATGGTGCCATTTGCGACGCACACTGGGTCCAGCCCACCAGACTATACAGGCCAGGTTTTAACTGCTAACTCGTCCTACAGCTGTGTTCACTGCCAAGCGGAACATCCTCTGTGGGTCTGACAACATACTTAAGTGGATAAGTGATTCATAGTTCAAGAATAAGGATCATTCTGACTGTACTACTCTGGGGATTCTTTTCTCAGCATTTTGTTGTTTCTGTATGATGAAATCACACACTCAAAACACACAGACGCTTGCAAGCACGCTTGACACACATACACACACAAACAAACACACACACTCTCATGCCAAGGCACGGATCAATTCCTTCCTAAATATGCAGGCAATCAGGTTTGGCAGAAATATCATCCTATCAAATTAAACTAGTTTGCTCGGAGTCACGCACCCCATTTAATTCAGGCTCTTATCAGTAATTCCTCATGTTTTAATTAACCTTGGTGATTAATTGCTAATCATAACAATACCCTCCTTAGCACTCGATGACACCTTCGGGGATGTGGAGCAGGTTCTAAGGATGTTTCTTTAGCAACAGGTCAACCATAGTACCAGGGGGGAGGAAGAGAGATAGTCCGTGTCCCAAATGCCATCCTTTACTGTGCACTCCTTTTCACCAGCGCTTGATGGACCCTGGTCAAAAGTAGTGCACTATGAAAGGAATAGAGTGCCTTTGGACACGCAAAAAGAGTAACAAAATGGATAACAAAATCCATTTGAGCTGTGAGAGGTGGAAGTGGGTAGACCGAATCAGTGGAGCAGATTACGATAACAATTTACATTTACATTTAAGTCCCATCTATAAAATCAATAAGACACAGTCAGATAGACACAGTCAGGCAAGAACGTCAGCGGAACTCGGTCTACACCGAGTCTCTCACACTCTCTCTTTATCTTAATTACTTGGTTGAGTAGATGTGTATTTCACCATCACGACCGATTATGAATGCGTGTAAAACATCTTCAGTTTCTGCCTGCTTAGGTAGCCCCAACTATGTATTTGTGCATCTGTGCTGCATCGCAAGGTTGGCTAATGGCAGCGCTAGCTGGGTAACCAGTTGTAAAGCTCTGTCGCTCTATCGCCGAGCACTTGTGTGTGTGTGTGTGTGTGTGTGTGTGTGTGCGTCACCGGGCGGTCGTCTGAGCTTAAAACTCATTACAGTGATTTCATGTCATTGTTGGGTGACTCTGGACAGTGTGTGGCGTTTGTGGCCCTGCTGTGATACCCACCTCTGTTTATTCAATAGCAGCCTAATTGAAAATCATAGCAGGTATGGCCTTTTCTCAACGCAATCTAATTACCTGCCCTGGCGACAGTGTCACACAAAAAGACAGGCGTTGTCTTGTAAGCAAGTGTGTTTAAAAAAAAATTATCATCCTAGACGAGGGCTCCCCTACTGGTACCCTCCAGGTTTGGCCCCCACATGTTTTCTGAGCAATTAAAAAAAATAAATAATAATAATAATATATATATATATATATATATTATTATATTATTATAATGATAATATATTATTATACACAGTCAAACATTTGGACACCTACTCATTCCAGGGTTTTTCTTTATTTTTAATATTTTCTATATTGTAGAATAATAGACATCAAAACTATGAAAAAGCTCAATCATATGGTAACCATACCTGCTATGATTTTCAGCCCAGTCAAAACTGTTCGCTGCTCTGGCCCCCCAATGGTGGAACAAACTCCCTCACGACGCCAGGACAGCGGAGTCAATCACCACCTTCCGGAGACACCTGAAACCCCACCTCTTTAAGGAATACCTAGGATAGGATAAAGTAATCCTTCTCCCCCCCTTAAAAGACCTTGATGCACTATTGTAAAGTGGCTGTTCCACTGGATGTCATAAGGTGAAAGCACCAATTTGTAAGTCGCTCTGGATAAGAGCGTCTGCTAAATGACTTAAATGTAAATGTAAATGTAACCAAAAAAGTGTTAAACATATCAACGTATATTTTATTTTTGAGATTCTTCACAGTAGCCATCATTTATGACAGATTTGCACACTCTTGGCATTCTCTCACCTAGCTTTTTTATTTTACCTTTATTTAACTAGGCAAGTCAGTTAAGAACAAATTCTTATTTGCAATGACGGCCTAGGAACAGTGGGTTAACTGCCTGTTCAGGGGCAGAACGACAGATTTGTACCTTGTCAGCTCGGGCTTTTGTACTTGCAACCTTCCGGTTACTAGTCCAACGCTCTAACCACTAGGCTACCCTGCCACCCCGATGAGGTAGTCACCTGGAATGCATTTCAATTAACAGGTGTGCTTCGTTAAAAGTGAATTTGTGGAATTTCTTTCCTTCTTCATTCGTTTGAGACAAGTCATTTGTTGTGACAAGGTAGGGGTGGTATACAGAAGATAACCTTATTTGGTAAAATACCAAGTCCAGCTCAAATAAGCAAAGAGAAACGACAACCTTAAGACATGAAGGTCAGTCAATCCGGAGAATTTCAAGAACTGTGAACGTTTCTTCAAGAGCAGTCGCAAAAACTATCAAGCGCTATGATGAAACTGAATCGTGAAGACCGCCAAAGGAACGGAAGACCCAGAGTTACCTCCGCTGCAGAGGATAAGTTCATTAGAGTGAACTGCACCTCAGATTGCAGCCCAACTAAATGATTCACAGAGTCGAAGTAACAGACATCTCAGCATCAACTGTTCAGAGGAGACATGCATGAATCAGGCCTTCATAGTCGAATTGCTGCAACAACAAAAAACATGACTAAAGTACACCAATAAGAAGAGACTTACTTGGGCCAAGAATTTTTGGTTCCAACAGCTGTGTCTTTGTGAGACGCAGAGTAGGTGAACGGATGATCTCCACATGTGTGGGTCCCACCGTGAAGCTTGGAGGAGGAGGGGAGGTGTGATGGTGCTTTGCCGGTGACACTGTCTGGGATTTATTTAGATGTCAAGGCACAATTAACAGCATGGCTACCACAGCATCCTGCAGTGATATGCCATCCAAACTGGTTTGCGCTTAGTGGAACTATCATTTGTTTTTCAACAGGACAATGACCCCAAAGACACCTCCAGGCTGTGTAAGGGCTATTTGACCAAGAAGGAGAGTGATGGAGTGCTGCATCAGATGACCTGGCCTCCACAATCACCCAACCTCAACCCAATTGAGATGGTTTGGGATAAGTTGGACGGCAGAGTGAAGGAAAAGCAGCTGTCATGACGATGGCCTGGGGGTAGGTTTATGACAGTCATAAATACCTCTTCCCCCTTTTTCCTCTCTCTACCCTACTGATGTTACATTTGCAAACCCCTTGGCTAACATAGAGATTCTGGGAACATCAGAAGGTAGGGGGATATTAACTATATTCTGGTAATCCGACCAATTGAACATATGCGGTGGTACGTAATGAATATGATGTCAGTTCGGTTGTCATCTGAGACATTCTCATCAATGATAAGATGACAAACTCTACAGTGGAAAGTCTACACATCAGTTATCGGATTCACATGGAATTGTTGTTCAATTTAAATGTTTGAATATTAAATTATTCGTGATGGGATGAAATGTGATTTTAGCTTCTAAAATGTGAGATTTGGGTTTTCGTAAGGTAGGGCTCTGCTCAATCAGTGGCCCGCCCCTGTGAAGAGTCATGAGTTATAAAACTTTTCAGACACACCCTTCTCGCTCCACTATATGACAATATATGATGACAATATAACCTCCTGTTCCGAGGATGTGAGGACGACTGTCCGATGTCAGAATGGTTCAGATAATAACTACAGAACGAAGCCAACATCAGTGTGAGCTTTGGTTGCGAATGGTATGAACTTTGAACTCTTATTCACTACAGAAGTGATACCTCCTAGCCGTTGAGTTAGCAACAGAAGCTGCAAACGAGGGATAAGAAGGAACAGAGAGAGTATCCCGTCTATCACACAACGACGTTACGACAACGTATCCAATTGACCGCCAGAGACATTCTTCAAAGGACAAAGGACTTGGTTTGGCAACACGGCCCTCCATCTACCACCAACCTACTGAAGCGCAGCTCAGAGTAAATATTTATTGCATTTTCCTTTTCCAAATGGGCGGTAATTTAGAATGCATAAGATACCATATTTAAGATAGCACAGCTTCTTCCTTTGTTAAGCAGTCTTCCCGCTCTTTCACTCAACCCCAACCCTTTTCTTTTGTGTAACAAGCTGTCATGTCTGTTCCGCCCGCTAGGGACGTTTTCCTTTATGACGTAATTTGTAATCAAGTTATGATTAATTACGTGTATGTGTAATTCTGTGTGATTAGTTAGGTATTTAGTAAATAAATAATTAAACCCAATTTTGCATTGCTGATTCAACTTGATAGCCAGGGTTTGTGAAGATAACCAAGAATGTACAACTTTCAGATGAGACTGAATTAAGGTGACGATTAATATTGACTGCTATTGATGTAAAAAATTACTAGGTCTTTAAGAGTTTATTCGGAAGATAACAGCTCTATAAATATTATTTTGTGGTGCCCGGACTCTCTAGTTAATTACATTTACATGATCAGCTCAATCAGGTAATATTAATTACGGATAAATTATTTTATAGAATAGCATGTCATATCACTTAATCCGGCATAGCCAAAGACACGACACAGCCAACAAGTGCTCAGCATATGTGGGAACAAGACTGTTAGAAAGGCATTCCAGGTGAAGCTGGTTGAGAGAATTCCAAGAGTGTGCAAAGCTGTCATCAAGGCCAAGAGATGCTACTTTGAAGAATCTAACTTCTAAAATATACTTTGATTTGTTTAACACTTTTTTCGTTAATACATGATTCCATATATGTTATTTCATAGTTGTGATGTCTTCACTATTATTCTATAATGTAGAAAATAGTAAAAATAATGAAAAACCCTTGAATGAGTAGGTGTGTCCAAACCTTTGACTAGTACTGTATATATATAGTTGGACATTAAAGACAGTAACAACACCAAGAAATCAGCTTCAAGTGATGTAATTTTAAAAAATCTGTTCCCAAGTATTCCCAATAATAGAGAGACACGTGATCGAATTCAAATGTAAGTTAGGTTTGAAATTATGATTTAGTAAAATATTATATCTGTTTTGGCGGTCAATTTTCAGTCTACACATTATTTGTAATTATGTTCCAACCCCCTGACAAGGTTCTGTAAACACTCACATACAGGCAGACACACAGGCACGCTAACATGCACAGACACACACACACACACACACACACACACACACACACACACACACACACACACACACACACACACAAGACCCTCAAAACCCAAGTACATTGAGTTCTCATCACCGGCACTCATCTAAATTAGAGCCTCAACACAAGACATAGTGAATAGATGATGATGAGGAAAACAATGTGATGAGTGTCGTCTTAAGTCCTACTCCAAATGTGCTAAACAATGATAAGTTAGACAGTCCTATCCATACGGGACCACTGTCGTCGCTCGTATAATGAGAAATCTCCAGGAGAAAGGGGAGATCCAGGTGTACCATCAACATAATGGTTTGTGTTTGTTTGCCAGGCTTTCTGTCTGTCTGACTCTGTTAAATGCAGCTCAAGGATAACATCCTCACGCTGTTTTTAAAGCAATAATGTAGACAACATTCAACACAAACTCTTCATTTGAGGATATTTGCAAAAGTTGATAAAAAACCATAACAGTGGACTGTGCTGTCAAAGAGTCTAGTCATATGGCAAAACTCAGGTTCCATTCAGAGTAAAGGTATTATTATTGTGTATCAATAGCAAGACTATTGGCGCCCCCCCCTTGGGTTGTGCCGTGGTGGAGATCTTTGTGGGCTATACTCGGCCTTGTCTCAGGATGGTAAGTTGGTGGTTGAAGATATCCCTCTAGTGGTGTGGGGGCTGTGCTTTGGCAAAGTGGGTGGGGTTATATCCTGCCTGTTTGGCCCTGTACAGGGGTATCATCGGATGGGGCCACAGTGTCTCCTGACCCCTCCTGTCTCAGCCTCCAGTATTTATGCTGCAGTAGTTTATGAGTCGGGGGGCTAGGGTCAGTCTGTTATATCTGGAGTATTTCTCCCGTCTTATCCGGTGTGAATTTAAGTATGCTCTCTCTAATTCTCTCTTTCTTTCTTTCTCTCTGAGGACCTGAGTCCTAGGACCATGCCTCAGGACTACCTGGCATGATGACTCCTTACTGTCCCCAGTCCACCTGGCCGTGCTGCTGCTCCAGTTTCAACTGTTCTGCCTGCGGCTATGGAACCCTGACCTGTTCACCGGATGTGCTACCTGTCCCAGACCTTCTGTTTTCAACTCTCTAGAGACAGCAAGAGCGGTAGAGATGATCGGCTATGAAAAGCCAACTGACATTTACTCCTGAGGTGCTGACTTGTTGCACCCCAGACAACTACTGTGATTATTATTATTTGACCATGCTGGTTATTTATGAACATTTGAACATCTTGGCCATGTTCTGTTATAATCTCCACCCGGCACAGCCAGAAGAGGACTGGCCACCCCTCATAGCCTGGTTCCTCTCTAGGTTTCTTCCTAGGTTTTGGCCTTTCTAGGGAGTTGTTCCTAGCCACCGTGCTTCTACACCTGCATTGCTTGCTGTTTTAGGCTGGGTTTCTGTACAGCACTTTGATATATCAGCTGATGTAAGAAGGGCTATATAAATAAATGTGATTTTGATTCATACAAAAATCGTCCCAACAAATTGTTGTGATGTTCAATGCGCTTTCAATAAAGTTTGACTCTGATTGATACCTTTGGGGTCGCTCAGCATGGATCCGAAGGCACTGATGATGTAATCGGCCTTGAGGCGTATGATCTGATCCTCGTCCTCCATCCAATCACCTTCGTCTGTCAGCTCCGTACGACAGAACTCCATTCCCGCCAAGCGACCCGCCTTCATGATGACCTCACGAGGGGACAGGAAGGGCATGAACTCACACTTCTCTTCCATGGCCAGCTCCATCTATAGGTTGGAGAAATATAGAGCTCAGGGGTCAATGGTGATGGGTCATCGACAGGTTACATCTTTAAATTGTGGCTTGAATTGTGTTTAATTATTTTAAGTATCAAAGATTCTAATTCTTTTATCACAATATTTCTCGTCAAATGCAAAGTCATTTTAATCTAAAACTGGACAAAAAGATGTCTAATTATCAAGCCCAAGGTACAACTTTTTTATTCCCTTCGTTTGTCAGGACTGGAAAATATATTTTGTAGTCTCACACATTACAACGGCACACAATAGAAGACACTAGGAAGTTTTCCTGCTTTGTTCAAAGACCTTCAATTTCATACGGATTAATGAAAAAAGGCCCCATCTACAACAAAGTCATTGAAATTACGTTTCCAGTCCTGAGATGTGCACAAAAGGGAAGGGGGGTGGGTTGCTTCTATAATAGCTCCCCTTTCTCTCAGTTTTCTGAAATTGTCTCAGTTGACATCAATGCTCATGCTTCACACAATATTGAACTTTTTTCAATGTGATGTGAAGGTTACTGACGCCTACTAGAGGCCTAAACTTAATATACCTTATAAACAAACTTAATTAGTGTGAGGCGATGCTAGCAGCTTAACTGTCTGCTTCTGCGGGGAAAAGCAAACAGCTGTTGATAATCACCTTACTTTTCTCATTTCGTTAGGGTTATTTTTGGCGTTACTATGGCAGCAAGAGGTGTGCTCTGACACGACGCATGACTAAAGGTGCCGTTGGACGATGATTCTAGAATGAACTGTGCTGTCAAGCTCAACTCTCAACTAGAATAGCATTGACAGAAAGACACCTTGAACTTTTCATCACACTCACAATCATAACTAATATACGGCAGTTGAAGAATGCATCTTAACTCCAAGTGCTACTTTTACTGATGGTCTAACACATCAAAAGTTGATAAGAATCAAGACTGAAGGGAGTATACGAGTCAATGTCATGCTTCAAATGCAGGGATATCTTTTGAAGGAACAGTGAAAATAGCAACAGCACTGCCTATGATATCCTTCCTCTCTCCTTTGTGGCAGCGCTACTAGAAAGGGACAGATCCCAGTGAGTCCGTCTGGGGCTCACGGCAGTGTGTATGTGCAGGCGGAGAGCTTTTGACAGTTATCGCCCTCCAGAACCTAAGACAGGCCTTTGTAATAAACTAGAAAAAAAAGTGGCTTAAAAAACATGTCAGCAGGGCCAAGGAGAGGACACTCACACAGACAGCTTAATAAAGACAGCGTCCTCTCTCCTCTTCACTAGCCTTCTCCCTAACACTATCTCTCTGTCTATCTTTCTCCCTCAGTCTTTCTCTCTCTCTCTCTGTCTGTCTTTCTCTCTCTATTTGTCTGTCTTTCTCAAACAAGTTAAGCATCTGGTACACTGGTAACATTTAGCGATCTCTCTGTCTCTCTCTCTCTCTGTCAACGTCTTCTCTTTTCTCCTTTTCTCTCCTTTCTTCTGGTTTGTCTCTACCTCCTCGGGGACAGCCCTGATGTTGGTGAAGCCTTTCCTAAACACCACGTAGACCCGCTTGGCACCGCAGCGCAGGGAAGAAGTGGCACAGTCGAAAGCTGTGTCTCCTGAACCCAGAACAATCACCGTGCCACGCAGCTCCGGCAGGGAAGACTTGCAGCTGCACATTCCTAAAAGCGGGAGGAGAAGAGAAAAGGAGTTACAATCTGATAATTTACTGTGTTGATTTTGAAATGACATATACAGTACAGTGCCAGTCAAAAGTTTGTAGAAATAGTAGGTATGTCCAATGTAGAATAAAAGTGAACACAACACAACTGCCTCTCATGAGGACAGCCACAGGAAAGGAAGACCCAGAGTTACCTCTGCTGCAGTGGGAAAGTTCATTAGAGTTACCAGCCTCAGAAATTGTAGCCCAAATAAATGCTTCACAGAGTCCAAGTAACAGACACATCTCAACAGCAACTGTTCAGAGGAGACTGTGAATCAGGCCTTCTTGGTCGAATTGCTGCAAAGAAACTACTACTAAAGGACACCAATAAAAAGAAGAGACTTCCTTGGGCCAAGAAACACAAGCAATGGACATTAGACCAGTGGAAATCTGTCCTTTGGTCTGATGAGTCCAAATTGAGATTTTGAGTTCCAACCACCGTGTCTTTGTGAGACGCAGAGTAGGTGAACGGATGAACTCCGCATGTGTGGTTACCACTGTGAAGCATGGAGGAGGTGTGATGGCGTAGGGGTGCTTTGCTGGTGACACTGTCTGTGATTTATTTAGAATTCAAGGCACACTTAACCAGCATGGCTACCACAGCATTCTGCAGTGATATGCCATCCCACCTGGTTTGCGCTTAGTGGAACTATCATTTGTTTTTCAACAGGACAATGACCCCAAAGACACCTTCAGCCTGTGTAAGGGCAATTTGACCAAGAAGGAGAGTGATGGAGTGCTGCATCAGATGACATGGCCTCCACAATCACCCGACCTCAACCCAGTTGAGATGGTTTGGGATAATTTGGACAGCATAGTGAAGGAAAAGCAGCCAACAAGTGCTCAGCCTATGGGGGAACTACTTCAAGACTGTTAAAAAGCATTCAGGTGAAGCTGGTTGAGAGAATGAGAATGAGTGTGCAAAGCTGTCATCAAGGCCAAGAGTGGCTACTTTGAAGGATCTAACATCTTAAATATATTTTGATTTGTTTAATACTTTTTTGGTTACTACATTACTCCACACGTCTTACTTCACAGATTTGATGTCTTAACTATTATTCTATAATGTAGAACATAGTAAAAATAAAGAAAACCCCTTGAATGAGTAGGTGTGTCCAAACTTCTGACTAGTACTGTATGTCTAAGTGTTTATTTCATTGTGGGAAAACTACACTGAACAAAACCATAAAATGCAACATGCACTTATTATTAGGATTTTACTGAGTTACAGATCATAAAAGGAAATCAGTCAATTGAAATAAATTAATTGACTCGGAATACAGATATGCATCTGTTGATCAGACACGGAGTAAAAAAATAAGTTAAAAAAAGGTATGGGCGTGGATCAGAAAACCAGTCAGTATCTGGTGTGACCACCTCACGCAGCGCAACACATCTCCTTCGCATAGAGTTGATCAGGCTGTTGATTGTGGCCTGTGGAATGTTGTCCCACTACTCTTCAATGGCTGTGAGAAGTTGAGGAATATTGGCGGGAACTGGAACACACTTTCGTACAAGTCGATCCAGAGCATCCGAAACATGCTCAATAGGTGACATGTCTGGTGAGTATCCTTGCGACATGGGGCTGTGCATTATCATGCTGAAACATGAGGTGATGGCGGCGGATGAATGGAACGACAATGGGCCTCATGATCCTGTTATGGTAAATCTGTGCATTCAAATTGCCATCGCAATTGTGTTTGTTGTCCGTAGCTTATTCCAGCCCATACCATAACCCCACCGCCACAATAGGGTACTCTGTTCACAACGTTGACATCAGCAAACCGCTCGCCCACACTACGCCATACACGCTTGTCTGCTATCTGCTCTGTACAACTCAAACTGGTATTCATCCAGTGTGCCAGTGGCCATCGAAGGTAAGCATTTGCCCATTGAAGTTTGTTACGATGCTAAACTGCAGTCAGGTCAAGACCCTTGTGAGGAGGCTGGTGGCTGGTCTCAGACGATCCCGCAGACGACGAATCCGGATGTGGAGTTCCTGGGCTAGCGCGGTTACACATGGCCTGCGGTTGTGAGATCGGTTGGAAGTACTGCCATATTCTCTAAAACAATGTTGGAGATGGCTTATGGTAGAGAAATTAACATTCAATTCTATGGCAAAAACTCTGGTGGAGATTCCTGTAGTCAGCATGCCTATTACACATCCCCTCAAAACTTGAGACATCTGTGGCACTGTGTTGTGACAAAACTGCACATTTTAGAGTGGTCTTTTATTGTCCCCAGCACAAGGTGAACCTGTGTAATGATCATGCTGTTTAATCAGCTTCTTGATATGCCAGACCTGTCAGGTGAATGGATTATCTTGGTAAAGGAGAAATGCAACAAATGTGTTCACAACATTTGTGAGAAATAAGCTTTTTGTGTGTATGGAAAATGTGGGGATCTTTTATTTTAGCTTAGGGAACATGCATTTACATATACTTTTCAGTATAAATGAAATCTTAAAAAAAAAAAAAATTTAGTTGCGGCAGCCGATGCTCGTTCTATTGGCTGCGGTGTTCACCTGTTTTGCTGGCTTTGGAGACCAAAGGTAGGAAATCCTTTGACGTGTAAAAGCCTTGTTCGATCGTCAGCTCCTCAAATATTTGATGTCTGTTAGCCTGTGGAAGACCTGGTGACAAAACGGCACAGAAGTAAAGCAACGGAGTTGAGAATTTTTTTTTTGCAACAAATTAACAAATGGCAAAGACAGAATAACGTACATTTCTGAAAGTTTAATGCCCTTACAGAAAAAACACATGACTTTCATGTGATCACATATGATATTATGTGAAGTTAATGTGATAACATGTGACAGCATGTAAAAGCAACATGAGATAACATGAAACTACATATGTGAAAAGATGATCTCATTCGAAATAAATGTGACAACATGGGGATGGAAAATGTCTACATTTTTCACATGTGAATCTGCAATTCCACATGAGAGGTGAAAAGATGGTATTTTCCTCAACATAATGAACTCTAAATGTAACACATGGTTTCCCATGTGAACAACTGACCTCGCATGTGAAAAAATGGGAATGAAATTATATGGGGGTTTTAAAGTAAGTGGTACGCTGTTCAGATAAAATTGTGTCAAACAAATCTTTTGACATTTGACATTATCACTTTTCAAAATGACCACAACTGTGATTTGAACTCAACCGCTCATCTTTCTGCTGTTCTGACTATTCTGTCATCATTGATTTCCTTTACTTATTTCCGCAATTTGAGGGTTTTCTGTATAGTTGTCTAATGTTGTCTAATATTATTCTGTTTTAATGTTACTCCTGAATCACTGTGATGAATATACATGTGTATTTTTAAGTAAAGTAAATATCAGTTTTGTTAAGTCCAACTATCCTTTTCTCTCACTCCTCTTGTCTACTGGTGACACTTTCTACAATCCTATGGAAGGCAGAGCTCTCCATTTTTAATTTATTTTATCAAGAGTCAGTTAAGAACAAATTCTTATTTACAATGACGGCCTACACCGGCCAACCCGGGCAACGCTGGGCCAATTGTGCTCCGCCCTTTGGGACTCCCAATCACGGCCGATTGTGACACAGCTGGGATTTGAACCAGGGTGTCTGTAGTGAGATGCAGTGCCTTAGACCGCTGCACCACTTGGGAGCCCCGCTACTGTCATGTCAATCCAGTGAAAAACTACACTGGACAGAAACGGTTTTGTATTGGTTCCATTGTGTTGAGTACTGAGTTCTAAACCTTGACCTACAATTATCACTGTGATATATTTTACAGGGACAATAATAATCTATGCCTTAGAAATACCTGACAAAGCCTCTATTTTACCACAAGCAATCATGTCACATTGATATGAACAAGGCTCAGATCTAACACAATAGTCGAAACTGAGACTTGCTGGCTGCGTTTAAACATATATTTTCCCACTAATTGGTCTTTTGACGAATCAGATCAGCTCTTTTGTCCAAAAATGGTCAAAATAACAGAATTGGGCTGCTTGTGTAAATGCAGCCACTGAGAAGAATTGGAAAGTGACACACTGAAATAATATAGCAATAACCTTTTTGGAGCAATATTGTAACATTAACTATATCAGTATGTTGGTATATATTTATATTAACCAACTTGTTAAAATGCATGGCTCCTAATGGGGATATTACTGTATATCACGGCTGAGAGCTCATTAAATATGGATATGAATTGCTGAGTAATGGTGACTGGGAGGGTAAATTGTGACACATAGCAGAGTAGTTTTATAACAGTGTTTAAAAATGCAAGGTTACAGTATATGAAACAATGGACACATTCCACTAAGAAAGACAAGTGAGTAGTGTCCCTCATTTCTAGGAGAAGGCTTTTAAGTTTAAAGCTTTTGGGGCAGCCAATTCGGCAGCAGTAGTAATCCAAAGAAATTAGACACCGGCAACTGCTCTAATACTACAAACATACAGTATCTCTATAAGTAGTTAAACTTCTTTGGATTAATTAACAGTATATGTGCCAAACAAACAAAATAGCATTTGTGATCAATACAAACAAAATACTATAGCACCATTATTGAAACCACTATATGCAGCTAAACAACCTCAGGGACGAGTTTTCAAAGTTACAGGACATTACCTTTAACTTCTTGGTGACTGGGGGCAGTTTTGAGTAGCTTGGATGAATAAGGAGCCCAGAGTAAACTGCCTGCTACTGCCATAAAAGCTAGAATATGCATATAATTAGTATATTTGGATAGAAAACACTGAAGTTTCTAAAACTGTTTGAATGATGTCTGTGAGTATAACAGAACTCATATGGCAGACGAAAACCTGAGAAAAATCCAACCAGGAAGTGGGAAATTTGAGTTTTGTAGGTTTTCAACTCAAAGCCTATCGAAGATACAGTGGGATATTGGTCATGTTGCACTTCCTAAGGCTTCCACTAGATGTCAACAGTCTTAAGAACCTGGTTTGATGCTTCTACTGTGAAGTGGGGCCGAATGAGAGGGGATAAAGCCAGGTGTCTGGCAGATTGCCACGAGCTCGTGGCACGCGGTGATGTGAAAGTTAGCTTGCGTTCCATTGCTTTTCTACAGACAAAGGAATTCTCCGGTTGGAACATTATTGAACATTTATGATAAAAACATCCTAAAGGTTGATTCTATACTTTGTTTGACATGTTTCTACGACCTGTAATATAACTTTTTTGACTTTTCATCCGACCTTTCGGATGGACTTGCACCCGTGTTTGGATATGTTTACCAAACGCCCTAACAAAAGGAGCTATTTGGACAGAAATGATAAACTTTATCGAACAAATCATAACATTTATTGTGGAACTGGTATTCCTGGGAGTGCATTCTGATAAAGATAATCAAAGTTAAGTGAATATTTATAATGTTGACTGCACAATGGCGGATATCTTTTTGGCTTGTTTGGTCTCTGAGCGCCGTACTCAGATTATTGCATGGTATGCTTTTTCCGTAAAGTTTAAAGAAAAATCTGACACAGCGGTTGCATTAAGGAGAAGTTTATCTAAAGTTCCATCTGTAATAATTGTATCTTTTATCAATGTTTATTCTGAGTATTTCTGTAAATTGATGTGGCTTCTCTGCAAAATCACTGCATGTTTTGGAACTACTGAACATAAAATACGATTTTTGACTTGTTAAGGATAGGGGGCAGTATTCCCCCTTTGGATGAATTGCGTGCCCATAGTGAACTGCATCAAAATCTGTCCTAAATTGCTAATATATGCATATTATAATTAATATTGGATAGAAAACACTCTGAAGTTTCTAAAACCGTTTGAATTATGTCTGTGAGTATAACAGAACTCACAGGGCAGGCAATCTTGCAAACTAGTTTTGAAATCCTGAAATTTGGGGCAACTTTGACGTCAACAGTCCCCTCCCTTCCCAACAAGTTATGGATCTGGAAACACTTCCTATGTCTTCCACTAGATGTCCTCATTCAGTAGAAAGTGTAATGGAGCATTTGCTGTGAACTTTGACCTAATGGGAAGGAAAGTGCGACAGTGTCGCAAAAGATTCATGTGCTTGAAGGTGCGTATGCGTTTGGAGTGCTTCGTCTGTTCCAATCAGCCCGAGATGAACTAGGATTGCCCGGTTGGAATGCTATTCGTTTTGTACGTTTATAACATCCTGAAGATTGATTCTGCACTTAGTTTGACCAGTTTCGTCGACCTGTAATATGTAATTTGGAAGTTTTGATGCAAAATTATCCTGGACCAGAAGTCATTTTTTGTGCATTTGAGCTGAAAGTGGTAGCAGATGCTGCTACATGGACACTAGAATTGAACATTATGAAACAAAACGATGTATTGTTGAAGTAGGACACCTTGCACTACATTCTGATCGAAGACCATCAAAGGTAAGGGAATATTTATGTTGTAATTTTGTATTTCTGTTGACTCCAACATAGCGGAGAAATATTGTTACGTCTGTCTCAGATTATTGCAATGTTAGGCTTTTTCCGTAACGTTAAAAAAAGTGACACAGCGGTTGCATTAAGAACCAATGTATCTTTTTAATTATATGTAGAACATGTATCTTTAGTCAAAGTTTATGATGAGTATTTCTGTTATCTGGCGTAGCTTTCTATAATTCTTCCGGACATTTTGGAGAATTTTCTGAACATGGCGTCAATGTAAACCAAGATTTATGGATATAAAATGCATATTATCGAACAAAACATAAATGTACTGTGTAACATGTCATATGACTGTCATCTGATGAAGATTTTCAAGAGGTTAGTGAATGATTTTTATTTTTAATCGTGCTTTTGTCATTTTATCTTTTGTGGTACAAAATGGCTAGGTATTCTCTTTGTTTTGGTGGTGGTCTAACATAAATATATGCTGTGTTTTCGCGGCAAAACATTTTAAAAATCTGACACGCTGGGTAGATGAACAATGTGTTTATCTTTCATTTGAGGTATTGGACTTGTTAATGTGTGGAGGTTAAATATTTCTAAGAATATTTTTGCATTCCCTGCGCCACCGTTTCAGCTGAACGGGGGGGAGTAGTTCCTGTAGGGGAACCCATAGGCTTAACTTAAGGAGAAGTTTATCTAATGTTCCATCTGTAATAGTTGTATCTTTTATCAATGTTTATTCTGAGTATTTCTGTAAATTGATGTGGTTTCTCTGCAAAATCACTGCATGTTTTGGAACTACTGAACATAAAATATGATTTTTGGATATAAATATGCACTTTATCAAACAAAACACACATGTATTGTGTAACATGAAATCCTATGAGTGTCATCTGATGAAGATCATCAAAGGTTAGTGATTAATTTGATCTATATTTCTGCTTTTTGGGACTCCTCTATTTGGCTGGAAAAATGGCTGGGTTTTCTGTGACTTGGTGGTGACCTAACAATCGTTTGTGGTGCTTTTCGCTGTAAAGCCTTTTTGAAATCAGACACTGTGGCTGGATTAATGAGAATGTTATCTTTAAAATGGTGTAAAATACTTGTATGCTTGAGGAATTTTAATTGAGATTTTTGTTGTTTTGAATTTGGCGCCCTGCACTTTCACTGGCTGTTGGCGGGATGGGACGCTACTGTCCCAAATATGCCAGAGAGGTTAAACCTATTCATCTGGGTTTAAACTGACCCTCTCCAAACCCCTCACAGCAGTGTTACTATACCTGACTATAAAGTCCTTTTTGTAAGTATTCAGACCCCTTGACGTTTTCCAATACTTAACAGCCGCATTCTAAAATGTATTTAAAAATAATCATAATTCTCAGCAATCTATACAAAATACCCCATAATGACAAATCAAAAACAAGTTTGTAAAAATGTTAGCAAATGCATTAAAAATAAAAAATTTACAATAGTATTCAGACCTTAACTCAGTACTTTGTTGAAGCACCTTTGGTAGCGATTACAGCCTCAAGTCTTCTTGGGCACACCTGTATTTGGGGAGTTTCTCCCATTCTTCTCTGCAGAAGAGCTCCATCAGGTTGGATGGGGATCAGTCACTGCACAGCTATTTTTAGGTCTATCCAGAGATGTTCAATCGGCTTCAAGTCCGGGCTCTGGCTGGGCCACTCAATAGAAATTCAGACTTGTCCCGAAGCCACTCCTGCATTGTCTTGGCTGTCTGCTTAAGGTCGTTGTCCAGTTGGAAGGTGAACCTTCGTCCCAGTCTGAGATCCTGAGTGTTCTGGAGCAGGCTTTCATCAAGGATCTCTCTGTACATTGCTACGTTCATCTTTCCCTCGATCCTGACTAGTCTCCCAGTCCATGCCGCTGAAAAACATCCCCACAACATGATGCTGCCACCACCATGCTTCACCGTTGGGATGGTGCCCGAATTCCTCCGGATGTGATGCTTGGTATTAAGGCCAAAGAGTTCAATCTTGGTTTCATCACACCAGAGAATCTTGTTTCTCATGGCCTTTCTAATCGACCTGGCCGGGGTGTCCTGGAAGGATATTGATCTCATCCCGTCAGTAGAGGATGCCTGGATATTTTTTTTAAATTCCTTCCTAACAATCTTAAATAAACATGCCCCATTCAAGAAAATTAGAACCAGGAACAGATATAGCCCTTGGTTCTCCCCAGACCTGACTGCCCTTAACCAACACAAAAACATCCTATGGCGTTCTGCATTAGCATCGAACAGCCCCCGTGATATGCAGCTGTTCAGGGAAGCTAGAAACCGTTATACACAGGCAGTTAGAAAAGCCAAGGCTAGCTTTTTCAAGCAGAAATTTGCTTCCTGCAACACTAACTCTAAAAAGTTCTGGGACACTGTAAAGTCCATGGAGAATAAGAACACCTCCTCCCAGCTGCCCACTGCACTGAAGATAGGAAACACTGTCACCACTGATAAATCCATCATAATTGAGAATTTCAATAAGCATTTTTCTACGGCTGGCCATGCTTTCCACCTGGCAACTCCTACCCCGGTCAACAGCACTGCACCCCCAACAGCAACTCGCCCAAGCCTTCCCCATTTCTCCTTCTCCCAAATCCATTCAGCTGAAGTTCTGAAAGAGCTGAAAATCTGACCCCTACAAATCAGCCGGGCTAGACAATCTGGACCCTTTCTTTCTAAAATTATCTGCCGAAATTGTTGCCACCCCTATTACTAGCCTGTTCAACCTCTCTTTCGTGTCATCTGAGATTCCCAAAGATTGGAAAGCAGCTGCGGTCATCCCCTCTTCAAAGGGGGGACACTCTTGACCCAAACTGCTACAGACCTATATCTATCCTACCATGCCTTTCTAAGGTCTTCGAAAGCCAAGTCAACAAACAGATTACCGACCATTTTGAATCTCACCATACCTTCTCTGCTATGCAATCTGGTTTCAGAGCTGGTCATGGGTGCACCTCAGCCACGCTCAAGGTCCTAAACGATATCTTAACCGCCATCGATAAGAAACATTACTGTGCAGCCGTATTCATTGATCTGGCCAAGGCTTTCGACTCTGTCAACCACCACATCCTCATCGGCAGACTCGACAGCCTTGGTTTCTCAAATGATTGCCTCGCCTGGTTCACCAACTACTTCTCTGATAGAGTTCAGTGTGTCAAATCGGTCTGCTGTCCGGACCTCTGGCAGTCTCTATGGGGGTGCCACAGGGTTCAATTCTTGGACCGACTCTCTTCTCTGTATACATCAATGAGGTCGCTCTTGCTGCTGGTGAGTCTCTGATCCACCTCTACGCAGACGACACCATTCTGTATACTTCCGGCCCTTCTTTGGACACTGTGTTAACAACCCTCCAGGCAAGCTTCAATGCCATACAACTCTCCTTCGTGGCCTCCAATTGCTCTTAAATACAAGTAAAACTAAATGCATGCTCTTCAACCGATCGCTACCTGCACCTACCCGCCTGTCCAACATCACTACTCTGGACGGCTCTGACTTAGAATACGTGGACAACTACAAATACTTAGGTGTCTGGTTAGACTGTAAACTCTCCTTCCAGACCCATATCAAACATCTCCAATCCAAAGTTAAATCTAGAATTGGCTTCCTATTTCGCAACAAAGCATCCTTCACTCATGCTGCCAAACATACCCTTGTAAAATTGACCATCCTACCAATCCTCGACTTTGGCGATGTCATTTACAAAATAGCCTCCAATACCCTACTCAACAAATTGGATGCAGTCTATCACAGTGCTATCCGTTTTGTCACCAAAGCCCCATATACTACCCACCATTGCGACCTGTACGCTCCGTTGGCTGGCCCTCGCTTCATACTCTCGCCAAACCCACTGGCTCCATGTCATCTACAAGACCCTGGTATCTCAGACTGGTCACCATAGCATCTCCCACCTGTAGCACACGCTCCAGCAGGTATATCTCTAGTCACCCCCAAAACCAATTCTTTCTTTGGCCGCCTCTCCTTCCAGTTCTCTGCTGCCAATGACTGGAACGAACTACAAAAATCTCTTAAATTGGAAACACTTATCTCCCTCACTAGCTTTAAGCACCAACTGTCAGAGCATCTTACAGATTACTGCACCTGTACATAGCCCACCTATAATTTAGCCCAACAACTACCTCTTTCCAAACTGTATTTAATTAATTAATTTATTTTGCTCCTTTGCACCCCATTATTTTTATTTCTACTTTGCACATTCTTCCATTGCAAAACTACCATTCCAGTGTTTTACTTGCTATATTGTATTTACTTTGCCACCATGGCCTTTTTTGCCTTTACCTCCCTTCTCACCTAATTTGCTCACATTGTATATAGACTTGTTTTTTTTTTTTTTGTTTTTTTACTGTATTATTGACTGTATGTTTGTTTTACTCCATGTGTAACTCTGTGTCGTTGTATGTGTCGAACTGCTTTGCTTTATCTTGGCCAGGTCGCAATTGTAAATGAGAATTTGTTCTCAACTTGCTTACCTGGTTAAATAAAGGTGAAATAAATAAAAAATAAAATGGTCAGAGAGTCCTTCGGGTGCCTTTTGGCAAACTCAAAGCAGGCTGTCATGTGCCTTTTACTGAGGAGTGCTGGAGTGCTGCAGAGATGGTTGTCCTTTTGGAAGATTCTCCCATCTCCACTGTAAGAGTGACCATCGGGTTCCTGGTCACCTCCTGGCCCTTCTCCCCATTTGCTCAGTTAGGAAGAGTCTTGGTGGTTCCAAACTTCTTCTATTGAAGTATGATGGAGGCCACCATTTTCTTCGATAAATTCAAAGCTGCAGAAATGTTTTGGCACTCTTCCCCAGATCTGTACCTCGACACAATCCTGTCTCGGAGCTCTACGGACAATTCCTTCGACCTCATGGCTTGGGTTTTGCTTTGACATCCACTGTCAACTGAGAGATGTTATATAGACAAGTGTGTGCATTTCCAAATCATGTCCAATCAATTGAATTTACCACAGGTGGACTCTAATTTGTAAAAACAGCTCAAGGGTTTGACAACGTACTGTATCTAAATAAGTAACGTTATTTTTTATACATTTATTAAAATGTCTAAAAACCTGTTTTCACTTCGTCATTATGGGTTTTGTTAAAATTTCTAAAAACCTGTTTTCACTTCGTCATTATGGGGTTTGTGTATAGATTGATGATCTGAATACTTTTCGAATGCACTGTATAGACATCGTTAGTATTCAATACCAAATCAAAGCACGTGAACAAAAAGCCCTTGCAGTAGACGATCATGACAAAGTGGATTGTAAGTCATGTGGCTCTATTTGCCACGTATTTCATCTAATTTCCCTTCTCCTCTATCGGTTTCTCTCTTCCTCTCTCACTCCCTCGGCAGGCCATCCATGTACAGTGGAGTGAACCCTACCCCTTTTTCATATTAAGAATATAATATGATATAGAATACATCCTCTGTTGCAGATGTTTTCATTCGCTGCCGGGCCCTCCTCTCATGAATCAAACCTTATCAGTTGCCATCCGACTAGAGAAAGAGAGGGACAGAGAGAGAGGGGAACACAGAAGGAGAAAGAGAGCGAGAGACAGAAAGTGAGAGAGAGAGAGAGAGAGAGAGAGAGAGAGAGAGAGAGAGAGAAGGAAAAATACAAAAAAGGAAGGGACAAGGGGGAGAAGGAGAAGGAACGGAGTGCACATTCACTCCCTGACCTCGTTCACCCTTATGATGATCAAGCACCAAGGACAGATTGTTAAATAATGCAGCGGCACACTAAGTACATTAAGATTTAACATAAATCAAGACCTCTGAAGCCATAACTGCCCTCTGTACTGGGATCCATTAACCTTGTCACTGGGAGAAAGGGACACATCCAGAGAGAGAATATGGACGCTTCCGTCACACCTTATGGTAGCCATTGGTACTCACATAGATAAGCCTTATGCTGGACTCATAGTGAGACATAATAATTCACACGCAGTAAAGGGTACCATTTCCAAAGATAAATTGGTAGTGCTATACATTTGTTGTGGAAGAGAGGAGTTTCTATATACAAATATACATTCAATCAAATGTTATTAATTATGTCAAGTTTTCCTTCTGATGCGAATTCATTGACAACTTGACGTTGACTCCCTGATCGAAAATCAGCCCCAATCGGCATCGTCCTGTCTACTGTCCAACAACATCAGCTATTGACTTTCCAATGTTTTCAAATCAAACGCTGTCTTTAAAAATGATCAGAACCCTTTGAAACCATTCAAAACTACTTCTATCACTTTCCCTGCTTGTTCTTTTCTTTACATCAACTTATTTCTTCCACCCCTCTTTTCAAGATGTGCCAATCCAATCAATGGACGGTCCGTTCATCTGTCTTTCCAGCCTTTCAGCAATATGCAGAACAGCTGCTGTCTTTAAAAACACCAAAGAAGGGATGGAATTTTCCGTAAACCAGAGAAATCAAAGGAGAACCAAGACAATTGAGCCTCACCACCACAGATCACATTGTAGAGCGGAGGATAAAGGGTTAATCCACTGTTTAAACCAAATGAACCTTTGAGCTGGCTTCCTAAGCTTATAGCTCAGAAACAATGCCCTTATCTCTCTCCCTCAACCTGCCTTTCGTTCAGCATACTGCCAGGGAGAAATTAGCATGTCAATCATGTCGGAGGATGACATTTAAAAAGCCTGTAAAGGACTAGTATGAAATCACAGAAATTAATTGCAAACACACTTCCGCTTGAATTTTTCATAGGGAATTGAAATTCCTTTACATCCTTTTGTGAGGAAAAGGAGAAAAAAAAATCCCAAAATAGTTTTAAATAAACGACTCGTCGTAATTAGGGAGTCCACTATCAAATGACTCTGAGCATTTTGAAACAATGAATTATAGGAGTCTTTTTTATTCTGTCTTAGTTCAGTAAAACCAAACAAACAGACAGCTTCAAGGAACGTTTGAGTTCCCCAGATCCACACAGCTACAAGACAGCTACATTTATTTGCCTGCTATATAAAAAATAAAAACAATATTATTAGTCCCTTAATGCGTTTCTTTCATTTTGGCATATATTTGTTTCGGCAAAAGAAGTCTTCAGTTAAGGCAAGTCATCACTATGTAACGGAGTGCTTCTTTGATTCTAATGAGAAATGGGAGCATTTGAATGAAGCTCAGCCTGAAAGATAACAGGTTCATAGAGGTATTAAGTGTTTGAGAACATTTCATGTTAAATCTCTGTCTTTCTCAAACACTGCTCAACTGACGTACAGCCACAGAAGAAAGTAAATCCTCCACCAATTGTTTCAACATTCCATAAACTAATGGACCAGCTAGACTCTGAAAGGTACAACTTGACAAGCAAATGAGACAGAAATAGCAAAAGGAGACCAGACCGTCTATTTTGAAAGGTTGTAGCAGATATTCAATTGATTCTACAGGTCATGGGTCACGATGGATTTCATTTGCAGATATATGAGTGGGTAAAAGAGGGAGAGAACACACTGTAAAAAGCCCTCGGACCCTGGCGAGGGAGTGTGTGCGAACGTGCGCACATTTATGTGTGCGTGTCGGGGCGTGTGTGCGGGCTTGAGTGTGTCTGTGTGCGTGTGTGGGTTGATATCAGGTTAGCCTTCCGTGCCAGTGGTGAGGTGTATCGCTAAAGAGTATTCCGGGTCAGAGCTCTGGGATAACCCAGCAGGGGGGACTCTGGGTAGAGATATTTGACAGGGGGCACGTGGCATGCTCGGTGGTGCCCCAGCGGGCCTCACAACGGGCGCTGTTAGTTTACCATGCTGGGACACAGTATCGCACACAGAAATAACAAATGACAAGTGAATGAGGCTGATGCTGTGATGCTGTGAGGCGGGTTAAAGCAGGACCTCTGAAAGAGCGGCAAGCTCACAGAGAATGCATCCCAAATGGTACCCTATTCCTTATATATTGCACTTTTTATGACCAGATCCCTACGGGCCACTGAGTGTCACATTATTACAGAAATTGACTGCTGTGGTACCAAAGGCTCTCCCCCCGGTTGACTTCATTAGTGCAACCAGTACCACAAAACGTTTTGCGACAGAAAACAGAAATAAGCAATTCTTATTATTCTTATTACAGATTACCGACCATTTCAAATCTCACCATACCTTCTCTGCTATGCAATCTGGTTTCAGAGCTGGTCATGGGTGCACCTCAGCCACGCTCAAGGTCCTAAATGATATCTTAACCGCCATCGATAAGAAACATTACTGTGCAGCCGTATTCATTGATCTGGCCAAGGCTTTCGACTCTGTTAATCACCACATCCTCATCGGCAGACTCGACAGCCTTGGTTTCTCAAATGATTGCCTCGCCTGGTTCACCAACTACTTCTCTGATAGAGTTCAGTGTGTCAAATCGGAGGGTCTGCTGTCCGGACCTCTGGCAGTCTCTATGGGTGTGCCACAGGGTTCAATTCTTGGACCGACTCTCTTCTCTGTATACATCAATGATGTCGCTCTTGCTGCTGGTGAGCCTCTGATCCACCTCTACGCAGACGACACCATTCTGTATACTTCTGGCCCTTCTTTGGACACTGTGTTAACAACCCTCCAGGCAAGCTTCAATGCCATACAACTCTCCTTCCGTGGCCTCCAATTGCTCTTAAATACAAGTAAAACTAAATGCATGCTCTTCAATCGATCGCTGCCTGCACCTGCCCGCCTGTCCAACATTACTACTCTGGACGGCTCTGACTTAGAATACGTGGACAACTACAAATATCTAGGTGTCTGGTTAGACTGTAAACTCTCCTTCCAGACCCACATCAAACATCTCCAATCCAAAGTTAAATCTAGAATTGGCTTCCTATTTCGCAAAAAAGCATCCTTCACTCATGGTGCCAAACATACCCTTGTAAAACTGACCATCCTACCAATCCTCGACTTTGGCGATGTCATTTACAAAATAGCCTCCAATACCCTACTCAACAAATTGGATACAGTCTCACAGTGCAATCCGTTTTGTAACCAAAGCCCCATATACTACCCGCCATTGTGACCTGTACGCTCTCGTTGGCTGGCCCTCGCTTCATACTCGTCGCCAAACCCACTGGCTCCATGTCATCTACAAGACCCTGCTAGGTAAAGTCCCCCTCGATGGTCACCATTGCCTCACCCACCTGTAGCACGCGCTCCAGCAGTGTATCTCTCTGGTCACCCCCAAAACCAATTATTTCTTTGGCCGCCTCTCCTTCCAGTTCTCTGCTCCCAATGACTGGAACGAACTACAAAAATCTCTGAAACTGGAAACACTTGTCTCCCTCACTAGCTTTAAGCACCAACTGTCAGAGCAGCTCACAGATTACTGCACCTGTACATAGCCCACCTATAATTTAGCCCAAACAGCTACCTCTTTCCCTACTGTATTTATTTTATTTATTTTGCTCCTTTGCACCCCATTATTTTTATTTCTACTTTGCACATTCTTCCACTGCAAATCTACCATTCCAGTGTTTTACTTGCTATATTATATTTACTTTGCCACCATGGCCTTATTTTTGCCTTTACCTCCCTTATCTCACCTCATTTGCTCACATCGTATATAGACGTGTTTATACTGTATTATTGACTGTATGTTTGTTTTACTCCATGTGTAACTCTGTGTCGTTGTATGTGTCGAACTGCTTTGCTTTATCTTGGCCAGGTCGCAATTGTAAATGAGAACTTGTTCTCAACTTGCCTACCTGGTTAAATAAAGGTGAAGAAAAAAAAGTTAATGTAGTCACTCCATGCATCAGTCAGTTTTCTTCTATTTGGTGGCCAATGAGTACAACCCACATAATCTTTACATTTGCTCATCATATTGGTACGAGAGTACATATATACAGAGAGAGGGTGGAAAAGACAGGAAGAAAAGGAATAAATGAATAACCAACCAATGCCGATAAAGACAGCTTTGTAACCTTCATCTCTCAGAGAGAGCAGAGTCATCCCGTCCTGGCCCAGGGCTTTCTCATACACCACCTGAAACAATACAACACAACTCATTAGTTATAACGGGAGCACCAGCTCTAAGAACATTTCAACGGATAATCTATTGTATAATTATAATAAATGTTGTACGTAAAATGCTTGATGATCAAAAACCGAACGTTCTAACACCTGGCTTAACACTCCGGTTGGATGAGCATCTCTGTTATTAATGAGTTGTACCAATAATCAAAATGACCTAACTTGGGACGCTATTCACTCTTTATGTGATTATAAGTCTTCTTCAAATTCTTCACTTCTACTATTTATCTTTTCACAGAACAGAACAGAGCAGAAAAATCCACATAGACATGCAAATGCCTCACCTCTAACTACTCCCCTCACTCCACTCCCTCCATTCTTTTCAGCAACCAAATCTGTTTCCTGGTTTAAAATGAATCATGAGCAGGTGCTGTCTGGTCTGGTCTGCTGTGGCTGGCTAGCTGGCCGTGGTAAGGACTATCGATTGCCCTTTCTCACCACTGTGGCATTCAAGCAACAGACAGACAGACAAGCTAGAGCATCGCCCCAAGTTGCAGCCGGTGCCGGAGACACAAGGTCTCAGCAGCCTGGAGCCTGCCCGGCCTGATGCAGCTTTTAATTGTTCTTTATTAATGCGCCTGACATTTGGGCTGCTGATCTTCTCCCAGACCTGTCGCCTGCGCTAGCCTCTGATGTAAACGAGGAAGGGGACAGGGGAATGGAGGGAGAGAGAGAGATGGAGAGAGGGGACAGGGGGGAGATGGAGAGAGAGTGGGAGGGGAGGTGGGGGACTCATTACCTTGATGCCCAAATCCATCATCAGCTCCACCTCGAAGTGCACTACCTCATATGGCAGCCTGAACTGAGGGATCTCCGCAGAGCTGTGAGAGAGAGAGAGAGAGAGAGAGAGAGAGAGAGAGAATGAATGTGACTGGGAGATGAAGGGGAAGGAGGAACAGGACGAAAAGGAAGAGGAGGATGAGGTGGATGAGGAGGAGGATGAAGAAGAGGGATGACAGAAAAAGGACTCTCAGAGGAATATGAAAAGTTAGGCGTGAGGAAGAAAAAATAGATAGACACAGGGAAGAGGATTCTCTATACTGTTGCAACAGCAACTCCTTTTTCTTATTTTCATTTGATGAACTGGGTTGGTATTCACTTTTTCTATTTTCTCTGCCTAAAAAAATATCCTGCTTCTATGTCCAACCTCTCCCTGAACCATCCTCAAATTCTTCATTTTATTTCCGGTTGTCCTTCGAAGTACGTGAAACCCACTGTGGACATTTGCTGGAATCCTAGGAGAAATCAAAGAACGTCTGCTAAATGACTAAAATGTAAAATGTACTAAAGGCCTGGGTAGGTAATTGGTAACCCAATCCAAACTCATTGTTTGGAAAGATGAATATTCACAATTACCAAAACTCTCATTAGCAGCTGTGACCTTATACAATGTTCTTTATATTGATCCAGCAGACCCATGATCAACAATGCCCTTTAGTGGTAAATGCCCCACATAAAAGGACATGAATTTAGATGAATTACAGATGCATATCCGCAAGCGTTGACAAGGAGCCACAGATCTGGCTTTAAGTTACACCATTGACTAATTGCTGCCCAGGAAGCGAATGAATACAAATGTAGGATCTTAATTCGATCACTCTTTTGTTGCTGAGAACTGAAATTGAAGATAAGCATTGTCATTTACATAAATTCACTGAAAACCTATACTAACATTGCACTTTTCACATAGCCTACTTTTTGCTTAACTTTGTGAACAAAACACTCAAATCCTGTTGATGCAGGATTATTTTGCTGTGACAATATATACTGAGTATACTAAACATTAAGAACACGTTCCTAATATTGAGTTCCTAATTTGTAATTTTGAAGACCCAGGTTGGGGTCAAAGTCCTAGTCCGATTAAACATTATTTGATTACATTTTTGTTATTTTGTTATGTTACTAGCCATTGAATTTTTTTTTTTTTACAATGTCAACTTGAAAAGAGGTCTAGGTGTGACAACAAACACTAGTGTGATTGGGAAGTTTTACCTCAGTCCGCCGATCCACTTCTGTTTTTCGAATATGGTGATGTCATCGTAGCCAAGGCGAGCCAGGAAGGAAGCACAGCTGATGCTGGCCGGGCCACAGCCAATCAGAGCGATCTTTGAGTGGAAGCTGTTAGGCATCTGGTCTGGAGGAGGGAGAGCTGGGTTCCTCACTTGAGGAATGCCCATCTTACTAAAGATCTGGAGGTGATAACAGGCACATGAGGGAGTTTGGTTTATGTACTTGCTTGATTGCTTGCTTACTTAGACCATTAAATTCCTAGTGGAATATACAATGCATTCGGAAAGTATTCAGACCCCTCGACTTTTTCCACATTTTGTGATGTTACAACCTTACTCTAAAATTGATTAAATGTACTATTTTCCTCATCAATCTACAAAGATGACCAATGCCATAATGACAAAGCGAAACAGTTCTTTTCTTGACATTTTTGCAAATTTAGAACGAACAAAAACAATAAATACCATATTCAGACCCTTTGCTATGAGACAGTTAATTGTGCTCAGGTGCATCCTGTTTCCATTGATCATCCTTGAGATGTTTCTACAAATTGATTGGAGTCCACCTGTGGTAAATTCAATTGACATGATTTGCAAAGGCACACACCTGTCTATATAAGGTCCCACAGTTGACAGTGCATTTCAGAGCAAAAACCAAGCCACGAGGTCAAATTAATTGTCCGTAGAGCTCCGAGACAGGACTGTGTTGAGGCACAGATCTGGGGAAGGGTACCAAAACTGCAGCATTGAAGGTCCCCAAGAACACTGTGGCCTCCATCATTCTTAAATGGAAAAAGTTTGGAACCACCAAGACTCTTCCTGGAGCTGGCCTCCAAGCCAAACTGAGCAATCAGGGGAGAAGGGTCTTTGTCAGAGAGGTGACCAAGAATTCATGGTCGGAGTTCCTCTGTGGATATGAGAGAACCTTCCACAAGGACAACCATCAATGCAGCACTCCACCAATCAGGCCTTTATGGTAGAGTGGCCAGACGGAAGCTACTCCTCAGTAAAAAGGCACATAACAGCCCGCTTGGAGTTTTCCAAAAGTCACCTAAAGGACTCTCAGACCATGAGAAAAAAGATTCAGTGGTCTGATAACTCGGTACCGGTACCCCCTGTACGTAGCCTCGTTATTGTTATGTAATCTTGTGTTACTTTTAGATTTTCTTTTCTTTTTATTCACTTCAGTTGACTTAGTAAATATTTTCTTAACTCTATTTCTTGAACTGCATTGTTGATTAAGGGCTTGTAAGTAAGCATTTCACCTTTTTTTTATTTTTATTTTTTATTTTACCTTTATTTAACTAGGCAAGTCAGTTAAGAACAAATTCTTATTTTGAATGACGGCCTAGGAACAGTGGGTTAACTGCCTGTTCAAGGGCAGAACGACAGATTTTGTACCTTGTCAGCTCGGGGATTTGAACTTGCAACCTTTCGGTTACTAGTCCAACGCTCTAACCACTAGGCTACCCTGCCGCCCCTTAAGGTCTACACCTGTTGTATTCGTGGCATGTGACAAATAAAATTTGATGGATTTGATTATGATTTGATGAAACCAAGATTGAACTGTTTGGCCTGAATACCAAACGTCATGTCTGGAAGAAGCCTGGTACCATCCCTACGGTGAAGCATGGTGGTGGCAGCATCATGTTTTTCAGTGGCATGGACTAGGAGACTAGTCAGCATCAAGGGAAAGATGAACGGACCAAAGTACAGAGAGATCCTTAGTGAAAACCTGCTCCAGAGCACTCAGGACCTCAGACTGGGTCGAAGGTGGCTTTGGGACAAGTCTCTGAATGTCTTTGAGTGGCCCAGCCAGAGCACGGACTTGAACCCGATCTAGCATCTCTAGAGAGACTTGAAAATAGCTGTGCAGCAACGCTCCCCATCCAACTTGGCAGAGCTTGAGTGGATCTGCCAAGAAGTACAGGAGAAACTCCCCAAATTCAGGTGTGCCAAGCTTGTAACGTCATACCCAAAAAGACTTGAGGCTGTAATCTCTGCCAAAGATGCTTCACCAAAGTACTGAGTAAAGGGTCTGAATAATTATGTAAATGTAATATTTAAAATGTTAAAAAAACGGCTTTTGCTTTGTCATTATGGGGTATTGTGTGTAGATTGAAAAAAACAAATGTAGTTACATTTTAGAATTAGGCTGTAACGTAACAAAACATGGAAAAAGTCAAGGGGTCTAAATACTTTCCCAATGCACTGTAGGTCATCATTAATGAACCACAACCAGTTCCAAAACCTTTCGTCCTGTGTCATTTGTTCCACTCATTCATGCTTGGTTTATCCCCATCCAGTACTAGCAACACCTGCCAATGCCTGTCTAGACTGACTTACTGTATGGCAGGGGTGTTCATTTATCCTGGCCATGCTAAAACCAGGAAGTGTTCAATTGCACATACAAAACGGTTCAAAACTCCAATCAAATTAGAACATGGTCTGCCCAACTAAAAGCTATCTATGGGACTACACCACACTGGCTGTTAAATAACTAGCCCTAGAGTCATCTACTAGAATAATATGGAGAGAAAACAACATTAATCAGATAGCTTCTGTAATGCACCATGTTCACTAATGATTTTCAAGAGAAATATAGACTACTGCAACACAAACAGGTGAACGAGAATGCTGTAGCAGCAACATATCCATAATTAGGGGTGAAATGAGAGTGAGGATACTTTGTCTCCTTAATAAGATGATCTAGATCAATACATGAAGCCTCAAATTGTTACTGCAATATTATGCCTGAGCTTTAGGTGATATTCATTTAGTTATTCATGTGTTTCGTGAACTGTGAAGCCCAAATTGCTGCATGACAATGCATTTTTAATAGTGCTTAAGAGCAGTTCCGAGGCCTTGTTATTCAAAACACCCATCTCTGTTTTTCTAATTCTTCTCACACACTAATTGAACACACTAATTGAACACCAAACTACTACTGCTGCGGTGCTAGCTTTGCGTCACATTTTATATATGTGGGTAGCACTGGGTACAATAAGCACACAGCACACGCATACAGAAGCATCAATCAAAAGCATCATCCAGCTTCAACAGATGAAACATGACTCTGCCCAGTGCTTATCATCATAACAAACTGGACACATCAATACTGCTTTCACAAGACAACTCCCCTCTGGTCTGTCTGAACTACTGAGAGTTAACAGTAACACTGTCATTCAGGCCATATTATACACCTCAGTGGCAGACTCTAGGTAGACACTAATACGCTTATATCCACTATAAGATTAGGAGAAGAATAAAGCCTAAATGAAAGGTGGCTTTGACTTTATCAGTAATGTTGAGAGGACTAGAGCTAGGAGCATGGAGCGCAGGCTGAATGGAGCTGATAGAAGCTGAGCAGCGATCGTCCAGATAGCCCCCTTCTCTTTCTCTTCTTCCTGAGCTTATCTAATTATCTGCTAGATAACCGCCCTGACCTTTCCCATTTAAGGAGAGAGGAGAGCTGCCACATGATAGAGATGTATAGTAGTCACAGCAGATGGGGCAGGCAGCGAGAGAGAGAAGAGAAGGGAGCGGACGGAAGGCTTTTGTAATTGTGCCTTTTATCCTTTAGGAAGTAATGAAACTTTAACGTGAGATTCTCTTGCTTTCTGAGATGTGTCACTAGATTAGTCTTGATAGGAAGAGAAGGCAGGAGGAAAGGTGTGCGAGATGGCTAGAAATGAACTGTTTTGTTGTACTGTTGTACTCCGTTCCTGTAGCTAAAGAACAGGATCTAAAACACACGGCTTATACAGTACCTGAGAGGATGATAAACGCACTGATTAAAGAATCCAACCCCCTGGCAAAGCCCGCGTGCCAACCTTCCTCTCGCTGTGCGTGTTTGTCTCGTTGTTCTAAAGCAATAGAGGGAAATTAACAGACTAACATGCAAAGATAATCATCCACGTCACAATAGATTAAAGGTGTATACAGGCACCCGTTTTGTCATCTTGACTTCCTCTCATACAAAGTGATCTCGTTATGCCATTCTTCATTCAGTAGCTCTGTGTTGTCTATGCATGTACTCTACCTTGAACTACGGAATAGTACAATTTAATTGGGCCGAGCACACCTACAGTACAGTTGGTTACAGTTACATAACGGCAACGTAGGTAAAGTGACGTGCTCACAATTATTTTCTTTTCATATACCTTCAGAACCATTCATTCAATTTGTAAAAGTGTAGGATTTTGTCGATATGCGTCCAATAATGATCCTTCAGGCATTTTGTAGAAGTGTAAGATTCCTTCCATCTACAGTACGTAGAATAAGTAAGACCATTTACATCCATTCCTCAGAATGTACTCGTCTTGTTGAACTCTCTCCAGAATGAAAGAGTTCGTTACTGTAGAGGAAATGCATCCTTAGCAGCAGGCAGCCCTACAAGATGATGTGTGGGTCAAAGGCAGCAATTCAAGCCCACACACCATCTCTGACATTTCACTTTAATTAGCTGTTACCATGGAACTAAATAAAGCTCACCACCACAATGACGGGAACAGATATCCTGATTATCTCGGAGCTACACCATGAACACACACACACACACACGTAATCACACACACACACACACACATGCAGGCCCACACGCACACACACACCCACACACACACGCAAGCACACACACACTTGATGTTCTAATCATTATTCACCATGAGGAAGAATTAGGGGAAAAAGATAGTAGCACACATGATGAAACAAATGTAGCGTATAGCAGTTCAAAAACATGTAGCTTTACACAGACTCCTGTCATCAGTGATAACGGTCATGGCACATGAAGAACATCAACACATCTCCTCTCATATCTATTTACCACTAAAATAGATATGTACAGCATTCCTTTAAAGGACTTCTTGGCACTGTGTATTTCTTCCATTTCCCTTCTTTGTTATTCCTTTTTCTTTAGAACATACAGTCAAATGCATTTCAGTTGGCATTGACTCCTGCAGCCTATATGTTTTAGACATGAAAGAAAGATTCTCCCATTCCTTAGGTCTGCTTTACACTGGGTCATAA
This sequence comes from Oncorhynchus nerka, assembly GCF_034236695.1. NCBI lineage: Eukaryota > Metazoa > Chordata > Actinopteri > Salmoniformes > Salmonidae > Oncorhynchus > Oncorhynchus nerka. The sequence continues at coordinate 27,460,548 of NC_088417.1, forward strand.
CTAAGTCATCTGTGTTGACTTTGACATATTGCATAATTCTCTGTTCTGTTGTCTTCTCCCTGGTTTTTACTTCTATTTCCTCCCCCCATCCCTCTTTCCACCAGCCGGTTCCTAATGGTGAATCTGATGTTTATCATACCAGAAGGTCTGGCTTGGATGATAAATAAGGGGAGAATTGTGACTTTATTGGCAGAGGGCTGTACTGACGCCATAACAACGGGTTGAGAGGCCCCATTAATACTGAGCTTGATGCTGCAGCACACCACTCCCTCACCCGTTATGGGGACTTAGTAGAGATAGGACCATGTAATGTACAATGAAGGGAAACACAGCACTGAGCAGCACAGTAGAGTACAATGCTGTACAGACTAGAGTGCAGAGTAAAGAGCAGTGTAGTACAGTAGAGTGCAGAGTAGTGTAGTACAGTACAGAGTAAAGAGCAGGGTAGTACAGTAGAGTGCAGATTAAAAAGCAGTGTAGTACAGTAGAGTGCAGAGTAGTGTAGTACAGTAGAGTGCAGAGTAAAGAGCAGGGTAGTACAGTACAGAGTAAAGAGCAGTGTAGTACAGTACAGTACAGAGTAAAGAGCAGTATAGTACAGTAGAGTACAGAGTAAAGAGTAGTGTAGTACAGTAGAGTACAGAGTAAAGAGTAGTGTAGTACAGTAAAGTGCAGAGTAAAGAGCACTGTAGTACAGTAAAGTGCAGAGTAAAGAGCAGTGTAGTACAGTACAGAGTAGAGAGCAAGGTAGTACAGTAGAATGCAGAGTAAAGAGCAGGGTAGTACAGTAGAGTGCAGAGTAGTGTAGTACAGTAGAGTGCAGAGTAAAGAGCAGGGTAGTACAGTAGAGTGCAGAGTAAAGAGCAGTGTAGTACAGTAGAGTGCAGAGTAGTGTATTAGAGTAGAGTGCCGAGTAAAGAGCAGGGTAGTACAGTAGAGTACAGATTAAAGAGCAGGGTAGTACAGTAGAGTGCAGAGTAAAGAGCAGTGTAGTACAGTACAGAGTAGAGAGCAAGTTAGTACAGTAGAATGCAGAGTAAAGAGCAGGGTAGTACAGTACAGAGTAAAGAGCAGGGTAGTACAGTAGAGTGCAGAGTAAAGAGCAGTGTAGTACAGTAGAGTGCAGAGTAGTGTAGTACAGTAGAGTGCAGAGTAAAGAGCAGGGTAGTACAGTAGAGTGCAGAGTAAAGAGCAGTGTAGTACAGTAGAGTGCAGAGTAGTGTATTAGAGTAGAGTGCCGAGTAAAGAGCAGGGTAGTACAGTAGAGTACAGATTAAAGAGCAGGGTAGTACAGTAGAGTGCAGAGTAGTGTAGTAGAGTAGATTGCAGAGTAAAGAGCAGGGTAGTACAGTAGAGTGCAGAGTAGTGTAGTACAGTACAGAGTAAAGAGCAGGGTAGTACAGTAGAGTGCAGAGTAAAGAGCAGTGTAGTACAGTAGAGTGCAGAGTAGTGTAGTACAGTAGAGTGCAGAGTAAAGAGCAGGGTAGTACAGTAGAATACAGAGTAAAGAGCAGTGTAGTACAGTACAGAGTAAAGAGCAGGGTAGTACAGTAGAGTGCAGAGTAAAGAGCAGTGTAGTACAGTAGATTACAGAGTAAAGAGCAGTGTAGTACAGTACAGAGTAAAGAGCAGGGTAGTACAGTAGAGTACAGAGTAAAAAGCAGGGTAGAACAGTAAAGTGCAGAGTAAAGAGCAGTGTAGTACAGTAGAGTGCAGAGTAAAGAGCAGTGTAGTACAGTAGAGTGCAGAGTAAAGAGCAGGGTAGTACAGTACAGAGTAAAGAGCAGGGTAGTACAGTACAGAGTAAAGAGCAGTGTAGTACAGTAAAGTGCAGAGTAAAGAGCAGTGTAGTACAGTAGAGTGCAGAGAAAAGAGCAGGGTAGTACAGTACAGAGTAAAGAGCAGGGTAGTACAGTACAGAGTAAAGAGCAGTAGAGTACAGTAGATTACAGAGTAAAGAGCAGTAGAGTACAGTAGAGTACAGAGTAAAGAGTAGTGTAGTACAGTAGAGTACAGAGTAAAGAGTAGTGTAGTACAGTAAAGTGCAGAGTAAAGAGCACTGTAGTACAGTAAAGTTCAGAGTAAAGAGCAGTGTAGTACAGTACAGAGTAGAGAGCAAGGTAGTACAGTAGAGTACAGAGTAAAGAGCAGTGTAGTGCAGTAGAGTACAGAGTAAAGAGCAGTGTAGTACAGTACAGAGTAAAGAGCAGGGTAGTACAGTAGAGTGCAGAGTAAAGAGCAGTGTAGTACAGTAGATTACAGATTAAAGAGCAGTGTAGTACAGTAGAGTGCAGAGTAGTGTAGTACAGTAGAGTGCAGAGTAAAGAGCAGCGTAGTACAGTAGAGTGCAGAGTAAAGAGTAGTTTAGTACAGTAGAGTGCAGAGTAAAGAGCAGTGTAGTGCAGTACAGTACAGTACAGAGTAAAGAGCAGGGTAGTACAGTAGAGTACAGAGTAAAGAGCAGGGTAGTACAGTAGAGTACAGAGTAAAGAGCAGGGTAGTACAGTAGCGTACAGAGTAAAGAGCAGGGTAGTACAGTAGCGTACAGAGTAAAGAGCAGGGTAGTACAGTAAAGTGCAGAGTAAAGAGCAGGGTAGTACAGTAGAGTGCAGAGTAAAGAGCAGGGTAGTACAGTAGAGTACAGAATATAAAGAGCAGTGTAGTACAGTAGAGTGCAGAGTAAAGAGTAGTTTAGTACAGTAGAGTGCAGAGTAAAGAGCAGTGTAGTACAGTAGAGTACAGAGCAGTGTAGTACAGTAGAGTGCAGAGTAAAGAGCAGTGTAGTACAGTAGAGTGCAGAGTAAAGAGCAGTGTAGTACAGTAGAGTGCAGAGTAAAGAGCAGTGTAGTACAGTAGATTACAGATTAAAGAGCAGTGTAGTACAGTAGAGTGCAGAGTAGTGTAGTACAGTAGAGTGCAGAGTAAAGAGCAGCGTAGTACAGTAGAGTGCAGAGTAAAGAGCAGTGTAGTGCAGTACAGTACAGTACAGAGTAAAGAGCAGGGTAGTACAGTAGAGTACAGAGTAAAGAGCAGGGTAGTACAGTAGAGTACAGAGTAAAGAGCAGGGTAGTACAGTAGCGTACAGAGTAAAGAGCAGGGTAGTACAGTAGAGTACAGAATAAAGAGCAGTGTAGTACAGTAGAGTACAGAGTAAAGAGCAGGGTAGTACAGTACAGAGTAAAGAGCAGTGTAGTACAGTACAGAGTAAAGAGCAGTGTAGTAGTAGAGTACAGAGTAAAGAGCAGTGTAGTACAGTAGAGTACAGAGTAAAGAGCAGGGTAGTATAGTAGAGTGCAGAGTAAAAAGCAGGGTAGAACAGTAAAGTGCAGAGTAAAGAGCAGTGTAGTACTGTAGAGTGCAGAGTAAAGAGCAGTGTAGTACAGTAAAGTGCAGAGTAAAGAGCAGTGTAGTACAGTAGAGTGCAGAGTAAAGAGCAGGGTAGTACAGTACAGAGTAAAGAGCAGGGTAGTACAGTACAGAGTAAAGAGCAGGGTAGTACAGTACAGAGTAAAGAGCAGGGTAGTACAGTAGAGTACAGAGTAAAGAGCAGGGTAGTACAGTAGAGTACAGAGTAAAGAGCAGGGTAGTACAGTAGAGTACAGAGTAAAGAGCAGTATAGTACAGTAGAGTACAGAGTAAAGAGTAGTGTAGTACAGTAGAGTACAGAGTAAAGAGTAGTGTAGTACAGTAAAGTGCAGAGTAAAGAGCAGTGTAGTACAGTAGAGTGCAGAGTAAAGAGCAGGGTAGTACAGTACAGAGTAAAGAGCAGGGTAGTACAGTACAGAGTAAAAAGCAGGGTAGTACAGTAGAGTACAGAGTAAAGAGCAGGGTAGTACAGTAGAGTACAGAGTAAAGAGTAGTATAGTACAGTAGAGTACAGAGTAAAGAGCAGTATAGTACAGTAGAGTAAAGAGTAGTGTAGTACAGTAGAGTACAGAGTAAAGAGTAGTGTAGTACAGTAAAGTGCAGAGTAAAGAGCACTGTAGTACAGTAAAGTGCAGAGTAAAGAGCAGTGTAGTACAGTACAGAGTAGAGAGCAAGGTAGTACAGTAGAATGCAGAGTAAAGAGCAGGGTAGTACAGTACAGAGTAAAGAGCAGGGTAGTACAGTAGAGTGCAGAGTAAAGAGCAGTGTAGTACAGTAGATTACAGATTAAAGAGCAGTGTAGTACAGTAGAGTGCAGAGTAGTGTAGTACAGTAGAGTGCAGAGTAAAGAGCAGCGTAGTACAGTAGAGTGCAGAGTAAAGAGTAGTTTAGTACAGTAGAGTGCAGAGTAAAGAGCAGTGTAGTACAGTACAGTACAGAGTAAAGAGCAGGGTAGTACAGTAGAGTACAGAGTAAAGAGTAGTACAGTAGTACAAGTGCAGTACAGTAAAGTGCAAGAGCAGGGTAGTACAGTAGAGTGCAGAGTAAAGAGTAGTTTAGTACAGTAGAGTGCAGAGTAGTGTAGTACAGTAGAGTACAGAGCAGTGTAGTACAGTAGAGTGCAGAGTAAAGAGCAGTGTAGTACAGTAGAGTGCAGAGTAGTGTAGTACAGTAGAGTACAGAGCAGTGTAGTACAGTAGAGTGCAGAGTAAAGAGCAGGGTAGTACAGTAGAGTACAGAGTAAAGAGCAGGGTAGTACGGTAGAGTACAGAGTAAAGAGCAGGGTAGTACAGTAGCGTACAGAGTAAAGAGCAGGGTAGTACAGTAGCGTACAGAGTAAAGAGCAGGGTAGTACAGTAGAGTGCAGAGTAAAGAGCAGTGTAGTACAGTAGAGTGCAGAGTAGTGTAGTACAGTAGAGTACAGAGCAGTGTAGTACAGTAGAGTGCAGAGTAAAGAGCAGAGTAGTACAGTACAGAGTAAAGAGCAGTGTAGTACAGTAGAGTAAAGAGTAAAGAGCAGGGTAGTACAGTAGAGTACAGAGTAAAGAGCAGGGTAGTACAGTAGATTACAGAGTAAAGAGTAGTGTAGTACAGTAGAGTACAGAGTAAAGAGTAGTGTAGTACAGTAGAGTACAGAGTAAAGAGTAGTGTAGTACAGTAGAGTACAGAGTAAAGAGCAGTGTAGTACAGTAAAGTGCAGAGTAAAGAGCAGTGTAGTACAGTAAAGTGCAGAGTATAGAGCAGTGTAGTACAGTACAGAGTAGAGAGCAAGGTAGTACAGTAGAATGCAGAGTAAAGAGCAGGGTAGTACAGTACAGAGTAAAGAGCAGGGTAGTACAGTAGATTACAGATTAAAGAGCAGTGTAGTACAGTAGAGTGCAGAGTAAAGAGTAGTTTAGTACAGTAGAGTGCAGAGTAAAGAGCAGTGTAGTACAGTAGAGTGCAGAGTAAAGAGCAGTGTAGTACAGTACAGTACAGAGTAAAGAGCAGGGTAGTACAGTAGAGTACAGAGTAAAGAGCAGGGTAGTACGGTAGAGTACAGAGTAAAGAGCAGGGTAGTACAGTAGCGTACAGAGTAAAGAGCAGGGTAGTACAGTAGAGTACAGAGTAAAGAGCAGTAGTACAGTACAGTAGTGCAGAGTAAAGAGCAGGTAGTAGTACAGTAGCAGTGTACAGAGTACAGTAAAGAGCAGTGTAGTACAGTAGAGTGCAGAGTAGTAAGAGCAGTGTAGTACAGTAGAGTGCAGAGTAAGAGAGCAGTACAGTAGTACAGTGCAGAGTAGTGTAGTACAGTAGAGTACAGAGCAGTGTAGTACAGTAGAGTGCAGAGTAAAGAGCAGGGTAGTAGTACAGTAGAGTACAGAGTAAAGTACAGAGTAAAGAGCAGGGTAGTACAGTAGAGTACAGAGTAAAGAGCAGGGTAGTACAGTAGCGTACAGAGTAAAGAGCAGGGTAGTACAGTAGCGTACAGAGTAAAGAGCAGGGTAGTACAGTAAAGTGCAGAGTAAAGAGCAGGGTAGTACAGTAGAGTGCAGAGTAAAGAGTAGTTTAGTACAGTAGAGTGCAGAGTAGTGTAGTACAGTAGAGTACAGAGCAGTGTAGTACAGTAGAGTGCAGAGTAAAGAGCAGTGTAGTACAGTAGAGTGCAGAGTAGTGTAGTACAGTAGAGTACAGAGCAGTGTAGTACAGTAGAGTGCAGAGTAAAGAGCAGTGTAGTACAGTACAGTACAGAGTAAAGAGCAGTGTAGTACAGTAGAGTACAGAGTAAAGAGCAGGGTAGTACAGTAGAGTACAGAGTAAAGAGCAGGGTAGTACAGTAGATTACAGAGTAAGAGTAGTGTAGTACAGTAGTACAGTAGAGTACAAAGAGAGTAAAGAGTAGTGTAGTACAGTAGAGTACAGAGTAAAGTAGTACAGTGTAGTACAGTAGTGTAGTACAGTAGAGTACAGAGCAGTGTAGTACAGTAAAGTGCAGAGTAAAGAGCAGTGTAGTACAGTAAAGTGCAGAGTATAGAGCAGTGTAGTACAGTACAGAGTAGAGAGCAAGGTAGTACAGTAGAATGCAGAGTAAAGAGCAGGGTAGTACAGTACAGAGTAAAGAGCAGGGTAGTACAGTAGATTACAGATTAAAGAGCAGTGTAGTACAGTAGAGTGCAGAGTAAAGAGTAGTTTAGTACAGTAGAGTGCAGAGTAAAGAGCAGTGTAGTGCAGTACAGTACAGTACAGTAGTGCAAGAGCAGGGTAGTACAGTAGAGTACAGAGTAAAGAGCAGGGTAGTAGTAGTACAGAGTAAAGAGCAGGGTAGTACAGTAGAAGTACAGAGTAAAGAGCAGGTAGTACAGTAGAGTGCAGAGTAAAGAGCAGTGTAGTACAGAATACAGAGTAGTGTAGTACAGTAGAGTGCAGAGTAAAGAGCAGTACAGTAGTACAGTAGAGTGTACAGAGTAAAAGCAGTGTAGTACAGTAGAGTACAGAGTAAAGAGTAGTGTAGTACAGTAAAGTGCAGAGTAAAGAGCAGTGTAGTACAGTACAGAGTAAAGAGCAAGGTAGTACAGTAGAGTACAGAGTAAAGAGCAGGGTAGTACAGTAGAGTGCAGAGTAAAGAGCAGGGTAGTACAGTAGAATACAGAGTAAAGAGCAGTGTAGTACAGTAGAGTGCAGAGTAAAGAGCAGTGTAGTACAGTAGAGTGCAGAGTAAAGAGCAGTGTAGTACAGTAGAGTGCAGAGTAAAGAGTAGTTTAGTACAGTAGAGTGCAGAGTAAAGAGCAGGGTAGTACAGTAGCGTACAGAGTAAAGAGCAGGGTAGTACAGTAGCGTACAGAGTAAAGAGCAGGGTAGTACAGTAAAGTGCAGAGTAAAGAGCAGTGTAGTACAGTAGAGTGCAAGTAAAGAGCAGGGTAGTACAGTACAGAGTAAAGAGTACAGTACAGTAGAGTACAAAGAGCAGTGTAGTACAGTAGAGTACAGAGTAAAGAGCAGTGTAGTACAGTAGAGAGTGCAGTAGTACAGTAGAGTAGCAGTTAGTACAGTAGAGTACAGAGCAGTGTAGTACAGTAGAGTGCAGAGTAAAGAGCAGTGTAGTACAGTAGAGTGCAGAGTAAAGAGCAGTGTAGTACAGTAGATTACAGATTAAAGAGCAGTGTAGTACAGTAGAGTGCAGAGTAGTGTAGTACAGTAGAGTGCAGAGTAAAGAGCAGCGTAGTACAGTAGAGTGCAGAGTAAAGAGCAGTGTAGTACAGTAGAGTGCAGAGTAAAGAGCAGTGTAGTACAGTAGAGTACAGAGTAAAGAGCAGGGTAGTACAGTAGAGTACAGAGTAAAGAGCAGGGTAGTACAGTAGAGTACAGAGTAAAGAGCAGTGTAGTACAGTAGAGTGCAGAGTAAAGAGCAGTGTAGTACAGTAGATTACAGAGTAAAGAGCAGTGTAGTACAGTAGAGTGCAGAGTAAAGAGTAGTTTAGTACAGTAGAGTGCAGAGTAAAGAGCAGTGTAGTACAGTACAGTACAGAGTAAAGAGCAGGGTAGTACAGTAGAGTACAGAGTAAAGAGCAGGGTAGTACAGTAGCGTGCAGAGTAAAGAGCAGGGTAGTACAGTAAAGTGCAGAGTAAAGAGCAGGGTAGTACAGTAGAGTGCAGAGTAAAGAGCAGGGTAGTACAGTAGAGTACAGAGTAAAGAGCAGTGTAGTACAGTAGAGTACAGAATAAAGAGCAGTGTAGTACAGTAGAGTGCAGAGTAAAGAGTAGTTTAGTACAGTAGAGTGCAGAGTAGTGTAGTACAGTAGAGTACAGAGCAGTGTAGTACAGTAGAGTGCAGAGTAAAGAGCAGTGTAGTACAGTAGAGTGCAGAGTAGTGTAGTACAGTAGAGTACAGAGCAGTGTAGTACAGTAGAGTGCAGAGTAAAGAGCAGGGTAGTACAGTAGAGTACAGAGTAAAGAGCAGTGTAGTACAGTAGAGTACAGAGTAAAGAGCAGGGTAGTACAGTACAGAGTAAAGAGCAGTGTAGTACAGTAGAGTACAGAGTAAAGAGCAGGGTAGTACAGTAGAGTGCAGAGTAAAAAGCAGGGTAGTACAGTAGAGTGCAGAGTAAAGAGTAGTATAGTACAGTAGAGTACAGAGTAAAGAGCAGTATAGTACAGTAGAGTACAGAGTAAAGAGTAGTGTAGTACAGTAGAGTACAGAGTAAAGAGTAGTGTAGTACAGTAAAGTGCAGAGTAAAGAGCACTGTAGTACAGTAAAGTGCAGAGTAAAGAGCAGTGTAGTACAGTACAGAGTAGAGAGCAAGGTAGTACAGTAGAATGCAGAGTAAAGAGCAGGGTAGTACAGTACAGAGTAAAGAGCAGGGTAGTACAGTAGAGTGCAGAGTAAAGAGCAGTGTAGTACAGTAGATTACAGATTAAAGAGCAGTGTAGTACAGTAGAGTGCAGAGTAGTGTAGTACAGTAGAGTGCAGAGCAGTGTAGTACAGTAGAGTGCAGAGTAAAGAGCAGGGTAGTACAGTAGAGTGCAGAGTAGTGTAGTACAGTAGAGTACAGAGCAGTATAGTACAGTAGAGTAAAGAGTAGTGTAGTACAGTAGAGTACAGAGTAAAGAGTAGTGTAGTACAGTAAAGTGCAGAGTAAAGAGCAGTGTAGTACAGTAGAGTGCAGAGTAGTGTAGTACAGTAGAGTACAGAGCAGTGTAGTACAGTAGAGTGCAGAGTAAAGAGCAGGGTAGTACAGTACAGAGTAAAGAGCAGTGTAGTACAGTAAAGTGCAGAGTAAAGAGCAATGTAGTACAGTAGAGTAAAGAGTAAAGAGCAGGGTAGTACAGTACAGAGTAAAGAGCAGGGTAGTACAGTAGAGTACAGAGTAAAGAGTAGTGTAGTACAGTAAAGTGCAGAGTAAAGAGCACTGTAGTACAGTAAAGTGCAGAGTAAAGAGCAGTGTAGTACAGTACAGAGTAGAGAGCAAGGTAGTACAGTAGAATGCAGAGTAAAGAGCAGGGTAGTACAGTACAGAGTAAAGAGCAGGGTAGTACAGTAGAGTGCAGAGTAAAGAGCAGTGTAGTACAGTAGATTACAGATTAAAGAGCAGTGTAGTACAGTAGAGTGCAGAGTAGTGTAGTACAGTAGAGTGCAGAGCAGTGTAGTACAGTAGAGTGCAGAGTAAAGAGCAGGGTAGTACAGTAGAGTGCAGAGTAGTATAGTACAGTAGAGTACAGAGCAGTGTAGTACAGTAGAGTGCAGAGTAAAGAGCAGTGTAGTACAGTAGAGTGCAGAGTAGTGTAGTACAGTAGAGTACAGAGCAGTGTAGTACAGTAGAGTGCAGAGTAAAGAGCAGGGTAGTACAGTACAGAGTAAAGAGCAGGGTAGTACAGTACAGAGTAAAGAGCAGGTAGTACAGTACAGAGTAAAGAGCAGGATAGTACGGTACAGAGTAAAGAGCAGGGTAGTACAGTAGAGTACAGAGTAAAGAGCAGGGTAGTACATTTACATTTACATTTAAAAGCAGGGTAGTACAGGTGTAGTACAGTAGATTACAGAGTAAAGAGTAGTGTAGTACAGTAGAGTACAGAGTAAAGAGTAGTGTAGTACAGTAGAGTACAGAGTAAAGAGCAGTGTAGTACAGTAAAGTGCAGAGTAAAGAGCAGTGTAGTACAGTAAAGTGCAGAGTATAGAGCAGTGTAGTACAGTACAGAGTAGAGAGCAAAGTAGTACAGTAGAATGCAGAGTAAAGAGCAGGGTAGTACAGTACAGAGTAAAGAGCAGGGTAGTACAGTAGATTACAGATTAAAGAGCAGTGTAGTACAGTAGAGTGCAGAGTAGTGTAGTACAGTAGAGTGCAGAGTAAAGAGCAGCGTAGTACAGTAGAGTGCAGAGTAAAGAGTAGTTTAGTACAGTAGAGTGCAGAGTAAAGAGCAGTAGTGTAGTACAGTAGAGTACAGAGTAAAGAGCAGTAGTACAGTACAGTAAACAGTGTAGTACAGTACAGAGTAAGAGAGCAGGGTAGTACAGTAGAGTGCAGAGTACAGTTCAGTACAGAGTAAAGAGCAGGGTAGTACAGTAGAGTACAGAGTAAAGAGCAGGGTAGTACAGTAGAGTACAGAGTAAAGAGCAGGGTAGTACAGTAGAGTACAGAGTAAAGAGCAGTGTAGTACAGTAGAGTACAGAGTAAAGAGCAGTGTAGTACAGTAGAGTGCAGAGTAAAGAGCAGTGTAGTACAGTACAGAGTAAAGAGTAGTAAAGAGCAGTGTAGTACAGTAAAGTGCAGAGAGCAGTGTAGTACAGTAGAGTACAGAGTAAAGAGCAGTGTACAGTACAGTACAGAGTAAGAGCAGGGTAGTACAGTAGAGTGCAGAGTAAAGAGCAGGGTAGTACAGTAGAGTACAGAGTAAAGAGCAGTGTAGTACAGTACAGAGTAAAGAGCAGTGTAGTACAGTAGAGTACAGAGTAAAGAGCAGTGTAGTACAGTAGAGTGCAGAGTAAAGAGCAGTGTAGTACAGTGCAGAGTAAAGAGCAGTGTAGTACAGTAGCAGTGCAGAGTAAAGAGCAGTAGTACAGTACAGTACAGAGTAAAGAGCAGTAGTAGTACAGTAGTACAGTAGAGTGCAGAGTAAAGAGCAGTGTAGTACAGTAGAGTACAGAGTAAAGAGCAGTGTAGTACAGTACAGAGTAAAGAGCAGGGTAGTACAGTAGAGTGCAGAGTAAAGAGCAGGGTAGTACAGTAGAGTACAGAGTAAAGAGCAGTGTAGTACTGTAGAGTACAGAGTAAAGAGCAGTGTAGTACAGTACAGAGTAAAGAGCAGTGTAGTACAGTAGATTACAGAGTAAAGAGCAGTGTAGTACAGTACAGAGTAAAGAGCAGGGTAGTACAGTAGCGTACAGTGTAAAAAGCAGGGTAGAACAGTAAAGTGCAGAGTAAAGAGCAGTGTAGTACTGTAGAGTGCAGAGTAAATAGCAGTGTAGTACAGTAAAGTGCAGAGTAAAGAGCAGTGTAGTACAGTAGAGTGCAGAGTAAAGAGCAGGGTAGTACAGTACAGAGTAAAGAGCAGTGTAGTACAGTAGAGTACAGAGTAAAGAGCAGTATAGTACAGTAGAGTACAGAGTAAAGAGTAGTGTAGTACAGTAGAGTACAGAGTAAAGAGTACTGTAGTACAGTAAAGTGCAGAGTAAAGAGCAGTGTAGTACAGTAAAGTGCAGAGTAAAGAGCAGTGTAGTACAGTACAGAGTAGAGAGCAAGGTAGTACAGTAGAGTGCAGAGTAAAGAGCAGGGTAGTACAGTAGAGTACAGAGTAAAGAGCAGTGTAGTACAGTACAGAGTAAAGAGCAGGGTAGTACAGTAGAGTGCAGAGTAAAGAGCAGGGTAGTACAGTAGAGTGCAGAGTAAAGAGTAGTTTAGTACAGTAGTGCGCAGAGTAAAGAGCAGTGTAGTACAGTAGAGTACAGAGCAGTGTAGTACAGTAGAGTTCAGAGTAAAGAGCAGTGTAGTACAGTAGAGTACAGAGTAAAGAGCAGGGTAGTACAGTAGATTACAGAGTAAAGAGTAGTGTAGTACAGTAGAGTACAGAGTAAAGAGTAGTGAGTACAGTAAAGTGCAGAGTAAAGAGCAGTGTAGTACAGTACAGAGTAAAGAGCAGGGTAGTACAGTAGAGTGCAGAGTAGTGTAGTTCAGTACAGAGTAAAGAGCAGGGTAGTACAGTAGAGTACAGAGTAAAGAGCAGGGTAGTACAGTAGAGTACAGAGTAAAGAGCAGGGTAGTACAGTAGATTACAGAGTAAAGAGTAGTGTAGTACAGTAGAGTACAGAGTAAAGAGTAGTGTAGTACAGTAAAGTGCAGAGTAAAGAGCAGTGTAGTACAGTACAGAGTAAAGAGTAGTGTAGTACAGTAGAGTACAGATTAAGAGTAGTGTAGTACAGTAAAGTGCAGAGTAAAGAGCAGTGTAGTACAGTAAAGTGCAGAGTAAAGAGCAGTGTAGTACAGAGCAGTAGTACAGTACAGAGTACAGTAGTACAGTAGAGTGCAGAGTAAAAAGAGCAGGGTAGTACAGTAGAGTACAGAGTAAAGAGCAGTGTAGTACAGTACAGAGTAAGTAGTAGTAGTACAGTAGAGTACAAGTAAAGAGCAGTGTAGTACAGTAGAGTGCAGAGTAAAAGCAGGGTAGTACAGTAGAGTACAGAGTAAAGCAGTAGTACAGTAGAGTACAGAGTAAAGAGCAGTGTAGTACAGTACAGAGTAAAGAGCACAGTACAGTAGATTACAGAGTAAAGAGCAGTGTAGTACAGTACAGAGTACAAGAGCAGTAGTACAGTAGAGTGCAGTGTAGTAAAGAGCAGGTACAGTAGTACAGTAGAGTACAGAGCAGTGTAGTACAGTACAGAGTAAAGAGCAGGGTAGTACAGTAGAGTACAGAGTAAAGAGCAGGGTAGTACAGTAGAGTGCAGAGTAAGAGAGCAGGTAGTACAGTAGAGTGCAGAGTAAAGAGCAGTGTAGTACAGTAGAGTACAGAGTAAAGAGCAGTGTAGTACAGTACAGTGTAGTACAGAGTAAAGAGCAGTGTAGTACAGTAGATTACAGAGTAAAAGCAGTGTAGTACAGTACAGAGTAGGGTAGTACAGTAGAGTACAGTGTAAAAGCAGGGTAGAACAGTAAAGTGCAGAGTAAAGAGCAGTGTAGTACAGTAGAGTGCAGAGTAAATAGCAGTGTAGTACAGTACAGTGCAGAGTAAAGAGCAGTGTAGTACAGTAGAGTGCAGAGTAGTACAGTAGTACAGTACAGAGTAAAGAGCAGTGTAGTACAGTAGAGTACAGAGTAAAGAGCAGGGTAGTACAGTAGAGTACAGAGTAAAGAGTAGTGTAGTACAGTAGAGTACAGAGTAAAGAGTAGTGTAGTACAGTAAAGTGCAGAGTAAAGAGCAGTGTAGTACAGTAAAGTGCAGAGTAAAGAGCAGTGTAGTACAGTACAGAGTAGAGAGCAAGGTAGTACAGTAGAGTGCAGAGTAAAGAGCAGGGTAGTACAGTAGAGTACAGAGTAAAGAGCAGTGTAGTACAGTACAGAGTAAAGAGCAGGGTAGTACAGTAGAGTACAGAGTAAAGAGCAGGGTAGTACAGTAGAGTACAGAGTAAAGAGCAGGGTAGTACAGTAGAGTACAGAGTAAAGAGCAGTGTAGTACAGTAGAGTACAGAGTAAAGAGCAGTGTAGTACAGTAGAGTGCAGAGTAAAGAGTAGTTTAGTACAGTAGAGTGCAGAGTAGTGTAGTACAGTAGAGTACACAGCAGTGTAGTACAGTAAAGTGCAGAGTAAAGAGCAGTGTAGTACAGTAGAGTGCAGAGTAGTGTAGTTCAGTTGAGTACAGAGCAGTGTAGTACAGTAGAGTGCAGAGTAAAGAGCAGTGTAGTACAGTAGAGTGCAGAGTAGTGTAGTTCAGTACAGAGTAAAGAGCAGGGTAGTACAGTAGAGTACAGAGTAAAGAGCAGGGTAGTACAGTAGATTACAGAGTAAAGAGTAGTGTAGTACAGTAGAGTACAGAGTAAAGAGCAGTGTAGTACAGTAGAGTACAGAGTAAAGAGCAGTGTAGTACAGTAAAGTGCAGAGTAAAGAGCAGTGTAGTACAGTAGAGTGCAGAGTAAAGAGCAGTGTAGTACAGTACAGAGTAAAGAGCAGGGTAGTACAGTAGAGTGCAGAGTAAAGAGCAGTGTAGTACAGTAGATTACAGATTAAAGAGCAGTGTAGTACAGTAGAGTACAGAGTAAAGAGTAGTGTAGTACAGTACAGAGTAAAGAGTAGTGTAGTACAGTAAAGTGCAGAGGAAAGAGCAGTGCAGTACAGTAGAGTGCAGAGTAAAGAGCAGGGTAGTACAGTACAGAGTAAAGAGCAAGGTAGTACAGTAGAGTGCAGAGTAAAGAGCAGGGTAGTACAGTAGAGTACAGAGTAAAGAGCAGTGTAGTACAGTACAGAGTAAAGAGCAGGGTAGTACAGTAGAGTGCAGAGTAAAGAGCAGTGTAGTACAGTAGATTACAGAGTAAAGAGCAGTGTAGTACAGTACAGAGTAAAGAGCAGGGTAGTACAGTAGAGTACAGAGTAAAAAGCAGGGTAGTACAGTAAAGTGCAGAGTAAAGAGCAGTGTAGTACTGTAGAGTGCAGAGTAAAGAGCAGTGTAGTACAGTAAAGTGTAGAGTAAAGAGCAGTGTAGTACAGTAAAGTGCAGAGTAAAGAGCAGGGTAGTACAGTACAGAGTAAAGAGCAGGGTAGTACAGTAGAGTGCAGAGTAAAGAGCAGGGTAGTACAGTACAGAGTAAAGAGCAGGGTAGTACAGTACAGAGTAAAGAGCAGTGTAGTACAGTAAAGTGCAGAGTAAAGAGCAGTGTAGTACAGTAGAGTGCAGAGTAAAGAGCAGGGTAGTACAGTACAGAGTAAAGAGCAGGGTAGTACAGTAAAGTGCAGAGTAAAGAGCAGGGTAGTACAGTACAGAGTAAAGAGCAGTGTAGTACAGTAGAGTGCAGAGTAAAGAGCAGTGTAGTACAGTATAGTAAAGAGCAGGGTAGTACAGTAGAGTACAAAGTAAAGAGCAGGGTAGTACAGTAGAGTGCAGAGAAGCAGCAGGTTAACGTAATGACGTATACAAATACAATATCAGTGGTTGACAGTGCAGTAGTGAGTAAGAAACTATATGGTAATTGCTTGAGCTGTTCTGAAGATCCAGGATAATGTGTCTGTTAAAAACCTAAAAAGACATGCCAAAGACTGCATAGAGGTGTAACAATGTTGCAACATGTGGTAAGATAATGCTGTTGCTGTATATATTCTATGTACACATTTACATGTGGAATAGATGTAAATGTACACACAACGTTACAGCAGAAATGTTAAAACATCAATTATAACCAGAGCGTGGTATCTGTAACAATCACATTGTTAAAAGCTACTCACTGCTAACTACCAACAGCTGGCGTGTTTTGATACCCAGTCAGAAATACACCTACTCAATGGCTTCGCCCTAACACAGTCCTGCAGCCCAACAGCCTATCCATCCACCCATACACCTGATGTGTCTCTACATATAGTGTACACTCCTTATCCTCTACACTCCTTCTAAAAATGTATCAAAACACCATCACTACTAACTGTACAGATAGCAGCTTGTCAGACTTCTCAAACTGGATGTGTGTGAGGGGGTGGCTTGAGCTCAACCTTGTTTCATTCTGGCAAAGACATTGACCAATTAAAACGATGTGAAAAAGTATATCCTTTCACATAAGTTAAAGAAATGTGTTTTGTATGCCTCATTTCTAACATGTAATGCATTCGTATCTCATAATGTGAATCAAATTAATGTCCAGAATACCTGTCAGTGTGTATCGAGGTGAATCAAGCAGCTCAAGTCATGTGTCCAAGTGAGTCTGATGAGGACTACAGAACGGGTTAAAGAGGACTACAACACCCATACCTCAGTGGCGAACTGCTGGAGCCCCCCGATGTTGATTGGTCCTTCCTCAGAGGCGTAGAGGTTACAGCCCCCCACACAGAGGTCAGAGGTCGGGCACACCATGCCACAAGTCAGGCCTAGGGGGTTGTCTGACAAGATCGACTTCGCCGCACCATAGTAGTTCTGGAACACACACAGAACACACAGGCACACACACAGAACACACAGAACACACACAGGCAGTTTTCAGGATTTGGAAGGAAATTTCAATTTTGTCATATTTATGTGATAATAACTGCTTCAAAAAGCTTGACCGAATCCTGTCACTTCAAACCAATGGTATAGCACCCAAAATGTAAAAACAAGCGACACATATAGAATATTGGATGATATTATAGTAATTTTGGTATTTAGATAACATTTTCCGTATAATAATTTAGGGGGATAACACAAACCACTACAGCAATTGTGTGTACTTTCAGAGGGTATCTGGTTTTTGTATTACAGTTCTACCAAGTACTCATAGTACCGACAGACTTTTACGAACTGTTTTGACTGGATCTAAGCATATGTCTATCTGGTCATAATCACTGATTCAGGTCCCCCTCTACCCCTCTGGTGATATAAATAACTTAATATTCCATCTCCAGAGAAACCTGGATTGAAATAAAGACTTCATTAGATTTGCCTTACTTTCAGAGAATACACACCAGTGCAACTCTCAAATAAAATACAATTTTATTTGTCACATGCGCCGAACATAACAGGTGCAGACCTTACCGTGAAATACTTACTTACGATCCCTTAACAAACAATGTAGTTCGAAAAAAATGAAGTTCAGAAAATATCAAATAAAAAAGTAACAAGAAAATTACATAACAATACAGGGGGTACTGGTACCTAGTCAATGTGCGTAATTTGTACATGTAGGTAGGGGTAAAGTGACTATGCATAGGTAATAAACAGCTAGAAGCAGCAGTGTAAAAACAAAGCGTGGGGGGGTGCCAATGATGATTAATTGTTCAGCAGTCTTATGGCTTGGGGGTAGAAGCTGTTAAGGAGGCTTTTGAACCTTCCGTGCGGTAGCAGAGAGAACAGACTATGACTTGGGTGACATAAGTCGGAAGGTTACATACACCTTCACAATGATAGGAAGAGCCGACATCGAAGAGAGCCAAAAAGTACAAATCTCTGTCCCCATGTGCAGTTGCAAACCGAAGTTTGGCTTTTTATGGCAGTTTTGGCTTCTTCCTTGCTGAGCGGCTTTTCAGGTTATGTCGATATAGGTATGGTTTTACTGTGGATATAGATACTTTTGTACCTGTTTCATCCAGCATCATCACAAGGTCCTTTGCTGTTGTTCTAGGATTGATTCGCACTTTTCGCACTAAAGTACGTTCATCTCTAGGAGACAGAACGTGTCTCCTTCCTGAGCGGTATGATGGCTGCGTGGTACCATGGTGTTTATACTTGCGTACTATTGTTTGTACAGATGAACGTGGTACCTTCAGGCGTTTAGAAATTGCTCCCAAGGATGAACCAGAGTTTTTTTCCCTGAGGTCTTGGCTGGTTTCTTTAGATTTTCCCATTATGTCAAGCAAAGAGGCACTGAGTTTTAAGGTAGGCCTTGAAATACAACCACAAGTACACCTCCAATTGACTCAAATGATGTCAATTAGCTTATCAGAAGCTTCTAAAGCCATGACATAATTTTCTGGAATTTTTCAAGCTGTTTAAAGGCACAGTCAACTTAGTGTATGTAAACTTCTGACCCACTGGAATTGTGATAGAAACTGAAGAATAATAGTATTTTAAAAACTAAATAACAGAAATATAAGAATAATTCTCATTTAGAATGGCAACAGACTTGATAGAACTCATGACAGTTCTATAACACTTTATAATTTATTTAATTTTCACTGGCAAGGATAATATAGGAAACCCTACAATACATTTCATTAAAGAGAGCATAACAATTATATTATAAAGTTATTTTATTAGGGAAATGTGGAGCCAATCAAAATCAAGGACACTGTTGTATTGCAGTAAATATTCAAGATTTAAGCTTCCTGCTCTGTGTAAACCTAATAATCACCTGTATTTGTCAAATATTATATCAATAAAATGATTCCATAACTGAATGATAATGAGTTCCCTGCTTAAGTCAAATGTAAAAGCCTCAATATCCCTATAAGGTTCCCTACCATCGAAAACTAACAGTCATAGAAGTAAAAGTAGCTTTAGGCAAGGAGAGACCATATTGGTTCAAATCCCTCCGGTCGTTTGGGTTTTCCAACAAGAAACAATAACAGAAATGTAAAAATAGTAGTATGCACCTATTATGCCATGCAAATAATGTTGCCCACACACATAATATTAGCTTGTCTAAGGCATACATTAGATAATGAAATGACAGGAGGAGTCCTAGATTAAAAACCCTTTCATATTTGTTTCCCTCTATAACAACACTGAGATAGCCTAACTGTTTATTTCACCACTTTCATCTACAAGGACACTGAAATGACTGATTTGATCTGTTTTATAAGGTTTCTCCCATTCACAACGTCCTATAACTTCACTGTAAACAACTATTCTTATCAGACACAGCATATATTATGCAGGTTTGTTTACAGAGCATCATTAAATAGCAATTCGGCATGCCAGTGTGAGGCTGTGTGTCTGGCCTTGATCATATGGATGGAGGCAACATATAGGGCTATATTTATACCATGTACTGCTTTTACCCTGGCAGAAGACATCTATTAGAGCTGTTCCTCTCTGAGCTCAGGTCTGGGGCTCTCTCTCTCTCTGAATACAGCTGGCTGTTACTGGGCTGGGGGATGTAATTATACCAAGCCCATGTCTACACCAATCACAGTCTTTTTGTATTATATTTAGATTTTCTAAGTGATATTACAGATGTTTTAGTAAAAATAGTAATGATAAGACGCTAATAAATTGATTAACAATTTGGCATATCAAAGCTTTCATATTAATAATTTGTGTCATTTAGAATTTTATTTATTTATTTATTTCACCTTTATTTAACCAGGTAGGCAAGTTGAGAACAAGTTCTCATTTACAATTGCGACCTGGCCAAGATAAAGCAAAGCAGTTCGACAGATACAACGACACAGAGTTACACATGGAGTAAAACAAACATACAGTCAATAATACAGTATAAACAAGTCTATATACAATGTGAGCAAATGAGGTGAGAAGGGAGGTAAAGGCAAAAAAGGCCATGGTGGCAAAGTAAATACAATATTGCAAGTAAAACACTGAAATGGTAGTTTTGCAATGGAAGAATGTGCAAAGTAGAAATAAAAATAATGGGGTGCAAAGGAGCAAAATAAATCAATAGAAAGGAAGTGAACGTTTACCCTGTTGGCAATACTGGTAATGAATGACTTGATGTCCAGGTTGGTAGGGCAACTTTTCTGACATGGGGCATCTGCACATTTCAGGCACCTACAAAACAGGATGAGAAAAAGGTTGATGTTAGTGAGCTGTTAAATGTGTGAGTAATGAAAGAATGAAGGGAGTCTTCCATTTTTTTCTCAATATGATTAGGCAGAAAGAAAGAAAGAGAGGGAGAGAGAGAGAAAGAGAGAAAGAAAGGGAGAGAGAAAGAGAGAAAGAAAGAAAGAAAGAGAAAGAAAGAGAGAAAGAGAGAGAAAAAGAGAGAGAGAAAGAAAGAGAGAGAGAGAAAGAAAGAGAGCAAGAAAGAAAGAGAGCAAGAAAGAAAGAGAGCAAGAAAGAAAGAGAGCAAGAAATAAGAGCAAGAAAGAGAGCAAGAAAGAGAGCAAGAAAGAGAGAGAAAGAAAGAGAGAAAGAAAGAGAAAGAAAGAAAGAAAGAAAGAAAGAAAGAAAGAAAGGAGAGAAAGAGAGAGAAAGAGAAAAAGAGAGAGAGAGAAAGAAAGAGAGAGAAAGAAAGAGAGAGAGAGAGAGAGAGAAAGAGAGAGTGAAAGAGAGAGAGAAAGAGTGACAGAGAGAGAGAGAAAGAAAGAGAGAAAGAAAGAGAGAAAGAAAGAGAGAAAGAAGAGAGAGAGAAAGAAAGAGAGAAAGAAAGAAAGAGAGAAAGAAAGAAAGAGAGAAAGAAAGAGAGAAAGAAAGAAAGAGAGAAAGAAAGAGAGAAAGAAAGAAAGAGAGAAAGAAAGAGAGAAAGAAAGAAAGAGAGAAAGAAAGAGAGAAAGAAAGAAAGAGAGAAAGAAAGAGAGAAAGAGAGAAAGAGAGAAAGAAGAGAGAAAGAGAGAAAGAAAGAAAGAAAGAAAGAAAGAAAGAGAGAAAGAAAAGAGAGAAAGAAGAGAGAAAGAGAGAAGAAAGAAAGAGAGAAAGAAAGAAAGAAAGAAAGAGAAAGAAGAAAGAAAGAAAGAAAGAGAGAAAGAAAGAGAGAGAGAAAGAAAGAGAGAAAGATAGAAAGAGAGAAAGAAAGAGAGAAAGAAAGAAAGAAAGAGAGAAAGAAAGAGAGAAAGAAAGAGAGAGAAAGAAAGAAAGAGAGAGAGAAAGAAAGAAAGAAAGAGAGAGAGAAAGAAAGAAAGAAAGAGAGAGAAAGAAAGAGAGAAGAGAAAGAAAGAGAGAAAGAAAGAAAGAGAAAAAGAGAGAGAGAAAAAGAAAGAGAGAGAAAGGTTGAAAACAGAGTGGTTGAAACTATAATAATAATAATAATAATAATAAGAGTGAGAGAAAGATGAAAGAAAAAAATAGGAAGAAAAAAGAGAAAGAAGAATGAGAGAAAGAGAAAAAAATAAAATTGAAAGTCAGAAAAGAGAAAAAAAGACTGAGATGAAGAAGAGAGAGAGAGGAGAGAGAAGAGACAGAACCCCCCCTCTCCACTCCAGCTAGACACCTATAATAATCCCAACTTGCAATTCCCTGAGCTCAGTGCAGAGCAGAGTGCACCAGTCCGCCATTAATACCACTTATCACCCTGACAGCAGGGCAATTATAGAGGGGCTGTAGCCAGGTAGACGGCCGCCACGGCCCTGAAATCACACACACGCAGTGCATGCACACTCGCAACGTGCACACATACACTCACACAGACGCACCACAGCAAGATGTTTTATTAAACCTGGGTGGTTGATCATCAGCTGACATCACTGTTGACCCATTTTTTCATTTGACAATAAATTATGCTTTAGCCCATAGCATAATAGATATTGCGGCAGTGTATCTCAGCCCAAAGAATAACTGGAGACGAAGCACAATGAATGGGGCCGAATGGGGCAGAGGGAAGGACATACATACACGAAATGCAAAGAGCTGAAAGGCTCTGGAGAAATTAGCTTGAATCATGTTGTAATCTGAAGGTCAATGATTAACACTGGAGGACGGGCTACTGAGGGATCCCGGAGAGAGGAAGAGCCACACACAAACACACAGAGGCACGCATCCACACAAAAGTATATACAGTGGGGTCCATAATTATTGGCACCCTTGATAAAGATGAGCAAAAAAGACCGTATAAAATAAATAATACAAATACTGAGCTGTATTGTATACATTTTTTGTGTGTGAATTGTGTTAATTTATACCAATACAATTACTCAGAGAAAGAGATTGTGTTTGGATAGGGGTAAAAATGATTGCCACCCCTGTTTTCAATACTCAAGAACCTTACCCTTGCGAGGATAACGAAAAGGAGCATTTCTCTATATTTTAGGAGATTGAAGAACACATTGTGAGGGATCTTTGACCATTCCTCCATACAGATTCAATTCAAACCATGTTTTCAATGGGGTTCAAGTCCGGATGTAGATTTTGTGGACAATTAACCATTTCTTTGTGGATCTTGGGGTTATTGTCTTGCTGGAAGAGCCACATGCAGCCAAGTGCCATTCTCCTGGCAGACGTAACCAGCTTTTTGGATAAAACGTCCTGGTACTTAGTAATGTTCATGGTGCCATTGACCTTGACAAGGGCCCCAGGAACAGTGGAAGCAAAATAGCCCCGTAACATCAAAGATCCACCACTATAATTAGGTATGAGGTACTTTTATGAATATGCTTCTGTTTCTCAACGCCAAACCCACCCCTGGTCTGCGTGGCCAAAGAGCTCTATTTTCATAGCACCAGTTCCAAAACAAGTGCCAATGGTGTTTATCAAACTCCAGGCGGTGCCATGGTCAGATAACATGAAATTAGAAATCTTTGGTCACGCACACCAGTGGTGGGTTTGGCGTCGACAAACATACACACGTCAAAACAATGCAGAATAAATAATACTCACATTTCTGACCTATTTGAATGTGCAACCCTCTCAAATATTAATATAGCATACATTTCCTGTAAAAAAAATATATATTATAGCTTTTGTGTTTTCACTCCAGGTGAAATTGCATCGAGGCATTAATAAAGATGAGATCTAACAGATACATAAATGAAAATCTGTGGGAGGGAGGGCACCTTCAGTACACTGTCTCGCTTCTCCGAAAGATTATTGTTGGTGTGAAAAAAAAGACAAGAAAAAGTCCAAGTAACACTATCTATATATATATATATATATATATATATATATATATATATATATATATACACACTCACTCTATCTATCTATATATATATCTATATATATATATATATATATATATATATATATACACATACACCTCCTCTTATCCTCTCTTCTCAAGGTAACATTAAAGAGCCTAGGCCGATACAGACACATTATAGACCCTCCTCTATCTATCTCCCCCGGCCAGCAGCAGCCCTGGCTAGCGCTTAGCAAATGTCAACAGAAAATAATGCACACACAAAGGCAATCTTATTTGTTCAAGAATCGCTCTAGGTCACAGCAATACACTGGGGCACAGAGAGCTACACACCACACAGCTTCTCTAAGGAGGACTTTTTCTCTCTCCTCTATCTAGGAGGTACAGCAGGCAGCACCTGCGTTACACTCTCTAGAACACAGTCACTACACAGTTTCAATACAACATAGACCCTCTTAAAACGTGGCCTGATTAGCTTTGTGTCGTTTCTTTTCTTGTTCTTCTCCTAATAAATCAGTGCTTTGAATGCTCTGTATGATGAGTGGATTCCTGCACGTTATGAATCGTCAATATGCGCCAGGTACCTAATCTCCTAATTCATTGTTTCTATTATTATTAGCTAGCAACAGAAATGTGCAATTCAATAAAAGCGCCACACACCTCTAAGGGGTTTGCAATTTAAATGATTGCTTTTCCCTCAAAGAATTATTTTGTCACTACACACAGAGCTGTTCACCGTTATCTTTGTGAAATTAGTCGTTTGCATTCATATTCATGATGAGGAGGTAATACGGAAAATAATACCTTCCAGTCTTATCACGCCACTGATTTGATGTCTATAACAATCAGGAAGAGAAATGTCAACTGACAATTAGGTGGACAATAGAAGCCTTTGACAAACTACACAGAACCGAACTGCAGCTCCTGGTAATATTATGTGAAATCTGACATATTGCAACTGCCTGTAGGCACTGCCTATAGCCTTAGAAAACCATGGTTTAAAGTATTCGATAAAACCATTTGAAAAGTCACAAGATAATCGGAGGCTCATAACCATATTCAAGGCCACACTATCAGCACCAGGGACAGCAGTTATAGTAACGCTGCCTTCTTGTACAGTTCAGTACAAGTATCAGTACAGTATAACATTAGTATAGTAGATATTAACATATGCTGTGTACATAATTATTGTTATTAGCTGCTGTAGTTATGACTGGATCCGGACACAATGAAACTAGACCTGCAGCCCATATTCTCTGTCTGTCTCTCTCTCTGTCTGTTGCTCTCTCAGTACATATCAGAACCAGACCCAGGTGAGGCGAGGTTACGCCACGCACACAGGGTACCAGCGGTTACCAGCCGAGCCGTCACAGCTGTCAATGCTGTCCTGCTGAGGTCTGCCTCAGATCAGCCAGGGGATATACAACAGCTGTACACAATACCCCCACAATGCATAACACAGGGGGGAGGGAGGAATGTAGGCCTGCTCTTCACCCCCCACTTCTGTTATGTCACCTCCATCCAGAGTGGCAGGAAATGTGGTGTATGGAGAGAGAGAAGAGAGGGAGTGTAGTGAGAAGGGGAGAATTATGCCATCATGTTAAAAAAAACAACATTTGTCCTTCCTATTATTAGTCAGCAGTAACTATCATTAAATTGTTAAACTGACGTTTACCCAAATCTACAAACATCGCCCAATCAAAATAAACAACAGAATCTTGCGCAAACAGATCACGTAGAAAACCTTGTGTTTTCAAGGTAATGTAATTCACCAGGATATCTACAATTCAACCCCATTAATCGTTCAGTGAAAGACACAGCAGTCATATTCCGCTGACCTGAATGCAAAGAACTATGAAGCTTAGGGCATTGTTTGCACTTCCTGACACAGAATGGCAAACCGACGTGGGTTCCATTGACACATTTTCCCCCCTAAATGGTGGAAACTGGGAGTTAAATGAAATGAAAGGAGCCACGGTGGAGCCGTGGTAGGGGTGGGAACAGCAGGCATTTAAAGAGCTGTCAGGACAGACAGGTATGGGGTTATAATGAACATCCTGCTTTTAACACACTCACCTGTCACCTTAATTGCTTTAACTGTCAAAGTGTTCATGCAATTAAATGTCTAGCGTTTTATCGGGGCGGAGGAGTGGTGGTGGGGGAATGAGAGAAATATACTTAACATTCAAATCAACAATTAAAATAAACAATTTAAAAAGTACATTCATTATCCAAATTAAACAATAATAATTTTTTGATTTTTTAAAAACTAGGCAAGACAGTTGAGAACAAATTCTTATTTACAATGTCAGCCTAGGAACTGCCTTGTTCAGGGGAAGAACGACAGATTTTTTTACCTTGACAGCTCAGGGATTTGATCTAGCAACCTTTCGGTTACTGGCCCAACACTCTAACCACTAGGCTACCTGCCGCCCCAGTAATGCTTTGTGTTTGTGAGAATAAAACAGAAAACACTCAAACAACCAAGTCACACAATCATCAAGCAAGTCACCATTCAACAAAATCAAATAATTCAAATCTTGCTTCTCTCACTGACTTCACCAACACACTATCTTCGACACATATTCCTATGTGAAGGAAAAGACTCTAAATATCATTTAGACTCCAACGATGATAATAGTTGCCAACTGCAGAGGACAGCAGAGAGCAGTAAGTGATTTGATGATGTGAGCTCCACACCACACAGACTATGTGGTCAGTAATAATCCCACAATTAGCCCAATAGCCCTGACACCTGATCAGCGTTATGAGAGCTACAGCCACTGAACACAGTGGGCAGGCTACTAACTCCGGACCCTAGGTCAGATCACAGGCAGGGAGAGACAGTAGGAATGAAATTGTATTAGTCGGTGTGTATGTGTGTGTTGGGATGTCAGTGTAAGTAAGTGTGTGGGTAGAGTCCAGCGCAATGCTCCCTCTAAACTGCGCGCGTGCACAGCCGCTCACCTACTCCAAGACTGCACAGAAACGCAAGAGATTGAACTTCACTGAGTTCACCCAATTAGTTTGCACTATATTATTCAACGTTTTTTCTGTGATCGAATCAACATTAAATAAGCAATTTTCAATGCAACAAACCAAAACAAATCTAACTTTGCAAGATTGAGTCTGTGATTTTATTGTAGGCAAAGCCAGAGCCACAGCGCAATATTTGACAGGGGTAGCCCACGAGCGGTATTTCAATAACCCGCGAGTGAACGAGTTTTTTTCCAGATCAGATCAGATCAGATCCGAGCATGTGCACGTGTTGATATTCTTTGCTAGTTAGCGAGTTATTAGCCCATTTATAGATAAGTATAGGTCAGCAATGTGGAGTTTTTGCTTCCTACAAGATGACAACACCTGTAGGCTATATTTCAAGATGTCTGAAAAGCCAGTCAGGTAAAAAGCTTTGGTTTAATTAAAGGGCCAGTGTTTTATTTTGAGACCGGCTTGAATATGCAAATAAACCAATAGGGAGAGGATTAGCCTACATTGTCTAATTCTCTGTATGGTAATAATATTTTTTTTATTTTGTAATGTGATTTATTGCATCATACAACACAATGCAATGTACAGTCACCTATTTTACCCATGGTGTTACAGACCAAGTTTTTTTTTAAATCACAAATTCATGTCAAACCCTTCATAATGTAAAAACGTTTTTCAAAGTTTCATGCAATAGTCCTGTATTGAACACCACATATTGGCTACTGTAGGCTATACTATAGAAATCAAAAGCTATTTCCATGTGAAAATGTTCTGGGATTCGCTCTATTGGTTTTGTTGGTAGGCCTACATTATGATCAAATAGCCACAATAGCCTATTGGCTACTGTCTAAAACTGTAAGGGTACAGCCTCAGTGTTCATTGTAAACATGCACCGGCTGTCGTACAAAATTCTCACAAAACTTCCACTCAAAAGACCCCAAATTTGCTCAGTGCCCCCCAAAAAATTGAGGGCAAGAGAGTTAGTGCAAAAATAGGTAAATGCAGGTAGTCCGTGTAGCCATTTAATTAGCTATTTAGCAGTCTTGTTTCACAGCTTTATGGCTTGGGGATAGAAGCTGTTCAGGGTCCTGTTGGTTCCAGACTTAGTGCACTGATATTGCTTGGGTGGCTGGAGTCTGACAAGTTTTTTTGGGCTTTCCTCTAACCCCGCCTGGCGTAGTGGTCCTGCATGGCAGGGAGCTCGGCCCTAGTGATGTACTGGGCCGTACTCACCCCCCTCTGTAGCGCCTTGTGGTCGGATGCCTTGCAGTTGCTGTACCAAGTGATGATGCAGCCAGTCAATAGAACAATGCAGAACATTTTGAGGATCTGAGGCCCCATGCCAAATCTTTTCAGACTCCTGATGGGGAAGAGGTGCAGATGTGCCCTCTTCACAACTGTGTGGATGTGTGTGGACCATGATTATTCCTTAGTGATTATAGCACAGGAGGTTGGTGGCACATTATTGGGGAGGACGAGCTTCTGATCATGGCTGGAGGGGAATCAGTGGAATGATATCAAATACATCGTACATAGTTTCCATGTGTTTGACGCCATTCCATTCGCATTGTTCCAGATGGATGATTGTGATTCCTTAGTGGTGATCGTGCCCTGTGCGTAGGACAGAACCATGGCATGGCAGTGGAGCACAGCATAAAGAAAATTGTACATTTTCAAAATATATATATATTTAGACCCACACTCTCTAACAGTTCACTTTTTACGTTGCTTAACTTTAAGATTAGGATATTTTTCTAGCTCCCACACTTTGCAAGAATGTCATTACAGACCTAAGAATGATTGCAGAGGGAGTGTGGCATGAAGTGTGTGTTTTTAAAATGTGCAAATGTTTTGTTTTAAGTTTCCTAAGTGCCCACATACCAGAGGGTGAAATGGGAGTGAGGCAATAACACCCAGATGGAAAATGAAACATTTAAATATAAAGAGAGTGGGTTTTAATGAAATACAGAGCTAAAGACAAGACAACGATTTTCATCTTAGAGAGTCGTTTGACAAGATAATGGTTATGACCACACGGCTGAGAAGGCCTTTCAAATACCATCCAAATATGCCCCACGGGGATGGATACAGGAATTCAATCAATTGAAAAATGGCAGCAAAAACAAATATGGTCTCAATATCGTAAGAGAAAAAATAATGATATATATATATATATATATATATATATATATATATATATATATATATATATGCCCTATTCTTAAATGATACAAATGTCATTCTATTCGGTCATTGTTTGAAAATGAGAAGCCTGAATAGGGACATTTCTCAATTTCTCCAATGTTTCGGCCTTGATTTCCAGGTTTCCAACAATGAAAGAAATCAAGTAAAGAAATACCCATCATCTCCCGACGATGGGGCATTGACAAGGGTCGTTCAAAGTACACCCAAGGTCTGTGTTTTCTTGAACTGCAATTTAAATTCATATAGCTATTCAACAAGGCCCGGGCTGCATCCACAGCATAGTGCTCACTGGCTAGTTCATCACTCATAGCCCAGTACAGCCGTACACTAGCAGGCAGAGGCAGAGGAAAGGAGTACAATAAGAGCAAATCAAAGGGAAGGAGATGAGCGATGGGCGGCAGTACATACACAGATTCAGAGTCACACTCTTTCATTTAAGGCAACGACAGCCATCCTTCAGCGTAGGGACACCGCATGATATTGCCCTCTCCTCCTCCCATGACCGACAGTTTTTCCCTTTACACTGATCAGAGAAAGTGTGTGTGTGTGTGTGTGTGCATGCGTGTGTGTGATGTGTATTGGGAGTGTATAATGTGAATATACAGCATCTCTGCAATTCAAGTGTACGCGGAGGCATATTCTGACCTTCACATTGACCTTACGAGACCCTGTGCCACACACACATAGTGGTTCCTCATTTAAAAGTTGCATCATACTGCAGCATAGCCTGCGGTATGCTTCGATGAGTCGCAGTGACTGCCGTTAATGCCACAGTCCTCATGCCTCCTTGCAGCATGCCTATGGCACGTTCACGCAGATGAGCAGGGACCCTGGGCATCTTTCTTTTGGTGTTTTTCAGAGTCAGTAGAAAGGCCTCTTTAGTGTCCTAAGTTTTCATAACTGTGACCTTAATTGCCTACCATCTCTAAGCTGTCTTATCGACCATTCCACAGGTGCATGTTCATTAATTGTTTAAACCCTTTACGATGAAGATCTGTGAAGTTATTTGGATTTTTACAAATTATCTTAGAAAGACAAGAACCTGAAAAAGGTCAGTTTATTTCACACGAGATCATGTTTCCACATGTGTAGTTTCATGTTATCACATGTTGCTTTTACATGCGATCACATGTTATCACATGAAATTCATGTGTTTTTTCTGTAAAGGCACACCCACACAAACCCTCTGTCCCTCTTCCCTCCGTTCTACCCCACTATCCCAGGGGACACGGGAGCTCGAGGGAGGATGTGGAGGTGGTTTACCTTGCCCGGACTCCTGTGTGCTACTAGGGTTACCAGTAAGGTGTTAGAATGGAATGAATGAAAGGCACTATGAACACAGCTAACAGGTGGACTCTCTTGTGGAATGCGGAACAACCCCAGTAAACAGTGAAAAAGAGCCAGTGTTCTGTTCAGGTTGGGCATAGACTAGAGAGAATCAACCTTTAAACGTTAAAGGCATAGGGACTACTAGATAAGGACACTACTGCATGTGTGCCACTGTGTCACCATTAACGACTGGAGGACTATATGTGTTTTATTATACACACTTAAAACTCACACTGACAGTGGCCTAAAAGCTGACATTTGTTTTTGCTCGTGTTGTCTATAAATGAATAAATACTAAATAGCATAAAAAATATATATTTTTGGATTGCGGACCCTCTACAAATCAATGAGGTATAGTTCAGTAAGAATCAACATTGTAGAACTGCTTGGCTGTATATCCCTCACACATTTAAAATTTTATTAATTTAGCAGACAGATTTATATCCCTCACAAATTTAAAATTTTATTAATTTAGCAGACAGATTTTTCAACTAATCGGCTCGGGGGATTTGAACCAGCAACCTTTTGGTTACTGGCCCAACGCTCCTAACCGCTAGACTATCTGCCGCCCACACAATATGTAGCTTGAACATCGCCCTTTCTGTTATCACCGCCAGGCAGCGATACAGGTGATGAGATATCTATCTTCTCTCACAAGCTGGGATGTATTGTATCGTAATCCATTAGTCCTACACTTCCCTCATTCTCTCTGACATTTTGGGGGAAATATGCTCTTTGAAGAGCGGGGTCTCCCGACCCCTATGAAGTCACTCAGCACACTGAAAAAACATAATTTAAAGATTTACAATTTATATCCACTCCAATATTTCTGTTATTGCCTAGATGTATACTCTAGCACTAGCCTTTGGGTGAAAGGTTTACGGGGATAGGCGGTGAATATACCAGCTCTGATTTGCTTCACCTTAAAAGGTGGTGGAGTGGAGCTAACCTTGTTAACTCAAGCAATTAAAGTCGTGTCATATACTCGTATTCAGGATATTACCGATGGAACAACCAGGAACAAATACAATTGAGAAAGAATATAACCTCCTACATTTTGCCATTATTGACTTATATATCTGCTGTTGGTTGGTTGTACACTACACAACACTGCAGTCTCTATATTGTTCATTGACACAGAGAGACCAGAATCTGAGTACAAAGACAGTTGCTTAAGCAAACGGTTCACAGTACCATTGTCAAATTAAAAAACGAATATAAGTATCATGGAATGTATTTGTAGTGTACAACTGACCAACAGCAGATATATAAATCAATAATGGCAAAATGTAGGAGGTTATAGTCTTTCTCAATTGTATTTGTTTCAGGTTGTTCAAGCGGTAATAACCTGAATAGGAGTATATGACACGACTGTAAAGGAAATAAATGTACTGTGTTGTGCCATTATATTGCTCATCCAAATATGTATATATTCTTAATCCCATTCCTTTACTGAGATTTGTTAGATGTGTGTATTGTTGTGAAATTGTTAGATATTACTTGTTAGATATTACTGAACTGTTGGAGCTAGAAACACAAGAATTTCGCTACACCCGCAATTACATCTGCTAAACACATGTATGTGACCAATAAGATTTGATTAAATTTATAGCAAGAGGTTAGCTGAGCAGTAACCATGGAATATGCCTATGCTGTGACTGGCAATTAGCCATGTTCTTATTGTGTTTGTACAACCTTATTATGCAGCTACATGTTCTTATTGTGCTTGTACAACCTTATTATGCAGCTACATGTTCTTATTGTGTTTGTACAACATTATTATGCAGCTACATGTTCTTATTGTGTTTGTACAACCTTATTATGCAGCTACATGTTCTTATTGTGCTTGTACAACCTTATTATGCAGCTACATGTTCTTATTGTGCTTGTACAACCTTATTATGCAGCTACATGTTCTTATTGTGTTTGTACAACCTTATTATGCAGCTACATGTTCTTATTGTGCTTGTACAACCTTATTATGCAGCTACATGTTCTTATTGTGCTTGTACAACCTTATTATGCAGCTACATGTTCTTATTGTGTTTGTACAACCTTATTATGCAGCTACATGTTCTTATTGTGCTTGTACAACCTTATTATGCAGCTACATGTTCTTATTGTGCTTGTACAACCTTATTATGCAGCTACATGTTCTTATTGTGTTTGTACAACCTTATTATGCAGCTACATGTTCTTATTGTGCTTGTACAACCTTATTATGCAGCTACATGTTCTTATTGTGCTTGTACAACCTTATTATGCAGCTACATGTTCTTATTGTGTTTGTACAACCTTATTATGCAGCTACATGTTCTTATTGTGTTTGTACAACCTTATTATGCAGCTACATGTTCTTATTGTGTTTGTACAACCTTATTATGCAGCTACATGTTCTTATTGTGCTTGTGCAACCTTATTATGCAGCTACATGTTCTTATTGTGCTTGTACAACCTTATTATGCAGCTACATGTTCTTATTGTGTTTGTACAACCTTATTATGCAGCTACATGTTCTTATTGTGTTTGTACAACATTATTATGCAGCTACATGTTCTTATTGTGTTTGTACAACCTTATTATGCAGCTACATGTTCTTATTGTGTTTGTACAACCGTATTATGCAGCTACATGTTCTTATTGTGTTTGTACAACCTTATTATGCAGCTACATGTTCTTATTGTGTTTGTACAACATTATTATGCAGCTACATGTTCTTATTGTGCTTGTACAACATTATTATGCAGTTACTGCATTACTACCCTGTATATATTGCTACAAGTGGAGATTCTGGTATACACTTAATGTGACAATAGAAGTTGGCCTATTTATTTAATATGCAAGCAATGTCCCTGTGTAGTTGTATTCATAGCATTCCTGTTTGTTAGGGGAGCAAGGGGCCTTCTCTCCTCTCTCGGCTAGGCCTAATGAAGGCACATGTCAGAAGTCGGTCTACCTCACACGCGCGCACAGAGACACCACACACAGTCCTAAGGACCAGGACACCACCGCACAGACAGCCTTACATCCCTCTGATCAGTAGCAGATGAAGGCTCCCGCATTGATCTTTGATGTCCTACATTATTAGCTTTTAGGAAACCTGAATATTTCATCAAATTGTGCTGCTCCGCTCAGTAGGGGGTCCTTTGAGGAGGAATCACAATCAGCTGAATGCAAAATAGGAGGGCAGCTTTGCCTGGCTGAAATGACTTCTCAGCTTTGTGTGTGTTTGAGAGAAAGATAAAGGGAGAGAGGGAGAGAGAGTGAAAGAAAGAAAGTAAGAAAGAAATAAAGAAAGGGATGTACAGAGAGAGAACAGACACACACGATAATCTGAACTATTGGTACAGCCAATTGGTACATTGTCGATTAGTTGTAATTCTGGCTAATAAACAGGCAATTCTTCATAAAGGGAAATTAATTAATTTCTATTTTGATTATGTTTGTATCTCCCTGATGATACATTTATCTCGGAGCTGTTTCAATTTCTCCAGGAATTATGTTCATTTACATGCAGCTCTCTAATCCTATTCTATCTGGTTTTAATGAAGCTAAGGGGATTAACTGAGATGGTCTCCTCCCAACACACTGCTTTCTACTCTCCTGCCATCTGATCATAGCGTGAAAGCTCAGTCTAATGTATGCTGAACAGTGCACTGTAAAACCATGAAACATGTGACACGTTTATAACCTAAATGTTTGTGTTTAAAACATAAAAAGTGCTCTCACCTTGAACACTGCCATTTATAATGCAAAATTAAAACAGTCAGCTTTTTCCCAGTCAGTTTCTAACGAGGAGAACACCTATATCTTCGATGTGTTCCGATTTTAAACATTAGTGTCTCTCTTTCCCATCGTCCTCTTTAGAGTGCATTTAGCCATCAGAAATTGATGTGACATTTACATGCCTTTTATTCAGATCAGTGTTAGGAATGTCTGTCACCATAACTACTCCTGTCCCCAATTGCTTCAAATGTCCACCATTGTTCCTGCACCCAAAACTGCGAAGGTAACTAAACTAAATGACCATCGCCCCTTGGCACTCACTTCTGACATCATGAAGTGCTTTGAGAGGCTAGTTAAGGATCATAGCACCTCCACCTTACTCAACACACTAAACCCATTGCAATTTGTATACTGCCCCAATAGATCCACGGATGATGCAATCAACATTGCACTGCACACTGCCCTATCCCATCTGGACAAGAAGAATACCTATATAAGAATTATGTTCAGTGACTACAGCTCAGCTTTAAACCCTCCAAGCTCATCATTAAGTTTGGGGGTCTGAACCTCTCCCTTTGCAACTGGGTCCTAGACTTCCTGATGGGCCGTCCCCAGGTGGTGAAGGTAGGCAACAAACATCCACTACGCTGATCCTCAACACAGGGGTCCTACAGGGGTGCGTGCTCAGCCCCCGTCTGTACTCCCTATTCAACCATGTCATTTGCAGACGACACAATGGTGGTAGGCCTGATGAGACTGCCTACAGGGAGGAGGTAAGGGCCCTGGAGTAGTGCCAGGAAAATAACCTCTCCCTCAATTTCAACAAAATGAGGGAGCTTATTGGGATTTCAGCAGACAGCAGAGGGAGCATGCCCCCATTCCCCATCAACGGGGCCGCAGTGAAGAAGGTGGAAAGCTTTGAGTTCCTCAGCGTACACATGACTGACAATCTGAAAATGGTCCACCCACATAGACAGCATGGTGAAGAAGGTGCAACAGCGCCTCTTCAACCTCAGGAGGCTGAAGAAATTTTGCTTGGCCCCCCAAGACCCTCACAAACTTTTTACCATTGAGAGCATCCTGTTGGGCGATATCACCACCTGGTACGGCAACTGAACCGTCCGCAACTGCATGGATCTCTAGAGGGGGGTGCACAACATCTACAGCACCCGGTGTCACAGGAAGGCCAAGAAAATCATCAAGAACCTCAGCCACCCCAGCCACGGCCTGTTCCCCCCACTATCATCCAGAAGACGAGGTCAGTACAGGTGGTCCTTGTTTGGGAACACACACACACCAAAGCACGCAACAGGCTGACCAATATAAGGCTTGACAAATTGGTGGCCATCCGGACAAATTTGAGGCTGCCAACAGGCCATCCTCAACAAGGTTGGAAAGTGACAGTGAAGATGAGGCCTCGGAGTCTGATGTTCAAGAGGTGGACATTGAGGAGGTCCAAGGAGAAGACTTGGAAGCCTGAGAGGAAGTTTCTAGACTATCATTTTACAGATGTATGTTGAAAACATTTTTGGGAGATGCGATGGATCATTAATTTTTCCCTTTCTTTTGTTGTTCAGTGAAATCATCCCATGTGAAGAGTCAACTCATTTAATTCAAGTTCAATTTGTAATTAAATCGTTTTAAAAATGTATATTGGAAGGATTTAATCATTTGCTATGACGTCTACTTATTAAGATAAGGTCAAATGTTTATGTTTCTGTCTCCATATGATATGGTAAATATATCTAATACAAAAAACATCTACATTTAAATGATATTTATTTTAATTTGCATATATTTCCGTTAATTCCCATATATTGCCACGGAAAGTTTCCACCTCTGAATATTCCCCAAAACGTGCAACCTTAATGAGGTCAAAGGAATTGTCCATAGAGCTCCGAGACAGGATTGTGTCGAGGCATATATCTGGGGAAGGGTACCAAAACATTTCTGCAGCATTAAAAGGTCCCCAAGAGCACATCATTCTTAAATGGGATATGTTTGGAACCACCAAGACTCTTCCTAGGCTACTTTTAGATGTGTGTATTGTTGTGTATTGTTAAATATTACTGCACTGTTGGAGCGAAGACAAGCATTTCGCTACACCCGCAATAACATCTGCTAAATACAGTATGTGTATGCAACCAATAAAATGTGATTTTAGCACAATTGAACAGGACATTTAATTCAAGAAATAATTTCAATCACATGGTGTTGTTGTTAGTCGACTGCTCATGTGGCCCATGAGCAAGGATTTTCAGACCACAATGTTGAGGATAACCAGACTATAACTAAGACATGGTTGTTGCATTCAATAACTTCTATTCCTGAAACCTTCAACAAGTGATTGTCTACGTGAATACGTTTCAATTCAAAGGAAACCCTTTATGACCACATATTATACATTTCATAAGGCCTTCTATCACTAACAATCTATCACATTCACTCAAAAGGCATGCTGGGAAATATGCAAATACAGCCTTACACCCTACAGCGTTAAAACGACACCCCCAGTATTTAGTGTTTAAAACCTAAACACCTTGTGCTGAATAAACATCTTCATGTGTTTAAAAATTGTTACAGTGAATAAACATATTCTGGTGATTACGATCTAAACACTGACACGTTTTCATTGAAATTCTAAATACCTTGACGAGTTTAAAAAGGTGTTATAGAAAAGTGTTTAGCTATGTGTTCAGATCCTAAACACTTGGTTTTACAGTGTGGAATGAAACATACATTAAATCAAAATGCATAGATCACACAAGAAGTAAAAACAGCATTCATAACCCTCAGACTCTAGATCATGGAAAACAGACACTGTTACAATAATCATGTTAAGTGTCTTCCATCAGTAAAACCAGTTTTTTACGATGTAAAATGTGTTAAATTGTCTAACACGAATGCAGATAAACAGCAATGTATATCTGAAGTGATCTAAAGCAGACAAAATTAAATCTTCATTCAATCATCCCTGGAGCAATGTAATTATTGCATGCCCCGAATTCCATGTGCATTTTAAATAAAACATATGTTGATGGAACAAATTGCTGTATTCAAGCTCACATCAAACAATCCTGAGCAATAACAGCCAATCTAAACTCAGCAAAAAATAAACGTCCTCTCACTGTCAACTGCATGTGTAAATATTTGTAGGAACATAACAAGATTCAACAACTGAGACATAAATTGAACAAGTTCCACAGACATGTGACTAACAGAAATGGAATAATGTGTCCCTGAACAAAGGGGGGTCAATAATAACAGTCAGTATCTGGTGTGGCCACCAGCATTAAGTACTGCAGTGCATCTCCTCCTCATGAACTGCACCAGATTTGCCAGTTCTTGCTGTGAGATGTTACCCCACTCTTCCACCAAGGCACCTGCAAGTTCCCTGACATTTCTGGGGGGAATGGCCCTAGCCCTCAACCTCTGAACCGGGCTCTTCCCTGGCCATGGCAGAACACTGACATTCCTGTCTTGCAGGAAATCACTCACAGAACGAGCAGAATGGCTGGTGGCATTGTCATGCTGCAGGGTCATGTCAGGATGAGCCTGCAGGAAGGGTACCATGTGAGGGAGGAGGATGTCTGTAACGCACAGCGTTGAGATTGCCTGCAATGACAACAAGCTCAGTCCGATGATGCTGTGACACACCGCCCCAGACCATGACGGACCCTCCACCTCCAAATCGATCCCGCTCCAGAGTACAGGCCTCGGTGTAACGCTCATTACTTCGACGATAAACGCGAATCCGACCATCACCCCTGGAGAGATAAAACCGCAACTCGTCAGTGAAGAGCACTTTTTGCCAGTCCTGTCTGGTCCAGCGACGGTGCGTTTGTGCCCATAGGCGACGTTGTTGCCGGTGATGTCTGATGAGGACCCGCCTTACAACAGGCCGACAAGCCCTCAGTCCAGCCTCTCTCAGCCTAATGTGGACAGTCTGAGCACTGATGGCGGGATTGTGCGTTCCTGGTGTAACTCGGGCAGTTGTTGTTGCCATCCTCTACCTGTCCCGCAGGTGTGATGTTCGGATGTACTGATCCTGTGCAGGTGTCGTTACACGTGGTCTGCCACTGCGAGGATGATCAGCTGTCCGTCCTGTCTCCCTGTAGCACTGTCTTAGGCTCCTCACAGTACGGACATTGCAATTTATTGCCCCGGCCACTTCTGCAGTCCTCATGCCTCCTTGCAGAATGCCTAAGGCATATTCACGCAAATGAGCAGGGACCCTGGGCATCTTTCTTTTGGTGTTTTTCAGAGTCAGTAGAAAGGCTTCTTTAGTGTCCTAAGTTTTCATAACTGTGACCTTAATTGTCTGTAAGCTGTTAGTGTCTTAACGACTGTTCCACAGGTGCATGTTCATTAATTGTTTATGGTTCATTGAACAAGCATGGGAAACAGTGTTTAAAGCTTTTACAATGAAGATCTGTGAAGTTATATAGATTTTTACAAATGAGGGTCCTGAAAAAGGGATGTTTCTTTTTTTTTAGTTTATGCTAGACATCTTTAAGTGTTTTAATATCAAATCGCAGGATATGCGCTTTGGTGGGACAAATTAAACATTGACTGTGTGTTAGGTGTGTGTGTGTGTGTGTATCAAATCAAATCACATTTTATTGGTCGCGTACACATATCTAGCAAATGTGTTTCTAGCTCCAACAGTACAGTAATCACAAAACACACAGATCCCCAAAATAAAAATTAAGAAATTATGAAACATCTGAATGAGCAATGTCAAAGTCCAGAATATAAATATATATGATTGTGATTGTGTGTATAAAGAGTTTGGACATGATATGAATAGAAAAGGTGTGTACAGCAGTAGTTATATAGGATAAGACTTTAGAATACATACAGCGCCTTCAGAAAGTATTCAAACCCCTTGACTTTTCCCACATTTTGTTGTGTTACACGCTTTATTTAAAATGTATTCAAAGTTAGATTTCTGTCACTGGCCTACACAATACCCCATAATGACAAAGTAGAGTTAAATTAATAAAAAATGTAAAGCTGAAATGTCTTGTGTCAATAAGTATTCAACCCTTTTGTTATGGCCTAAATAAGTCCAGGAGTAAGAATGTCCTTGACAAGTCACATAATAAGTTGCATCAACTCACTCTGTGAGCAATAATAGTGTTGAACGTGATTTTTGAACGACTACCTCAAATCTATACCCCACACATACAATTATCTTTAAGGTCCCTCAGTCGAGGACAAATTCAACCGCATAGACCAGGGAGGTTTTCCAATGCCTCGCAAAGAAGGGCACCTATTAGGAGATTCAAAAAAACAAAAAACAAAGCAAACATTGAAAATCATTTTGAGCATAGTGAAGTTATTAATTACCTTTGGATGTTGTATCATTACACCCAGTCACTACCAAGACACAGGCGTTCTTCCTAACTCAGTTGCCGGAGAGGAAGGAAACCACTCAGGGATTTCAGGGAGTTTAATGGCTATGATAGGAGAAAACTGAGGATGGATCAACAACATTGTAGTTACTTCACAAAACAAACCTAATTGACAGAGTGAAAAGAAGGAACCCTATACAGAATAAAAAATATTCCAAAACATGCATTCAGTTTGCAACAAGGCACTTAAGTAAATGTGGCAAAGCAATTAAATTGTCAAATCCAATAAAACGTATTACTGAGTACCGCTTTCCATATTTTCAAGCATAGTGGTGGCTGCATCATGTTATTAGAGACTTACCCACAAAGACTGTAATCGTTATGGACTGGGGAGTTTTTCAGGATAAAAAATAAATTGAAGGCAAAATCCTAGACGAAAACCTTTCCACCAGACACTGGGAGAAGAATTTACCTTTCAGCAGGACAATAACCTAAAACACAAGGCCAAATCTTTCATTTTACTAGGCAAGTCAGTTAAGAACAAATTCTTATTTTCAATTACGGCCTAGGAACAGTGGGAACAGGGGCAGAACGACTGTGTCAGCTCGGGGATTCGATCTTGCAAACTTTTGGTTACTAGTCCAACGCTCTAACCACTAGGCTACGCTGCCGCCCCAAATCTACAGTGGAGTTGCTTACCAAGAAAACAGTGAATGTTCCAGAGTTACAGTTTTGACTTAAATCTACTTGAAAATCTATGGCAAGACCTAAAAATGTTGTATACCAATGATCAACAACCAATTAGACAGAGATTGAATAAATATGAAAAGAACAATGGATAAATGTTGCACAATCCAGGTGTGGAAAGCTCTTAGAGACTTACACAGAAAGACTCAGCTGTAATCACTGCCAAAGATGCTTCTTCAAAGTATTGACTCAGTGGTGGTGTAAGAGATATTTCTATATTTCATTTTCAATAAATGAGCAAAAAATGTCTAAAAGCATATTTTCACTTTGTCATTATGGGATATTGTGTGTAGATAGGTGAGAATTATTTAAATTAAATGTTCAATTCAGGCTGTAAAACAACAAAATGTGGAATAAGTAAAGGTATATCAATACTTTCTGAAGGCACTATATATATGAATTGGGTAATGTGTGACCAGTGTGTGTGTGTAATAACCACCGGCCACTAGTTTAGCCTCTGAAGGAAGAGGTTTCTCCCACTGACAAATTAATACCTCAGAGAGTACAATGCTGAATGGTGGCAATAAACTCATTCGTCCAATAATGAAGAATGACTTTTAATCCCCTCCTCCCCCTGCATCGTTGCCACATCTGTGACTGTTGCCATGGTGACCCGACGGCTGAAGCCTTACCTCATTGCTTCCCGAAGTGCTCCGCGCTCGCTCAGAGTTGTGTGTTTGATGTCATCAAAATTGTTCTCCAGCGTCACGCAGCTCTACGTGTGTGTGAAAAAGAGAGAGAGAGAGAGAGAGAGAAGGATGAGTGTTTGTTTGTTTGTCTGTTTGGTGTCTGATGCCTTTCATTGATCGTAGGGCTAATACCCTGTCTTAATCCACTTCAATACCATCGCAGCACACCAAGCTTTTAGGAAAAGAGAATCAAATGTATTCTTTATGCAAATTGCACTTTAGCTCCAAAACCCTGACTTTGTTGTGAATGAATCATCAAATACTGGCATTGCAATGTTATTGGTCCAGCGGATCATTTAAACCACCGCACGTCATCACCCTCCTCTCTCTTGGGGTCGGGGTGAGCCGTTGTCATGGCATCGGCCCTATCAAATCCCCGGGACCCCTCCGGAGCGGAGATGAGCCTGGGGTAGGGGACAGACTGAGCCAAGGAGAGAGAGAGAAAGAGAAGCCTGGACGTTATTGACACGCTGACGATTAGCGAGGAAGGAACCTCTGCCCTCCTGCCGCCACCGGCCAGATAACCACTCAGCTCAGCCTAATCTCCCTCCCTCCCTTCTCAAGAAGTGTGTGTGTGCGTATATGTGTGTGTGTGTTCAGACCCCACTCAGTGACCACAGGCCACAGAGTCTAATCCCTTACTCATACTCAAGAGCTGGATCATACAGGCCCGGATGTTTGTCTTTAATAACACATTCTGAACAATACAAATCAACTCTCCAACCCTGCCCACTGCCATTCAGTACCACAACAAAGCAAAGAAAGTCAGGTAGCCTCAGACCTTGCAGTGCTAAATTGTCCTCTTAGATGACACCACCATACTGTGTAGTGTCTATGAAAACCTGATTTGCACCATGACTGTACACAGTATCACCACTCCTCTATGAGCGACAGCCCTTACTACATAAATGGAGTGATGTTTATTCAGTTATGTACAAATGGTTGGATGATGGCATGGCCGTTTACGGCAATTACGTTTGTTCAGCAAACTACTTGCAAGACAAAGCCTGAGGATATCCAATTCAAATACCCATTGACTTTGTTCTCGGTTGGTTATTAAAACTCTTGCTGCATTACAAGATCGATGTAATCTTCGAGCTTCATCCATAAAGTGTGAAACTAATACACCTATACCAGAAGGAAGGGATTTTATCCATAAAGTGTGAAACTAATACACCTATACCAGAAGGAAGGGATTTTATCCATAAAGTGTGAAACTAATACACCGATACCAGAAGGAAGGGAAATTTTATCCATAAAGTGAAACTAATACACCGATACCAGAAGGAAGGGATTTTATCCATAAAGTGTGAAACTAATACACACCAGAAGGAAGGGATACCAGAAGGAAGGGATTTTATCCATAAAGTGTGAAACTAATACACCTATACCAGAAGGAAGGGATTTTATCCATAAAGTGTGAAACTAATACACCTATACCAGAAGGAAGGGATTTTATCCATAAAGTGTGAAACTAATACACCGATACCAGAAGGAAGGGATTTTATCCATAAAGTGTGAAACTAATACACCTATACCAGAAGGAAGGGATTTTATCCATAAAGTGTGAAACTAATACACCTATACCAGAAGGAAGGGATTTTATCCATAAAGTGTGAAACATAAAGTGTGAAACTAATACACCTATACCAGAAGGAAGGGATTTTATCCATAAAGTGTGAAACTAATACACCTATACCAGAAGGAAGGGATTTTATCCATAAAGTGTGAAACTAATACACCGATACCAGAAGGAAGGGATTTTATCCATAAAGTGTGAAACTAATACACCTATACCAGAAGGAAGGGATTTTATCCATAAAGTGTGAAACTAATACACCGATACCAGAAGGAAGGGATTTTATCCATAAAGTGTGAAACTAATACACCTATACCAGAAGGAAGGGATTTTATCCATAAAGTGTGAAACTAATTTTACACCTATACCAGAAGGAAGGGATTTTATCCATAAAGTGTGAAACTAATACCAGAAGGAAGGGATTTTATCCATAAAGTGTGAAACTAATATCCATAAAGTGTGAAACCGATACCAGAAGGAAGGGATTTTATCCATAAAGTGTGAAACTAATACACCTATACCAGAAGGAAGGGATTTTATCCATAAAGTGTGAAACTAATACACCTATACCAGAAGGAAGGGATTTTATCCATAAAGTGTGAAACTAATACACCGATACCAGAAGGAAGGGATTTTATCCATAAAGTGTGAAACTAATACACCTATACCAGAAGGAAGGGATTTTATCCATAAAGTGTGAAACTAATACACCATAAATACCAGAAGGAAGGGATTTTATCCATAAAGTGTGAAACTAATACACCTATACCTAAATGAAACCAGAACCAGAAGGGGATTTTATCCATAAAGTGTGAAACTAATACACCGATACCAGAAGGAAGGGATTTTATCCATAAAGTGTGAAACTAATACACCGATACCAGAAGGAAGGGATTTTATCCATAAAGATAATGATCATCTCCCTAAAGTGATTCTACTGGAATTGGTTATACCAGAAGGAAGGGATTTTATCCCTGTGGTACACCAATACCAGAAGGTAATGTTCAGTGTGAAGCTACACCTATACCAGAAGCTAATTTTATCCTAAAGTGCTATACCAGAAGGAAGGATTTTATCCATGTTCTTCGATACCACAAAAGTGTGAAAAATACGGAAGGCCTGCATTTTTACACCTAATAATTAGGAAAGCTCTTCAATTCTTATTGACACCTAATTTACATGATTGAAAACCAAAAGTGCAAGTCGGTGATTTTCCCAATTGAATTCTCGTAATGTCGACACCGAAGTATTTCAATAATTCGATGGGATTAACAAATGTTCTTTCATTTCGTTGTTCAAACAATAAAGAAATAAAAATGAGATGGAAATGTGTCATTATTTGCGTTGTTTGAGCGTGTCTGAATGACAAGGATATGTTTCAAAAACAATTTGTGCAAGCTATTTTTTTAAAATTTTTATCTGTCCTCTGGGCAAGGGATGGAATACTACATTAATAAGCCATATTCATTCAAAGGTGTTGTGAATGTGTCACAAACGCATCGGAACGTCATACCATTATGAGGGTACTAATATTGAAACTGTAAAAAAATGTAGATCTGAGTGAAGAACTCACAAGAGTTGAGTATATTAAGGGTAGTTAAGCTATTGTTCCTTTTTTTGGAAATAATGATTGATTTTCCTCATGTTAACCTTCAAGCTACCAACATAAGAGCAGAATAGTGGATTACATAAAGGGCATTGAATCTGGCATATTGTATGGCACACCACAACTTTGTCAGATATTCATTCCACTCTAGCAGCAGCACGTGCCAGTTAGCTATGAGACCTCGGGGGATTCCGATATGAAGCGGAACACAGCTATTAGCTTGTCTTGTGAGATTTATTCATTTTCATATCAGATAACGGTGATTAATCTCAGGCCATTAGGAGAGATATACCCCACCCCTCTTTATGTCTACCATAAGATTTTAAACCCCATAACATACATACCTACCTACCAACCCCCTCAAAGTTGCACTAACACACAGGCAGAGCTATCTAAACAACAAATCCTCAAATGCAAATGTCAGACACACCTACAGTACCTACCTTTATATACCTAATAAAACACATTCCAAAATGTTGGGAGGGGAGAATATTATATTCCAATTATGTCACGGCCAATGTATTTACGCCATAAGCTTAGTGTTCTATTATACATTCAGAAGAATGAAAAGGTCCTTGGAGGGAAGAGAGAAGAGAATTACGAGGAGCTTCTATTAACATCAAATCTTAACATAATTCATTTAATCTCCCCCACCCTTCGGTAGGAGCGGCTTAGGCAGGGTAGTGCTTGTGTTGTAATACTCCATGTATCTGCTGGTTAATCCTACGATGGAAGTGGGGAGGGAGAGAGGGCCACTGCTGGGATTACCAGGGGGGTCTGTGTGTTTCAACTGATAAAGCCCATCGATCACAACCACCCCCATACATACCACTCTACAGCTCACCGACTAACACACACACCTCTTTGTGTTCTCTCTCTCTCGCACACACACATGCACGCACACACACACACACACACAAAGTGTGCTCCACCCTAATGTGGTGCTGCAGCCTGCTGACATTTGATCAGGCAGAGAGAATCCATGTCTAGGTTGATCAGTGTCGTGTAATTATCCAGAGGTAGTCAGAGATAACGAACCAGTCGTTTACACAGTATCTGACTCACTGGCTCCACTCTGCTCACAACACAATGACCTGCTTTAACCCAGGCAAGACACACACACACACACACACACACAATAACTCAGTCCACTGTGTCAATATTCCATCCCAGTGCCCCCTGTCGTTCACCCCATGCTGGTGCATGTCTTACCAGGGACTGAGAGGATGAAGAGATCAGGGATTAAATCACTAAAGCGATGATGGAAAATATGCTCCAGTAAATATGTGTCCACATTTACCAGAGACCGTCTTATAGATTTATCTGTAAAGGATAAATGAGTGATGAATTTCCACTCGCAAAAAGTCGAAAAATGTCATGTTCAGCTCTCATCTCAGCTAATCTCTCACTAACACCAAAATCAACATTAGGCCATCGCCAACAATCTGTGGGCCACATGTAGAATCCTTCCGCTCCAATGATGCTCTTCTGTTCTCTCAAAATAAAACATGTCACATTATTTGAACTAAAACGACGAGATAGCCACACAGTTGTAACTACTAATTAGCTGAACAATAGGTGATTGCAGCACGGTAAACAATTTGAGTCCATTTCTTTTGTTTTGATGTCTTCATATATTTCTTAATATAAATGAATCTCCTTTTTTTTCCCCGACATGCAATGCATT
The DNA here is from genome assembly GCF_034236695.1 of Oncorhynchus nerka. NCBI lineage: Eukaryota > Metazoa > Chordata > Actinopteri > Salmoniformes > Salmonidae > Oncorhynchus > Oncorhynchus nerka. Next base: position 27,504,719 of record NC_088417.1, read on the forward strand.
TAATGAACAATCTGTCTTCACACTGCAGAACTATTAGAGGCATGACCCATTTACTTTTATCACAATGTGATGGAGTGGAGCATTTGCTCCTCGTTTTACTCAATTTAAATCCCTTCAATAGTGACAAATAAACCTGGCAAAAGCACTAATGTGGTCTCATCCATAATATTGTGTGAGAAGACAATTATATCACATGTAAAGATTAGAATACAATACATCTCCTGGCAGAGAAGACCTGCTGTTAAAGATTACACCTGGCCAAAAATACCACTGATTATGATTATGATGATTAAGCCCTGAAGAGGTGAGACATTGGATATCATTGTCACTGAAAAAAACTTGAATGCTTCAAATTCTCAAACAAAGATGCGTTTCCAATTTCAGCCATTCTTACATACTGTACGTGATCAATATTGTTGTATAGTTCCCAATGCAATATAAATGTGTTCGACAGCCTCATGTGTTGTCTGTATTGCAGAACATCCTCAGTATCTTTAAGTGTTATTTTTTGTTGTTGGTGTACACAAATACAACTTAACTTTCAGACTAACAGAAACCTTCATTTAATTCTAAAATGTTATTCCAGTGTCTGAAAGCCTTAATTATCATTTTGGAAAAATGTCTGAGAAACCATCTCCCTTTAATTTATGCATATCACAACAGAACAACAAAAAAATAATATATATATATATATATAAATAAAACGAAGGCAAGATTACATTTCTTTCCTTAAGACTTTGATTGCGATCGGAATGAAAATAACCGTTTAAAAATATGCTCGGTTTTTTTTCTTTCCTTGTTTTTATTGGACCTTGACTGTGACCGGGGTACTGAGTGATGATTATGAAAGGCAATTTAAGACATTTAACGAATTCCAGACAGGATTCACTTATGGTAGATTTTTTGCCCTCTTCGCTTTCATCGTGTCTCATTAAAGCAATTACCTTCAGATGCCTAATAAACCTCCCAGAAGCCTTTTCTGACACTCAAGCAGATAGAAGCGAGAGAGGGGTGTGGAGAGAGAGAGAGAGAGAGAGAGAGATGTGGAGGAGAGAGATGTGGAGAGAGAGAGATGTGGAGAGAGAGAGAGAGAGAGAGAGAGAGAGAGAGATGATGTGGAGAGAGAGAGAGAGATGTGGAGAGAGAGAGAGAGAGAGATGTGGAGGAGAGAGAGATGTGGAGATGAGAGAGAGAGAGAGAGAGAGAGAGAGAGAGATGTGGAGAGAGAGAGAGATGTGGAGGAGAGAGAGAGAGAGAGATGAGGAGGAGAGAGAGAGAGAGAGAGATGTGGAGGAGAGAGAGAGAGAGATGTGGAGAGAGAGAGAGAGAGAGAGAGAGAGATGTGGAAGTGGAGAGAGAGAGAGAGAGATGTGGAGGAGAGAGAGAGAGATGAGGAGGAGAGAGAGAGAGAGAGAGAGAGAGAGAGAGAGAGAGAGATGGAGGAGAGAGAGAGAGAGAGAGATGTGGAGGAGAGAGAGAGAGAGAGATGTGGAGAGAGAGAGAGAGAGAGATGTGGAGAGAGAGAGAGAGAGAGAGATGTGGAGAGAGAGAGAGAGAGAGAGATGTGGAGGAGAGAGAGAGAGAGAGAGAGATGTGGAGGAGAGAGAGAGAGAGAGATGTGGAGGAGAGAGAGAGAGAGAGATGTGGAGGAGAGAGAGAGAGAGAGATGTGGAGAGAGAGAGAGAGAGAGAGATGAGAGGAGAGAGAGAGAGAGAGAGATGTGGAGGGAGAGAGAGAGAGAGAGAAGGTGTGGAGAGAGAGAGAGAGAGAGGTGTGGAGGAGAGAGAGAGAGAGAGAAAGGTGTGGAGAGAGAGAGAGAGAGAGAAAGGTGTGGAGGAGAGAGAGAGAGAGAGAGAGAAAGGTGTGGAGAGAGAGAGAGAGAGAGAGAAAGGTGTGGAGGAGAGATAGGGGTGTGGGGAGAGAGGAGACAGCGACAGAAGAGAAAGAAAAAGAGGCCGATACAAAAGAGAAGGAGAGAGGGAGAGAGAGAGAGAGAGAGAGAGAGAGAGAGAGAGAGAGAGAGAGAGAGAGAGAGAGAGAGAGAGAGAGAGAGAGAGAGAGAGAGGCACCAAAGCGGTCTTCAGACCAGAGAAAGAACACAGAGGAGCATTACGAGGATAGGAGGATAGGAGGATAGAGCACATTTACTCTCTCTCTGCCTAACTCACTGGTATCACAAAGCAGAAAGATAGTAGTGAGTCTGGATCGGTCTGACTTTGAGTGCTTAATGCCCAGATATCATGGAAGACTGCCCTGCAGTATCGCTCCGTGGATTAGTAAGGGGGCTATTACACCGCAAAAAAGTAGGGAACCCCTTCAAAGATCCCCTTTACTGACATAAACTTGCATCCCTCAATATCCTAGCCATACATTAGGACGATATATGGATGAAGGCTCTTCATAGATCCATCTCTAAATAATGGGTGGGTCTCAAATTACACCCTATTCCATGAAAAAATAAGCCACAGGAGTTTTTTGAGCGAGAATTCAGACATGTATATAAGCAACAGATAGTATTAATAAGAAGGGGCTAGAAGCGTCTTATATGGTGAGCTACTAAGTGGCTACGTCAGGCAAGCCCAATTCTATTGTGGAGGACTTAATTCTTCCCACTACCACGGATAGGGCTGGGACATTGCTGGGGGAAAAGGCCCCCAAAAACTATACAGATAATGCCTCCATCAAACAACACTGTTTCACGACGCATCAGTGACCTGACAGGAGAAGTTTTGAAACAATTACTGCTTTGCATACAAGCCAGTGAATTCTATGCATTACAGCTGGATGAGTCAACAGACATGGCGGGCCTGGTACAGCTCCTGGTATACGTTTATGGGGGGGGGTCAATTAAGGAAAACGTCCTCTACTGCAAACCACTGGAAACCAGGACAACATGAGAGGATATTTTTAAAGTACTGGACAGCTTTGTGACATCAAATGGACTTTGGTGGTCAAGATGTGTTGGTATCTGTACTGATGGCACAAAAGCCATGACAGGAAGACATGGTGGAGTGGTAATGTGCGTGCAAGCAGTTGCTCCCGACGCCACTTAGATACACTGCAGCTTCCACCGAGAGGCTCTTGCTGCCAAGGGAATGCCTGACAGCTTGAACGACGTTTTGGACACTACAGTGAAAATGGTTAACTTTGTTAAAGCAAGGCCCCTGAACTCTCGTGTATTTTCTGCACTTTGCAACAATATGGGCAGCAACCATGTAACACTTTTACAACATACAAAAGTGAGCTGGTTAACAAGGGGCAAAGTATTGATGCGTTTTTTTAAACTGAGAGACGGCTTAAAGTTTTCTTTACTGACCATCATTTCCGCTTGTCTGACCGCTTGCATGATTACGAGTTTCTCACACGACTGGCTTATCTGGGTGATGTTTTTTCTCACCTGAATGATCTGAATCTAGGATTACAGGGACTCCCCACAACTATATTCAATGTGCGGGACAAAATTGAGGCTATGATTAAGAAGTTGGAGCTCTTCTCTGTGTGCATTAAAAAGGACAACACACAGGCATTTCCATCATTGTATGATTTCTTTGTGTGCAAATGAACTCAAGCTAATAGACAATGTCAAATTTGATATAGCGAAGCACTTGAGTTGGGTGTGCAATTACGCAGGTACTTTCCCGAAACGGATGACACAAACAACTGGATTCGTTATCCCTTTCATGCCCTGCCTCCAGTCCACTTACCGATATCTGAACAAGAAAGCCTCATCGAAATTGCAACAAGCGGTTCTGTGAAAATTTTATTTAAATCAGAAGCCACTGCCAGATTTCTGGATTGGGCTGCGCTCAGACTATCCTGCCTTGTCAAATCACACTATTAAGACACTGATGCCCTTTGCAACCACGTACCTATGTAAGAGTGGATTCTCGGCCCTCACTAGCATGATAACTAAATACAGGCAGAAAAAGACAGACTCTCCAATACAACCCAACATTGCAGAGTTATGTGCATCCTTTCAAGCACACCCTTCTCTTTCACCTGTGGTGAATTATTCACCATTTTTCATTAACAAATAAGGTTTTATATGTAAGATGGCTAAGTAAAAGAGCACAAATATTGATTATTATTATATTATTATTTGTGCCCTGGTCCTATAAGAGCTCTTTGTCACTTCCCATGAACCGGGTTGTGACAAACTCACACTCATTCTTATGTTTAATAAATGGATCATATAGTGTGTGTGGCAGGCTTACAATGATGGCAAAAAACAACATTTGAGAGTATGCTGACCCTGGTGCTAGAGGGGGTACGCAGCTGGAGGTTGAATGTTTGAAGGGGTACGGGATTATAAAAAGTTTGGGAACCACTTATAGAGGGAATAGAGTGACATTTGGGATGCACATAATGTTTGTGACCTCTATCGCATCCGTCCTGACCCCCAGAACACTTATAAGGATGCTCCAGGTTCTGAACAAACTTCTTAATTAAAATGGGCACCGTTCTTGCCCTTCGCAAGCGGATAAATATGTTACATAGGATCGCTCTATACCCTATCGTTAAAAGAAATCAAAAGACAGCTATGGACTATAATGGTTTAGCAGTAGAAGGGTGTTTCGATGGAAGAGGGATCAGGGAGAATAGTGTTGCCAAAACACTTTCAGTTCGATGGTTGACGCCTTGCTTTGTTACTTTGATAAAGATATGACAACATTCATCAAATTAACCTAAAATACTTCATCCACATATTTACTCATGATTATAGTAGACCAATAGACTGTATGCTTGGTTATTTCAGATAAAGAACTTCACCAATCCATGAACATAAATGTGTGCATAGGTTCTGGATATACGCATATACGCCATATGTTCTAACTATTAAGCTTTTCAACATTACATAAAGTGGAGAATCCATCACCATTGATTAGCGTGATGAATTAGCTGGTTGTACTTAGGCACAGAGCAGTCAGCAGGGAGAGAGAATAATCTCTCCTACAAAACATCTTCAATTTATTTTGTGTATACATCAGACACACACACGAACACAGACACGCACATGCATGTGCACACACACACACACACCACTGTCACAAGCACACGTACACTCACTCTCAAACACATATACACACACACACACACAGACAGAGTGTCGTATCAGTTCCCTTCAAGGACAGACGAGGGACTGCAGCCACCTGCCAAAAAACAAACCGTGAGGCTGGTCTTAGGAGATATTCTCTGAGACTTTGACAGCATGTGCCTGGAATCCTAAGATAATTGTGTTTGTGTGTGTGTTTTGTGTTTGCTTGTGTGCGACAGGGACGTGACAGTGAAGTGTGCGTGTGTGTGTGTGTGTGATCTTGTCAGGGTGTCCGGGACACAGCTGTGGACATTGACATAAGTCCAAGCAAAGGTTAAAAAACAGCTACCAGAGATAACCTCGTCAGACGAGGTGGGGATCCAAGAAAAACACGGTTCTCTAAATTTGGAACCAGTACAACATCTACGACAGTCATATGTCTTGTTTGGTGTGCGTTCGTATGTGTGTGATGGGGAGGGGGGGTTCAGGGTTAGGGAGCTCTACTCACATCACAGCCTTTCTCTGGGTTTCTCTTCCAGTGCTTCTTCTCTACTTTCTTAGCAGAGGTGGAGCAGATATCAGCATGGCTCTTCACCCGGGGTTCAGGGCCAGGATATTCTGATAACAGAGGGAGAAGGGGGAGGTGGGGGTGGTGAGAGAAAAAGTCAACTTTACAGTAAAACAGAGCGGGGGGGGGGGGGGCTATTTATACCTCAAAAGTAAAATATGCATGTCAGTTGTATCACAAAACATAGCCGGAAATTGATGGTTTTCCTAGAAAACAGTTTAGATGGTTATCCTAGAAAACAGTTAGCTAAAATCCCTGTTAAGAGGTTGAAATAGTCCTTATGGTCTAATGACTCTATTTTTCAGGGATTCCCTTTTTCCAGTAGCAATAAATACCAATTAATTCACTAAGAATATATTATTTTACCTGTACGTTTCCCAAAACAAATCAGAAATGTGCATTGCATATGTTGCGTAAGGAGGTTTCATTGTTCTACATTCAGGGTAGCAGTTGTCCCATGGGCATTTCCACGGTAACAGAGTGATGCGGAGACTCAGATTTTTCACTTTAAGATGTATGTCAAACAAAAACCAATGACTGCAAAGTTAAACAAACCATATAACTATAGGCACAAGGACTACTTCTAACAATTTCCACAGAAAACGTTACAAAAACAAATGTCCTTGAAGAACAGTACAGATGCAAAGTCTGGTAATAGAAGGACGGTTTTACATTTGAGTCATTTAGCAGATGCTCTTATCCAGAACGACTTTCAGGAGCAATTAGATTTGCTCAAGGGCACATTGACAGATTTCTCACCTAGACGGCTCAGGGATTCCAACCAGCGACCTTTAACTGGCCCAACACTCAACGCTAGACTACCTGCCGGGTTTGTGCTATTGGTGCCATTCTGTTACCAAATTTCCAAAACACCATCTTCACACGTGACAACAAAACCGTCAGTCATGTAACCTTCCATTACAATCAACTCCCCCCCACCCTGCATTACCACTGATCAGCAATCATGAGCCTCTTCACTGTATTCATTATGAATGCAACACACACTCCAGTTTAAGCAGTGCACAGTAGAGCATAGCGCATCCATGAAACATCATTCATAAAGATCGGGAAACCGGGAAGACCGCAGGGACTTGGATTCTAAACACCGTGTGTGGATATGAGGATGTAAAGCAGCTCTAGGGATTCAGATTACTGCATACTGTTTTCACAGTAACTACAGAGTTGATACATACTGTGATATGAGGTTGTCTGTGCTCTTTAAAATGTCCTTTAAACCAAATAATGTCTGTTCCAGGTGCATAAGTATTAAAATGGGAATACTGGAAAAGATGGAGATCCGCACACTTTCGAAAAAGAGAAATACATCTAGAAACTGAGGCTTAAATGCAAAAATAGAGGTGTTTTATTGGGACATTGTGAAGCCCAAAATGTTGATTGTGCAGAAAAGTGAAAGGTGAAAAACAAAACAAACGTCTCGGCATCAAGCCATCATCAGAGTGAATCGTGAACGCACAAACTAGGCTTCTATTTGAGGTTGTATACAGTATGTCACATGATCTAGTGAGGAAATCTATACATTCAAACAAGTAAATAGTACAATAGCATGATTAAAGTACAATACAATGCCTTTATTTTTGCATTTAAGCCTCCGTTTTGGATTTATTCCCCTTTTCGACAGTGTATGGGTCTACATATTTTCCTTGGGACATATTGATAAATCAATTGGAGTATGTTGGCAGCCAGTGTTTGCTTTGGGGGGCAAGAATATGCCTTGTAAAATCTGAAGGTATACGTTCAGACGACTGGTGATCAAATGCTTCTACTGTCTTATGTCAGGTGTATCCCCCAGACCTAGCAGCTAGCTCTCCACCACTGAACGTTTAAATGAGTTTTGGGAGCAGATTTGGGAGTCTATTTCTCTAGGTACTGTGCAGATGGTTTGGAGAACATATTATTTCCCCCCTCTGTTTCCTTGGTGCAAACATCACTTTAGCATTGCCCCCCCGATTGATGCAAATGCTGAGCATAAAACATTCAAAGTGCATCTCTGAGTAGCATTTTGTGTATATCCACCATGTAATCACCCCCCCCCCCCCTTTTCTCAACAAAAGTAGCAGCATCCAACCTCAATTAGTGTCCCACAAGCTATGTGACAAGACATTAAAGCTTTTTCTTTTCATATTTTCACAGTAGGTGGAAGGGAGAAGACGGTTTCATATGGAGGTACGGGGGTGTTATTGTAAAAGGCCAGGCCTGGGCCTAACATAACCTGTGTCTCTTTCCCTATACTGTGTTAGTCATGCTAAATGAAATGTCACACTTTATGCAACACCAGAAATCTTCCTATTAATTCTTTCATTTCACACCTAATAAAGTGTAGTTACACCGCTGCGTTTCTTATTTTATTGTCTGTTGAGGCCTGTGGGACTATTTCTTCCATTGTGTGGTCTAGATAAAGCAACATGGCAGCGGTACATGCTCGAGGTAAACCAATAAGGACCGAAAGGTACAAATATTCTGACAGCGGAGACAAGTCTCTTGGGATCCGTTAGGAACACTGATGTTTTGACAGCATGAACATAACAATAAAGATATGATTTGAACCGTCTGTATCTTATTAAAATAGTTATGTTTATATTATATCCACCCTTTACAACTATAACGTGTCAGAACTGCTTTGATCTAGAAGCATTAGATCGGCCATAACTTAGAACGCATGGCAGTTGGGTTTGAAGTGGTTCCAAAAGACACACATAATTAGTACTTGACACACAGAGGAGAAGCAGGACAAAAAGGTGGGAGAGTAACTGCCATAGAATGAATTAACAAACGTTCTTGTGAACAATAACCTAACCAGATTAGCAAGAATCTGACTAGCCAGAAACAGTGCACTACCAAACATGCATTAGAGAGAAAACGATTAAACATTACCTTTTTTTTCTTCTAGTTATAAGGTCAATGTAAAAAATTGTGAAATGCTTCCACATTAAAACACAACATGCTAGATTCAACAACTGTGACTCTCGTATCACCAGAAACGTTTACATGCCTAAACTGTTTGGGTCTCCAACATGATGTATTAAACAGAGCGACAGAAAGAAATATCAGGATTAACAAAAACAACATATCGTATTACCATGTCTTCAATGTTAAATAGACCCTCCCTCACTGCATATAGACCTGTCTCAGTGTTTGTATCTCCAGCAGAGAACCCCATTTACAGCCCTGTATTGACCTGGTCTCCTCAAGTGGAAAATGTACAAGAGAAACAGATCCATGGCAGTCAGATCCAGGCAGGGTTGCAGGAAACACTAACCATGTTTGACAGGGGCTAATCTACTGTGGTTGCTAAATGGTTAAATGAAGAATAATAACAGGGAAATGGATACTAGGCAGGGTTAATCCTATGGTGTTTAAATCTAGATTGAGTGAAGCAGGGTAGTGTTCAGTGAGGCACACCGTAGCAAAATGTTCTGCAACATAAATGAACATTGGGTGTTCTTACTGGTTCAGTGTAGTATTTAAATAGTATTAAATAGTTTTCCCTACAGCACACAACCCAGATGCCCTGGCCTGAGAGTTCTCATTGCCATAGCTGACCATAGCAAAAACTAGGTTAACAACATGCATCCCTGTAAATGGACCCGCAGCAGGGTTTAACATATGTATCATCCCTCAATAAATACACAGTTGATGCTATTAGTATGCTGCTATAGGATTTTCTCTGCGAAGTCAAATGTTACACATCTGGGCCAGTGGGATCAATAACGCTTACAAGAGGACTAGGCATTCATCCATACACTACACTTAGATCAATACCTACTAGGCCTAAACACCAGAGATAGTCCCTAAGATATCAGGTGTTTTTACACGTCCTCTTATTCACAGTGGTTCTACATGTAACTAAAACAGTCAGACAGAGCGTACCACTACTGTTTAAAGTAAACTGACAATGCTGCTCAGTACTTGTATCCATTAAGATCACATCCTAAAAGACTCATGATCACGTCAAGTGTGTGTTAGAATGTGTGCACGCATGCGCCGTGTCTGTCACGCAAACACCCGGTGTCTACACAACACAAGAGAACACCTCCCCTACTGTTTGTGCGACCTTTCTCACTGCAGGGTAGTTACTGGGGACCTGCTTCCACGCTAAACGCACTCTGCACAGAAGGCCTCGTCTAAACCAAGGAACCAAGGCCCATCTGTGAGTGTTGGCTGCATCAGTACGCATGTGTCCGCTGGGGAGGAAGAGAAGGCTGCCTGGCCTGCCTGCGTGTGTCTGGCTTTTACACTCTACACTGATCACACTGGGCCCCAAACAGATGGAAGATCAATAAGTGCCCGGGCCAGGCAGAACGGCCGGTGGTATGCAAACGCAGACCGAGCCCTCAGAGGAAATCAACCAGGGTGTGAGGGAGGTGAGGAAGGAGGGCGGGGGTATATGATGGACACAGGGAATGGGCAAATCACAAACTGGAAGCAGTGATTAACATGGTGGGCTGAGTGAGGACCTGAGAAGCACAAGCTAAGACTTGGAGGCATGAGACATGAGCCCTATACTATGAATGTAGTTAGAGGAGTTAGCGAGGTAACTTTGGTCAACTCGAAGTTCAACTTTGGATAACCGGTACCGCAAATGTGGCTCACATTTTAGCCTGGTAAATTGCTATGGCAACGAATCCTTCAGATCTAACTAGCTACGGGTTAGGCTAACTCAGGGCTCACTACATTTGTCCTGGATGAAGTGTCTGAGCTGCGAGTTGATGACCAATGAAATTATTCCCTCAATCTTGCAAAGATTGCATCATCATCCTCTTCATTTGAAGAAGACAACTGATTAAATATTGTACTTTTTCAAATGTGTTTTTGGATGTATATTTTTTAAATGATTAAATACCTATCACATTACACATTTAGTAACAACAGGTGTCTGTGCATTAATAAGCACAAAATAAAGACTGCACTTCCAAACTGAATTTGCAAGAAACCTGGTCTTCCATTTTGATTTAGGCACAGGTGAAAATGTGGCACGGACTTACCAATGGATTGATGTTTTAGCATCGTCTCAATGAAGAGTTTGGCATTCGACGAGCCACGTGCGACATGCATGCACAGTTAAAAACCTGCTAGAGTTAGCGACAGGCGGACGAGCAATATCCACCGTCGTAGTACGGATCAAGTCTATACTGGAATGGAAAGCTAACTGAAGCTAGCTAGCTTTAGAAAACCCCGAGTAGATCTAGCGTGCTCCGTAGTATACCCCTAGGGAGGCAGAGGGAGATACAGAATAGCTACTCGCTAACCCACCACAGTATCAGACACCAAAGAACTGTGTAGGATATACTAGCTAGCTATACTATGTACTAAAACAGGGACAATCCATGTGCTATGCAATGCATGGAAGCAGTCATGGTCCACATTGTATTCTGGTAACCATAGTAGTTTGGCTCAAATTATATTCTGATAACCATAGTAGTCTCATCGTCATAAAACTGCTTTAAAAATCTTTTAAAAAGGCCATGTTTCATAAAAAATATATATACAGCGGGCTCCAAAATTACTGGCACCCTTGACTGGCAATGTACAAACAATACAATTATAGAGATAAACTCAAAATACCAACAATACCAACAAATACTGTACTTCATTAATGTTTCAATGGAACCAACCAAAATCATACAACTATTTAATGAATACAAAATAAATTTCACCAAAATCAAGATTTCATAATTATTGTCACTCCTCATTTAGTACTTAGTGCAACCACCTCCGGCAAGGATAACAACATGGAGTCTTTTCCTGTAATGTTTGACAAGGTTAAGGAAAACATTTGGAGGGATTTTGAACCATTCCTTTATGCAGATACTTTCAAGATCCTTCACATTCTTGGGTTTGCGCTTATCAACTGCCCTCTTCAACTCAGCCCACAGGTTTTCGATTGGATTGAGGTCTGGCGACTGAGATGGCCATGGCAGAACATATTTTGTCACAGAACCATCTGTGTGGATCTTGAGGTATGTTTTGGGTCATTGTCTTGTTGGAAAGTCCACCTATGGCCGAGTCCCAGCCTTCTGGCAGAGGCAACCAGACTGTCAGCCAAAATTGCCTGATGCTTTGTGGAATTCATTATGTCATCAATCTTAACCAGTACCCCTGGACCTCTGGAATTAAAACAGCCCCAAAACATCACTGACCCACCACCATATTTCACCGTGGGTATGAGGTGCCTCTCCTAGTATGCATCTCTGTAACGACGCCAAACATGCTGATGCTGTATCTGACCAGAACGTTCCATTTTGGTCTCATCTGACCAGAGCACCTTCTTCCAGTCATAATTTAAATTACGTTTGGCAAACTCCAAGTGCTCTCATCTGTGTCTTGGGGTCAGAAAAGGCTTTCTTCTGGCAACCCTTCTAAAGAGCCTGTGGTTGTGACGTCTGATGGTGCTTTTTGAAACCTGGTGACCCCAAGACGCCACCAAGGCCTGCAATTCTTTTACAGGGATTCTTGAGGATTTTGTTGCTTCTCTCACCATCTTCCTCCCTATCCTGGGGGGCAAAATGCATTTGCGTCCTCTACCCGTGAGGTTTTCAACTGTTCCTTATCTTTTGAATGTTTTAATAATTGCCCTGCCAGGGCTCAGTGGTATATTCAATCATTTGTGGATCTTCTTGTAGCCATTACCAGGTTTATGAAGGTCTACGACCATCTGTCTCTTTTGAACTGCCAGTTCTTTTGTTTTCATCATGGTGTTGGATGACAAAGGGATATTGCATGCGTGTTACCTCATTTCATTCCTGGTTTAATTTTGGTAAATGTTATTTACAATAATCTTTAAGGGTGCCATTAATTGTGAAACCTTGATTTGGAGGACATTGATTTTTTATGAAATCAATTCATTATTTTGGTGGATTCCATTGAAACATGAATAAAGTACAGTATTTCTCACGTTTGGTATTTTGAGTTTATCTATATATTTATATTGTTTATACTTTTTTAAGTATTGTTTGTACATTGCCAGTAATTTTGTAGCCCACTGTATACATAAGTAGTGCATATATGTATTAATCTGATATGTCATTGTAAATTGGAGATGTAATTGATTATATATACTGCTGAGCTGAACGTGGGCCATGAAAACATGAAATAGAACATTGTCCTAGCTTGACGTAGAAACAGGTGAATACCTTTGGAATGCTGAGCCACTTGACTGCACCAGATAGCTGTGTGCAAGTTCATTTCTTTTGAAAATGACTCACCGGACTACAGCTATATAGTTTTTAAACTAGAAGGAGAGAGAGAGACAGAGTAGGCAAGAAGGAGTCAGCTGAGATTGGAGTAAAGAATGTTGAGTTGGTCACAAAAACAAGGGAAGCTACTGAGCTAGCGCTAGCTAGCTAATGCCTCCAGATGTAACTCAGAGGTGAAGCCTACTTTCTGAATTAAACAATAGAGTTGATACTAATATAATTAATAGGGTTCACTCACACACACACACTGCTTTGCATACCCAGGAGCTTCAGCATGGGCATACATCTTGCATGACAAGTCCTAGGAGGTATGAAATAGCAACAACATGAAGGTCAAAGTAATTTATTGCACAAAATGAAGCAACTATTGATTAGGAAAGAAAAGGGCAGGCACAACTGCCCCGCTAATAATGCTGTGTTCGTAACCTAGAGGGAAGTGGGAATTTACCACCATAGAGTGGTGCCAATGAATTATACTTGTAAGCAAACATTCCATAACTGTAGGTGGTAGTAAATTGCCATACTTGGCATTATACATGTTCAAACAACACACTCTAGATGGCAGTATACACACTTTCAGTTTGTTTGCCAACTCATAGAAGTAATAGAAGAAAAAAATGGACTACTTCAAAATGGAGATGGCCTCAATGAAGCTGCCAGTGCACTCACAGACGCCATAATGGGATATATACAGGTATGAAGATGATATCTCTATCATTCTCTATTTTTAACACATACAACTAGGAAAAATCTATTTGAATGGCGCTCCAACTGGTAATTACTGGTGGGAAACTGGTCTATCATCCTTGAACTCCAAGTAGGAGGTGGGAATTTAGCAGTTGTGAAGTCATAAATACTAGTTGGATGCATTCACGTGCTTTGAAAAAGTTGAGAATCGCCCGATTGGCTAATGGCCAACAAGCGGTGTCAACCATAAACTAAAAGTACGGCTATCAGGCTTGCAAACAAATGAGTGTTCAAAAACCATATTAATAGATTGCTTTTTTAAACAATGTTTTGTATTTGTATTTAATTGCCGAAAATGCTGTTTGAGGTCACCATGTGGGAGAAGTTGGATTTCAAGGATGATAGACGAGAGAAACAGAGAAATGCTGATAAATCGTGGCAGCCACTGAAAAAAAACTTTTTTTTTTAAATGTGCGCCGAGACTCGCTATTAAGATCAAAGTGACAAGTTACAGCATCAGATTGTCCGAGGAACCTCCAAGGTAACTAGCTAGCTTGTAATCCTTACTCTTCTGCTGGAATCAATAAAGGAATTTCCACATATTGATCTGCAGTTAGAGAGATAGAGCAACAGCCTTTGGGTCAGCAATATTAAATATAGGCTAAGGATATAATTTGTTCTCCTTTAGGAGGAGAAACAGTGCAATAAAAAAAAATGGCACATTCAACAGAAATATTAATCTATTCAGCTATGGTTGTGTACTGTCTGTATTGCAGGGCAAACGGTACCTTTTAGATAGGATAGGACTATCTCACACATGAACTCTCGTTCCTTTGCACTGACGACCCGGTCACGACACAGCACGCCATTTCAATACAGCCACATACAGATTATCCATACCATTCCCATAATGAGAGTAAGTGACAAGCTGCTTGCTGTAGACTTGGGGTTAAAGACATAAATCTTTCTCCTTGAGACAAAGAGATAAAGCAGTGGGATCCCAGTGTGACCTCCCACACAGCACAGCCTGGCCGGTCTGTGTGGAGACATAAGAGCAGTGGTGGTGTGGTGCCATAATGTACACTCACTAAGTCATGCATGTATTCATGTCACCCAACAGAGCAGAACACCAAGGGCACCAACCGTTTCTTTTTCCAGCCAACATGGTTGTGTCGTGTCTCTCCTTTAAGTTAAGTCTGCTGTTGTAGCCTGGTCCAAAATATGTTTGAGCTGTTCGCCACAAACGTTGGAGTTGATAAGATAGCACAAACTGATCTGGGATCAGTCTACTGTTGTTGGGTTTTCGCTCTACCATGCGAAAATGTTAAGATAGCTTTACATTTATTCACTCACTCACTTTATCCACCAACTCCTACATTCAGGAGTTACACAGCTCATGTCCTGTCTGTCGACGTTAAGGCTTCTGTGACCGGTCAGTTAGTGCTAAATACGGCTGCTAGAATCCTGACTAGAACCAAAACATTAGATCATATTACTCCAGTGCTAGCCTCCCTACACGGGCTTCCTGTTAAGGCAAGGGCTGATTTCAAGGTTTTACTGTTAACCTACAAAGCATTACATGGGCTTGCTCCACGCTACGGTCACAAGACGCAGGCCTCTTAATTGTTAATTTCTACGCAAACAGCTGGAGGCAGGGCTTTCTCCTATAGAGCTCCATTTTTATGGAATGGTCTGCCTACCCATGTGAGAGACGCAGACTCGGTCTCAACCTTTAAGTCTTTACTGAAGACTCTTCTCTTCAGTGGGTCATATGAGATTGAGTGTAGTCTGGCCCAGGAGTGTGAAGGTGAACGGAAAGGCTCTGGAGCAATGAACCACCCTTGCTGTCTCTGCCTGCCGGTTCCCCACTCTCCACTGGGATTCTCTGCCTCTAACCCTATTACAGGGGCTGAGTCACAGGCTTACTGGTGCTCTTTCATGCCTTCCCTAGGAAGGGTGCGTCACTTGAGTGGGTTGAGTCACTGACGTGATCTTCCTGTCTGGTTTGGCACCCCCCTTGGGTTGTGGGCGATACTCGGCCTTGTCCTAGGATGGTCAGTTGGTGTTTGAAGATATCCCTCTAGTGGTGTGGGGGCTGTGCTTTGGCAAAGTGGGTGGGGTTATATCCTTCCTGTTTGGCCCTGTCCGGGGGTATCATCGGATGGGGCCACAGTGTCCCCTGACCCCTCCTGTCTCAGCCTCCAGTATTTATGCTGCAGTAGTTTATGTGTCGGGGGGCTAGGGTCAGTCTGTTATATCTGGAGTACTTCTCCTGTCTTATCCGGTGTCCTGTGTACATTTAAGTAGGCTCTAATTCCCTCTTTCTCTCTCTTTTTTTATGCCAGCAGCATACCACCCTGCATACCACTGCTGGCTTGCTTCTGAAGCTAAGCAGGGTTGGTCTTGGTCAGTTCCTGGATGGAAGACCAGATGCTGCTGGAAGTGGTGTTGGGGGGCCAGTAGGAGGCACTCTTTTCCTCTGTTCTAAAAAATATCCCAATGCCCCAGGGCAGTGATTGGGGACACTGCCCTGTGTAGGGTGCCATCTTTCGAATGGGACGTTAAACGGGTGTCCAGACTCTCTGAGATCATTAAAGATCCCATGGCACTTATCGTAAGAGTATGGGTGTTAACCCCGGTGTCCTGGCTAAATTTCCAATCTGGCCCTCAAACCATCATGGTCACCAAATAATCCCCAGTTTACAATTGTCTCATTAATCCCCTCCTCTCCCCTGTAACTATTCCCCAGGTTGTTGCTGCAAATGAGAAAGTTCTCAGTCAACTTAACTGGTAAAATAACGGATAAATACATTTCTTTCTCTCACACGGAGGACCTGAGCCTAGGACCATGCCTCAGGACTACCTGGCATGATGACTCCTTGCTGTCCCCAGTCCACCTGGCCGTGCTGCTGCTCCAGTTTCAACTGTTCTGCCTGCAGCTATGGAACCCTGACATGTTCACCAGACGTGCTACCTGTCCCAGACCTGCTGTTTTCAACTCTCTAGAGACAGCAGGAGTGGTAGAGAAACTCTGAATGATTGGCTATGAAAAGCCAACTGACATTTACTCCTGATGTGCTGACCTGTTGCACCCTTGACAACTACTGT